>NC_064636.1:155898900-156221812 GCF_023864275.1 Schistocerca cancellata
TGCAAAATTTCTCTCTCTCTCTCTCTCTCTCTCACTCAAATTTACCATCCATTATCTTTAACAGAAAGCTAGTAATAATAATGTGTAACAATGCACCACCCTTCATATACAGATGTATTACTATGTAAATTATTCAGTAAATGAAACTTTTATTGTTTCATCCACAAAATAATTCCGCCATAAATTCTTTGCTTTACAGCACATCTTTTTTAAATTGTTTAGGTTAAAGTTACCTAACAATAAATTTAAACATTCTTCCTGACCTACCTTCTGTGTAGTAAGAATCCTTGATGTTAAATTCTTCTTTGGATATCTCAACTTAATCAGTATTTTTAGTTCCATATCTGGCAGCAAACATGATGAATTTAAACTTAAAATGCCTCTAACACTGTAGCCAAACAAAATGTATTTTGTAACATGGTCTACACAGTTCAAATCAGCACACAGGAAGTGTCATACTGATCAGTACATCAGGTATGTAATGTGAAGACAAAGATTCTTCATATCATTGTAACCTCTACTTGTAACTTTCAAAAATAGATGTGGGAAATTATTTACATTTTTGCTCTTCAGACAGGAAAATAGATACTACAGATAAACCTTGATGCAAAAACACAGATGAGGTTCAGAAAATTATATTTTACTCTCGTGTTCACATTTTGGATTGGCTCAAAACTACAAATTTGTCAGACAAAATGGCTGGTCTTCACTTAACTTCAGGAGTTGAAATAGCTAGTACTGACAATACATGCACACAAAGGTACAAGGAACTTCTCTAGCTTTTGGAATTATTATTTCCTTCATCTGGAAAAAGTTAGTAACAGATACACGAAGGTTAGGAAAGAAGGGCAGGTCACGGAGACCTAAAGTGTGTCACTCACAAGGAAACATTACCAATTTGACTTTATATTTTATACAGAACAAAAGCATACAATGTTTTATGGACTACGACACACTTTTTTCTTAAAAAAATTCTTACATCATTCAGGTGTGTCTTATACTCAAAATTAATTTTAAAATGTCCTGTGTTTGATTTAAAATTCCTGCCAGGCTTAAAGAAGGCCATATATTCAATGCTGTGGGAAACCTATAACTATCTGGCAACACGATTCAACTGGCAGCAGCAGTGCACCGATGCAATGAACATGAGCTGTAGAGCTTAACAAGCTTGTTAACACTGTCCCCCTCCTGCCCCGCCATCACAAACCTAGAACACTGTCAAGCCTATGATGTATCACAGCAGTGTACAGTGCCAGTGAACTTGAACTGAAAGTGATTTGTATTATTGATAGCAGAAGAGTATTTTCTTTAGTAGATTATTAATGAAAAAAATAGGGGTTTCATATGATGTGGGCTATAAATTGAAGATAATAACATATGCAGACCAATATGGAAACAGAGCAGCTGAGTGGCATTTTGGTCCTCCTCCAACAGAAAGAGCCATTCGTGATTGGCTTGCCAGTAAGGAAGAACGAAAAAATGAGTAAGACTACATGTGCCAATTGAGGACTGAATGCAAAATGGCCTAAACTAATCTTATATCCAGAATTAAAGCAACAAACTACTACTTCCCCATCCTGTGTTTCATTCACAATACAATCCTACAAACTGTAACCAGATGTCCGTATGATCGTGTTCTGCATGGAAGATGGCATTCCGGTCAACTGACAACTTTGCCAATGGTGTCAGGGGACGTATGAAACGAGGTAGTGTTTGTTGGGTAACCTCACATTCACAATCACCATGTACACAGCTACAGACAGTGCAGTTTGACACAGAGAAAATGCCTACTAGACTTGGCATTGGAGGGCCATAGAAAGAAAGGAAGCAGGACAGTCAAAAATTGATGTGGCCTGATGGCTTAGTGTGAATTGTGCTGTTGTTTCTTGGATGTAACGACAGTTCATAGAGACTGAAACTGTATCCCAAAGTCCAGGGCAGGGTTGACCACATGTGACTTCTGAAGAGAGGACTGTTATTTTGCTGTAAGGTCACAACAGACTGCCTTTGTACTGCATGGTAGCTGGCAAATAAGCCTGCAGCATCCGCTGGATGTGTTGTATCAAGGTAAACTGTGTGCAGATGGCTTTGGCAGAGTGGCCTTTATTGTTGGAGACCTGCTGTATGTTTACCTCTGACACATCTTCACAGAAGGCAATGTCAAGAGTGAGCAGGGAGCTTGCTTGTGACTAAGGGCAGCCTGCCCTGTCTTGTGTTTGAATGGTGGACTCCATGCTGCATTCCAGGATGTCACTGTGGGTGTCACAGGTGTGTGGTGTTGGCTGTGATAGTGGGACAAGTATCATATGAACTGCTTAGTACTTCTACACTTCAGATTGTTTGTTTAGTGTTTAAGGCATGTATTGTAAATACTAATCTGGTGGCAAGTGATGAAAAACTTCCGTCTTTCCACTAGCATGTTGCAGCATTGGCTGTTGCTATACTATGCCCAGCTGGCTCTGCTTTGCAAAGCAAGTTGGCCATGTTTTGCTTTTCAATACATATCACCATCACCCATGTGCAGCTGGCTGTTCTTCTGCTCTAGCATATTTTTTGACCAATTATGGTCAATACGCTACATTGACCTTTTTATCAAGACTCTGTCTCTCGGATTGACCAAACTATACTACCTATTAAACCAGAGTTACTGGCGACAAGTATTTCCGGCCTTATTTCGCCATTTATGTATTGTTCTAACAATTAGTTACCTTAACCCTTTCACTGAATGTTATAAATTTCCATAGGGCCCCTTGTCCTGCACCTTGACTCAAACACCATGGTACTAATTTCATTACTGTGGTTCTTGCACAATTTTTTTCCAACTCTATACATCTCACTTAAAAGCGAAAATAAATCTATAAGGCAAGACATAATGGTAACTCCCGTTAAAAAACCAAAGGGCACCCTGTTAAAATTGTGGAGGTTCCAATCTGTACAGCAGGCAGTAATATACTTGGAATGCTCTGTTAACATGATCTGATAATATGCGAGATTGAGATCCAGGACAGCAAAATACTGAGCCTGACTAAACCAAGTAAAAGAATTATGCAGATTGGGAAGTGGCACAGATTCCAAAACTGCATTCTCATTAACTGCACAATAACCCACAACAGGATGAAACACCCCACTGCTGCCCATAGATACTGAGAATATGGTAGAAGCATAGGCTGAAGTTGAGGGCCTGATGACCGCATTGAACAACACATTATTAATCAAAGTACATATACATATCATCCTTGATGGAGAAAACCTCTCTGGAATGTCATTTGTAAGGCAAATCTTGTACTGGATTTTATTGGTGATGTCCAATCTGTTAGTTAACATCTGTGGTAACTGATCAAAAACTTCCAGTACCAGCATCACCTCTACTGGATGAAGGTGACTGAGCTGAAATGGCGAACATTGCGGTAACACACTATGAATTCCTGTGGCATCCTGACAGGAGCACAATGTGAATGTTTCAGCTGGGTTAAATTTAAAATAAACAACCCTGTCCTGACAAACTATCACAAACCCACTACCACTTACAAAAACACACTGCAAAATTAAGTTCACTGAAAGATTTTTAGATACTATCCACTTCACAGGCCAAGAAAATTTTCCAATACTCAGTTTTGCCAACCAGAGGCAACATGTGCCCAGTGAGAGCTCAACATTGGGAGGACGGATGCAAACGAGGCAATTCACAGGTATGGCGGAACTTCAAATGCCACAGATAATCTAAACGAGAAACTGAACTACCGGAGTTGAGGAGGGCGCACATTCGTTCCTGGTTAAGTTGTACCCAAAAATAAGGCAGGGGTTCCCGTACCTCGGACTTGGCACAGATCCAGCCCTTAGGCAGTAGAACACTACCGTGCCTCTTCCATTCTGTGTGATGTCAGCTGTTTGATTCTCCTTCCATGTCACCAGACATCGCCATACAAAATGGCCCTCTTTGTTACACTGGAAACACATCCTACACTTTTCCCTTATGGGTGGTCCCCTTTTAAATTACTTGGAATCTCAATCCCCATCCTGATAATGGCACTTAAACCCCCATCACTGCTGGTCTGCGAAACTCAGACTTCAATAGCAGACACCAAAGCCTCTAATTCAGTAAAAGATGTGCATTTATTAGTGAAGGTAATCCATGAACAGTCCTGTGGCCACATTTTCTGTAATATATTATTGAGTATTTGTATCTCTGTGACTTGCAATTCCAGGTATGGAATGGTCATACGCATTCATCTATGAACCTAGGAAAAGGTTCATGAGAAAACTGCAATAGCCAAAAATGTTTATGCCTGAGTAGCCTCTTAATTGAGGTGACAATTTCAGGCCAATAATTGATTTTTACAACTCCCTTGATGTTGCACTTTCATGTAAAATTCGATTGAAAACATGGCTTAACACAGGGGGTACAGCATCTGAACAACATTGTCAGTGATGGCCAAAGTGTCAGCATGAAACATAAATTTGACCATGATCCATATGATGGATTTTACCTGTCTTTAAATTCTACATTGAAAGTTCCTTTATAGCTTGCAGCAGTAACATTATTTGGTATGGTAATTTCCCAAATGAATTCTCCTGAGGTCCTTAAAGGTGTCCGTAGCATTCCTACTACTTCCAGCAGTTATATGTCGGTGGGGGAATCTTGTTCACCACCTATTGCTCCTAATTTGTCTAAATAAAGGCAGCTGTCCCTGTAACTGCAGAGCTAATGTAATCTACTCAGAATAGAGATTACATTGTGCAATACCGCACAAGTGATTATCCCACTGGATCAATTGTGCCTGAATTATATGTATTTGCTTATGATGTGGCTGACTACTTTCTAAACACACTACATTCTGACACAAGATTGTCATGGCCAGAGCTCAGGCAGCTAGTGCAACATATACCTCCATGGTGCAGTTGGTACTAATCACCAAGGGGTCGTCCACAAGTTGGGCACACCGCCCTTACATGGAAGCTGACAAACTTTTAATTCATAGATAAACTGTTGATTTTTCAATGAGGACAAACTGGGACAGTTGTGGGACCCCATGTTCAGCAGTGGATACCTGCAAACACACACCTCGTGGTGAATGACAGATTGACACCTTCCCCCTTTGCCTCCAGGAAAATAACCATCGTCTGTTACCAACTAAACATCCAGCAGGAAAAGGGGAAATTAAGTGGAAGCACTGGATGGATTGGGGTTCACATGAGTCTCCATTGTTTATTAAAATGTTTTTATTTAAGAAAAATAACTAAAGTCAGATACATTAGCAGGATTACAAACACCACTCCGAACTTTCAAATTTAAGACATTACACACCTTAGTTTAGTGACAATTTAAATAAGGCAATAGTTAACAACTAAAGCTGTGTCTGACACCAGTTCTTAGATTTTAGATTCAAAATTTCCATCTTCACAAACCGCAAATGAGAAAATGCTTCAACAAATAATTATCTGGAAACAGATGGCTCTTTAAGACAACACAGAAGCATAACTCATCTCAAAGGTTAAAACTGAATAGCTATACTGGAAGAGAGAGCAATCTATAGCTGCCTCGGGACCCCCAGAAAAAGGAAATTCTTAAAATACACCTCCAAGTGCATCTAGATAATTTAATAAAGTAAACAGGTGCACTGATTTCTAGAGCTACCTACGGGCAGACAGACGGAGCAAGTTTCTAGATCTTGCACCAGTGAGCAGTTAAGTAATTAAAAAGAGAATGAGCGTGCACAGATCGATATAACTGGCTTCAGACACAGTGAAAATTCTATTAAGGCATACTGTAGAAAATCCCTAAGTGATTCAGTATGTGAATGTGCATGCATAACAGCTCAAGAACACCCTTTAAAAAGGAAAACCAGTAATTAGTAGTCAGAACCTACTTGTAGCAGTAAATAAATAACGGGTGAGAAAAGCTCACTTCATGACAACTTTAAAATAACAAACACTTGAACAATTAAATCTGGTAAGCAGTAACTCACCCTGAGACGGAATAAATTTCTTTCACTCTCCACCTCACAAATGGCCAGTGAACAAACACGAAAAACATTCAGAGCTCAGTAACACTTGATGGTTTTACACACTTTTGCTTGTTCCAGTCTCTGAGCGTCAATAGTGCCTGTTACTTACCAACAGGCTATATTTTCACAAGTCTGGATGACATCTGAATGTGACGTGTGATTCACATAGAGATGATCAGCAAGTGACCATTCTAACAGTGCTTGACAGTATGTACAACAAAGGCACTCGACCCAACAAACCCCCAAAAATCAAAATTTACAAAATTTTAGTTCAAATTTCGAATAGAGATTTACGCAACTTGAGTGAAGGCAGCCTATCGGTAGCTGGCAGTGGTGAATTCCCTGAGGCTGATATACAGAGGCAACGTTAACAGCCACAGCATGATAAGCATGCCCTGAGTCCAAGTCCAAAACAATCAAAGTGTGCCACAACAGTAGAAAACTGGAGCAGACTAAGGAGCATCTAAATTCCACTGTCATTCTCACTTAATACAACTGCACGGCCACGATAGTTGGGTAGATCAATGGACTCGTCAGATGATTCTCATCAAAAACTCGGTCTAAGGCTAAACATGGTCACACTTAAAACAGTATTCAGGATTACCAAATCATCGAATCCACTGCTAAACATGGGGACTTGAATAGCAATAACAAGCTTGTCTAGTGGCTAGACACTGCCCTAACCCCTTCCAAGGCAATGCCACAAGGTATTAAGTCATGCAACACAACTGAAATCGGGCAGTTTTTCAGATGAGAAAGCTTGTTGCATAATGTGACTTTCACAGAGAAGAACAAATAGCAAATACAGATAGCCAAGACCACACCAATGTACTGTCTTTCATTAACACGTGTGCCTGCAATCATTAACTTGACAGAACTTTTGAAGGGCTATTAGTCACTCCATTCTGTCAATTGTGGCTGAATGGCAAATGCTGTCGACGTACCCTGCGTGGCTCTTATCGTGCCCCATGGCGCCCCGAGCTCCAAGCCAAAGAAATGACATCACCAGATGCAGGATGGGAATTCAAAGAGGTAGCCCGCCATGCCTCAGATAGTAATAATAAAAAAATCATAATGATCATTATTTGTACTATTATATTAGTATTATTGTAGGCAGTTAATTAATACAAAGATCAATTAATAAGATGTTGCTGTATTCTTTCTATCTTTTGCCCAGCATCTCTCTTCAAGGCATCTTCTTTGCGTGCACCATTTTGCTTCATTATTTTGTCGATAAACTCTTCCTGAAAGTTAAGTGGTCTAGTTTGTTTCTATCAGTAAGTCGATTTCCAGTAAAAAATTATTCTTTGGCTGCTAATTATCTAACATCCTCAACAGATCCCAATATCAGTTTAATGATTTTCTTCCTATGCTATCACTGTTTCATTTGTTCTCATTCCAGCACTTCCTTTGACATTATGGGTTTTTCAGTCTTGATATGCTGGTGCTGTTCCATAAATAATCTTTCCAGAACTTTGTCTTCTTTTGAGATCAGCAAGTAAAACCCGTAGTTCAGATCCACAGAATGGGACTGGTGTAGCCTGTAGCCTACTCCCTCTTTTTGTTCTGTTAGAAATGTCCTTGTCCCACCAAAAGGATAGTATTAAGTAGTGTGCCAACATAGGGTGTTTTCGTTTAATAATTTTATCATAAATAAGCATTCAGTGCAACAGAGTTTTGATGTAACTGTTGTAGACATTTTATTATTCTGATCATAAAAGTAGTATGAGTGATGTGGCACTGGACAGTCCAGTTTCTGCTCCCCCACACAGTTGGTGTAAACTGTATTGTAATTTCATATGAACAACATTGATTTTATGAACAACATTGAAGTCATTGTTTCAGGTAGTAGCTGTGTTATTTTACTTCATTACACTACCATCATATGCATATGTAGATAATGAAGCTAGAAAATATGATTGAAAACAATAGCATAGGGAGAAAGCTGAAATGAAAGATCATAATGAATTTTCAAAGGCGTTGTCATTAATCAGTCTTACAATTTTTTGCTGCCTCCCATTGAAGTATACCATAGTGAACTCGTCACTCAGAATTTTGAACTCAAAAGAGAACACTTAACAATACTACTGTTTAGTTATAAAGTAGTGTGATGGTTGGGGTTTATCCATGAGATACATTTTATATAATATGGGAGGACTGTGACTGCTTAAAAGTACTTATTACAGTTTGTTATTTTTTCTACAGGCCCAAGATTATCCATGCAGCATGAATGTAAAAGAAGAGTTGGAGGAGGGTGTGAATAAAGAGGTAATTTTAGAATTTATATGACTACATGCAAGTAATCTTGTTGAGCTGTGGTGAAAATAATGAGATGGTAATCAATTGTGTGTGTATTCACTTTAGCAGTCCTGTTTTTACTTTGGGGTAAAGGCAACAAGGGTTACAGTATTACAGTATGCTCCAGGTTGGAAACGAGGAAACCGGTAAAATAGAATATTTTTATATCTTCAAATGTAACACAGTTTTCGGACAACACAACACACATATAAGTCACTGAGTAAGTTGACCTGTGTACAAGTCGGCATTCGATTAAACACTGAGTCTCAGTCTAGCGGCCGCTGCTTGGCTGGCCGCTTAGGTGGCGCAGCTGCTGCCTGGCTGGCAGACAGCGCCGCACATAGAGGACGTGCGTAATTGCGCGGCGGCACTTTGAATAATCGGCGACTCTCAACACTTTTCCCCCCTTTGAAATTGTTGCACTGGTCTTGATGGAGGTGTCCTGGAGATGGCTAACGTCCATAGGCGTTGTTTGACTCGCCGTAAAGTCTCGAGGAGGAGGCTTCCCGTACGGACGGAAATGTCCCCGATGATAATGGGTCGAGATGACAGGAGACGTAGGGGTTGAATCTGCTGGGGCCCCCTGCACCAATCTGCCCGTTGCGGCAAGTCCAGTTGATATGACAGGAGACATGGGCGATGGTCGGCGTCTGTTGGAGGAGGAGGCGAGTAGATGTACTCTGACAGAGGACGGTCCTCCGGTTCCTGCATGGGCACGTCTCCTGGTGGCGTCCGTTCTGGTGCTGGCATCGCAATGTCGGTGAGAGGGCTGCTTTGTGAGTATTGAGAGATGCCAAGATCCCGAGCATCAGGTAGAGCCAAAGGTGGTGTGGCGGCATTCGGAACAGGCGTTGCTGGCACCTGAGGCCGAAGCTGGTCCGAATGATGCACTGCAACACCCGCGTCCGTCTGGATTTCATACAGCATCTGCCACGGTGTCGTAAGATGCGGCCCGGCCTCCATTTTGGCCGCCTGCCATATCCCCGTACCCAGACGAGGTCGTCGGCGGTGAACCGGCCAAGTGAAGGCACCCGCGGCCGTGAGGTGGGAGGCCGCAGAAGATGAAGTAGCGTGCGGGGCTGTCGGCCATGTAAGAGCTCAGCCGGGCTGTGATCGCCCATGGGGGTGAAGCGGTAAGACGCCAGGAACTGGAGAAGCGCGTCATCAGCAGCAGAAGAAGTCAGAAGTTTCCGCATCTGAGCCTTAAATGTGCGGACCAGCCGTTCAGCCTCACCGTTGGATTGTGGATGGAACGGCGGGGCCGTGACATGCGTAACACCGTGACGAGCACAAAAATCCGCAAAGTCTGAAGAGGCAAATTGCGGACCATTATCAGTAACAAGAGTAGAGGGGAGGCCTTCCAAAGAAAAAATGCGGGCGAGAGCACTGGTGGTTGCCGCGGTGGTAGGTGACGTGCAACGGACAATGAAAGGAAAGTTAGAATAGGCGTCAATTATGAGGAGCCAATAAGTACCTATAAAGGGTCCCGCAAAGTCACCATGAATGTGCTCCCAGGGCTTCTCAGGCGAAGGCCACGGTGACAAAGATGACTTCGGGGCATCGGCCTGTGACGCACAAGGGCCGCAGGCAGCGACCATGTGTGCGATGTCAGAGTCGATGCCAGGCCAGTACACATGACGGCATGCCAGAGATTTTGTGCGAGACACACCCCAGTGCCCCTGGTGAAGGAGGCGCAAGACCGAAGCACGCAAAGACGCAGGTACCACAACACGCGGCGAAGCATTGTCAGTGGAGAGGAGGATAACACCATCCCTAGCTGTGAGGCGGTAGCGCAAAGTGTAGTAGTTCCGCAACGGATCAGAAGTCTTAGCGGACGAGCGATCTGGCCAACCCTTCTGAATACAGCGTAAAACCCGGGAGAGGGTAGGGTCAGAACCCGTAGCAGCTGCCAGCCTGTCCCCAGTGATGGGGAACCCATCCACAACCCGCTGCTCGGCAACATCCAGGTGGAAACACAAAAGTTTGTCCCTATCGAATGCCTGATCAGGACCCATGGGAAGGCGAGACAAAGCATCAGCATTCGCATGTTGAGCCGTTGGCCAGAAATGAATCTCATAATTGAAACGGGACAAGTAAAGAGCCCAACGCTGGAGGCGGTGTGCAGCCTTGTCGGGAAGTGACGTTGATGGATGAAACAAGGAAACAAGCGGTTTGTGATCCATAACAAGATGAAATTTTGAGCCATAGAGAAAAACACCAAACTTATGAAGAGCATAAATGATGGCCAAAGCTTCTTTCTCAATTTGAGAATACTTTTGTTGGGCATCCGTGAGCGTTTTGGAGGCATAAGCGATGGGTTGTTCCGAACCGTCAGAAAAACGGTGCGCAAGGACTGCACCGACCCCGTATTGAGAGGCGTCTGTGGCAAGAACAAGATGTTGGCCAGGTCAATAAGTAGCCAGGCACGGGGCCTGTTTCAGCATAGTCTTTAATTTCCGGAAAGCCGCGTCACATGACGCGGACCAGTGAAAAGGCACATTTTTATGCAACAGGCGATGCAACGGCTGAGCCACCGACGTCGCAGACGGTAAAAACTTGTGATAGTATGCTATTTTCCCCAAGAAAGCTTGCAGTTCCTTAACAGATGTAGGGCGAGGAAGGGCATCGATCGCAGCAACAGTGTGTTGAAGTGGACGAATACCATCCCGAGAGAGTTGAAACCCCAAGTACGTGATAGATGCCTGAAAGAATTGTGATTTCTGAAGATTACACTTAAGACCGGCAGTCTGTAAGACATTAAAAAGTGTGCGGAGATTTTGAAGATGTTCTTCAGTGGTGGAGCCAGTGACAACAATGTCGTCCATGTAATTGATACACCCCGGGACAGGGAGCAATAATTGTTCCAAGAATCGCTGAAAAAGAGCAGGGGCGCTAGCAACCCCGAATGGCAAGCGTTGGTATTGATAGAGGCCGAAAGGCGTGTTAAGGACCAGAAACTGCCGGGAAGTAGCGTCGAGAGGAAGTTGATGATAAGCTTCCGACAGGTCAATTTTAGAAAAATACTGTCCTCCAGCGAGTTTAGTGAACAGTTCTTCAGGACGGGGCATAGGGTAAGTGTTGATGAGGCATTGAGCATTTACAGTGGCTTTGAAATAGCCACAGAGACGAATATCACCATTGGGCTTAGCAACTACAACGACAGGAGAGGACCACTCACTGAAAGTGACAGGAAGCAAGACCCCTGAAGCAGTGAGACGATCCAACTCCCATTTTACACGATCACGAAGGGCCACAGGAATGGGCCGAGCCCGAAAAAACTTAGGCCGAGCAGTGGGTTTGAGCGTGATATGAGCTTGAAAGTCATTTGCATGGCCTAACCCAGGAGAAAAAAGGGACGAAAATGTCGTCGACAAGGAATCCAGCTGAGCATAAGGAATAGCATCAGAGACAATATTGACAGTCATCTATGGAGAACCCAAAAACGCGAAAGGCTTCGAAACCAAAAAGATTTTCTGCGGTGCTCTGGTTGACCACAAATATGGGAACAGTGCGAACGACGGATTTGTAAGATACCTCAGCATTAAACTGTCCCAAGAGAGAAATCTTCTGTTTATTGTACGTCCGTAATTGCCGAGTGACAGGGGACAGGAGTGGAGAACCCAGCTGAAGATACGTCTGAGAATTAATTATAGTGGCAGCAGAACCGGTATCCACTTGCATGCGAACATCTCGACCAAGGATTTGGACAGTGAGGAATAACTTCCCTGAAAGGGAAGAAGTGCAATTGACAGACAACACAGAATCAGAATCAGCGTCATGTTCATGAACATCATGTATGCGGTCGGATTTACAAACGGAAGACACATGACCTTTCTTTTTGCAATTGTGACACACAGCCCAACGTTGGGGACAATCCTCGCGTGAATGTTTCGTAAAACACCGCGGACATGAAGGAAGTTGCCGGGGATTTTGCTGCAGTTTCTTAGTGGGTTGTTTACGGCTAGGCCGCGGCTGCGCGTTGGAGTGTACTGCAGCCACGTCGGCCAGCGGGGACGCGCCGCACGCGTCGTCAATAGTGCACAGAGGTTGTATTTCCCCGACATCACCCCACGCCTCTATTTGCGCCCCAGTGGCGCGAGAAATTTCAAAAGACTGCGCAATGGAGAGAACTTCATCGAGAGTCGGATTCGCCAACTGAAGGGCACGTTGCCGAACTTCTTTGTCGGGTGCCGACCGGATAATAGCATCCCGTACCATGGAATCGGCATAGGATTCTTTGTGAACGTCAGTAACAAATTAACACTTTCGACTGATGCCGTGAAGTTCAGCAGCCCAAGCGCGATAGGACTGATTTGGTTGTTTTTGACAACGATAAAAGGCAACACGAGAGGCTACCACATACGTTTGCTTTTGAAAATAGACAGACAGAAGGGAGCACATTTCAGCAAAGGACAAAGACGCAGGATCCTTCAAAGGAGCCAATTGCGACAACAACTGATACATTTGAGGTGAAATCCAGGAAAGGAACAGAGACTTACATGGTTGTTCGTCCGTGACATGAAATGCCAAGAAGTGCTGTTGAAGACGTTTTTCATAATCAGACCAGTCTTCCGCCGTCTCGTCGTAAGGTGGAAAAGGAGGTACAGCCAACGACGAGAAACGCCCCGCATTTGACGCCGCGACGAAATCGCGAATCGCCGCTGTTAGAAGTGTTTGCTGTTCAAGGAGATTTTGCAATAGTTGCTCGACAGTAGCCATGGAACCCTGAGTGTCAACGGTGAAAAGGAAAAATCCCATCCTCGTCACCAATTTTTATATCTTCAAATGTAACACAGTTAACGGACAACACAACACACATATAAGTCACTGAGTAAGTTGACCTGTGTACAAGTCGGCATTCGATTAAACACTGAGTCTCAGTCTAGCGGTCGCTGCTCGGCTGGCCGCTTAGGTGGCGCAGCTGCTGCCTGGCTGGCAGACAGCGCCGCACGTAGAGGACATGCGTAATTGCGCGGCGGCACTTTGAATAATCGGCGACTCACAACAAATATTTTGTTACACTTTACCCATATGGATTTAAACATTATCTTTGAGCAGGTGAAGTAGTTTAGCTTCTGAGTTTGTAGAATTGCTTCTTTACATTAAAAGTGCAAATAAAAATTAAATGAGATAGCATTGATGAAATTATATGAAAATTGGTACCAAGTCCCAAGACTCAAGCTATGATTTCCTGTTTTAATGAGTAGTTCCCTTAATAGTTTCGTGTATGTGAACTCCAGCATTGGATGTTTTTATTCGCCATGTGATACTGCTGTGACAGTTACAGAATCATTGAAGAAATATCTACACAAGGTAGTGCAGAAAAAGTAGGTGATCCTAACCTACTGAGTAGAGACTAAGATGTCTATACATACATTGCAAGTGGTATGGACAGGCAGTCTTGTGAAGTACTTTAGAACAGTTTTCTGAAAGCTATCGTAAGTTGTTAGTTTAACAGCCCACACAAAATTGAAATACTTGAAATACTGCAACTATAAACAGGCTTGTCGTTACAGATGGTATTAGTACAGAGAGGGGCTAGTGATCATGATGCCAGCACAGCAACAGTGGTAAATGAAACTTCCTGGCAGATTAAAACTGTGTGCCAGACTGAGACTTGAACTCGGGACCTTGCCTTTCACAGGCAAGTACTCTACCATCTGAGCTACCCAAGCACGACTCACGCCCCGTCCTCACAGCTTTACTTCTGCAAGGTTCGCAGGAGAGCTTCTGTAAAGCTTGGAAGGTAGGAGACGAAGTACTGGCAGAAGTAAAGCTGTGAGGACAGGGCGTGAGTGGTGCTTGGGTAGTTCAGATGATAGAGCACTTGCCTGCGAAAGGCAAAGGTCCTGAGTTCGAGTCTTGGTCCGGCACACAGTTTTAATCTGCCAGGAAGTTTTATATCAGCGCACACTCCGCTGCAGAGTGAAAATCTCATTCTGGATGGTAAATGAAGTTAATGAATCCTTTAAGAGGGCTAGGTGAATAGATTTGCTAGAAAGAGCAGGTAAGTAGTTGTTAACATCCCATTTAAACAATGAGAATGTCATTTACTTCCAATATTACTTACATAGAGGAAGATGGAAAAACACTAAATGGACTGTAAATCACACGCTGAATAAGTATGTGGTGAGTAACTGGATTACAGACAGGAAAGACCCACTGTAGTTTAATGTCAGAATTGGGAAAACACTGAGGAAGCAGACTGTTGTACACTCAGTTCAAGAAAGTATGCACAGTGGTGACAGGCAAGTGCTAATGGAAATTCTTCTGTCTGTAAAAAGATCTATGCGTGAAGCATACAACTACCACCATCATACATGAGCAACAGATTTTACAGAGAACATAAGACATTTCTGGTCAAAGACTTCTATCCAGGCAGTCATTGACCAGTCTGGTGTGGCTTTGGAGGAAAGCAGGAGGAGGTCACTAACCCCTCTCTGTATTTAGTTATCAAGTTTGTGCAGGAGGATCATACCAACATATTGTTGTTTCACTGTCACACAGACTCCTGTTTTAGGAACATAGTAATAGGATCCCTGGAGTAGAGAAGCAACTGGAAGAGTTGAAAACATAATAGTTGCCATGTCCAAACAGAATCACAAATCATTTGTCCAGAGAATACAGCATTGGCCTCATACTTAGCTTGCATTTATTGCAAATCTCTCGCCTAGTGCAGAGACTCAGGCAGCTGGGAAAAAGTTCAGGTGGCTTCTGTATATAAGAATGGTAAAAGAATGTACCTGCAAAATTACAGAACAATATCATAATTATTATTTGCTCCAGAGTTCCTGAACATATCCTCAGTTCAAATATAATTAATTTCTTTAAGACAGAAAAGTTTTTATCCACAAATCAGCATTGATTTTGTGCAATACTCATCTTAGTCATCTATCAAATTACATACCAACAGGCTAGATTCCACATTCCTATATTTCCAGAAAGCATTTGAACAGTGCACCACTGCATACTGTAAATAGAGGTATGAGCATATGGAATAGGTTCCCCGATATATCAATGGTGCAAAGACCTCTCAAGTAACAGAGGCCAGTACTTTGATCTCAACAGCAACTGTTTTTTCAGAGACAAGAGTATCATCAATAGTGTCACAGAGAATGGTGCCATATCTATATATGAAATGATCTGATGAGCAGCATTCTGTGCCTGTTTGCTAATGGCAGTGTGTGTGGGGAAGGATCATCACTAAGTGACTACGAGGATACAAAATGACTTGGACAAACTTTTTATGTGGTGTGATGAATGGCAGATGCAGAAATATTCAAGTAACTGCAGATGAGTAGGAAAAACAATCCCATAATGTTGTATACAACATCAGTACTCTACAGATTGACAGTCTGGCCAATAAAATGTTAAGGTATAACATTGCAGGGGCCGGCCAGAATGGCCGAGCGGTTCTAGGCGCTAAAGTCTGGAGCCGTGCGTCCACTACAGTTGCAGGTTCGAATCCTGCATTGGGCATGGATGTGTGTGATGCCCTTGGGTTAGTTAGGTTTAAGTAGTTCTAAGTTCTAGGGGACTGATGACCTCAGAAGTTAAGTCCCATAGTGCTCAGAGCCATTTCAACCATAACATTGCGAAGTGATATAAAGTGGAACAAGCACA
Source organism: Schistocerca cancellata (assembly GCF_023864275.1). Lineage (NCBI taxonomy): Eukaryota > Metazoa > Arthropoda > Insecta > Orthoptera > Acrididae > Schistocerca > Schistocerca cancellata. The sequence continues at coordinate 155,914,827 of NC_064636.1, forward strand.
TAAGGATGGTAGTAGGATGGGTTAATAATCAACTTTTTTTGTATTTGGGAAACTGTGGTTCATTTGTAAGGGACACTACATATAGAACACCATAGAAGTGCCTAGTAGTAGTAATTGTTGTTGCTGTGGTAATAGATGCCATCCACGATGCACCGCTTGGTGGCTTGCACAGTTTTAATGCAAACATACATGCACGGCAGCCAGAAAGAAGATAATCAAGCTGCAGATTCCATGTGAAATGCATTCTCAAGGTTTATAAGTTTGGTAAGCCCGTTTGTAAGGCTAATAAGTTGTTAACTGGCGTATGTGACAGAGCCAAGGATCAGTCATCTGCTTGTGTCATGAAGAGAATACTTGACAGAAAGGTAAACATGAATATAAACTAGAGGAAAGCTGTCATCAGCCTGGAGGTTTTAAACACCGGAGTTCTCTACTACACACAGTCCTACTGACTACCATGTGCTGTTACCCTCTTTCCACATATGAACTGATTTACCCAACTAGTTACAAAGTACCTGATGTTCAGTGATCAAGGACCTTTGGATTTGTAGTGTCACAATTACCCATTGAGCCACCAAGTACTAGAAAAAGGCAGAAGCATTTAGCAGCAAAGCCCAGAGCTATAATCCTTATAATTCCATATGGAATGCACTCCAAAAGTAGATGATGAACACACCAGAGGTCACATGACCATAAAGTGTAGTTAGCAGATTCAGTTACACAAAAAACTGTGCTGAACTGACACCTTTCTGCCATCCAAATTGTTCATTTATGGAACAGTGGTTTGCACATGTATAGAAACAGGCAAAGGTCATTCCAGCTTGTAAGAAAAGTCACAGGAAATACGTGCAAAACTACAGACATACCTAGTTGGTGCGAAAATCTTCTTGAATGAATTTGTGATCCTGTATGATGGCTCTTAAAAAAAAATCAATTCATCTGCAAGAATGGAAATGGATCCCATAATTACTGGTCATGTAAAACTGTCTAGTCTGCTTCTCCACAGTGCTGCCACAATGTAGTCAGCCTGTAAAATGAGACCATAGTTCTGAAGCAGTATCTGTGGGAAAGCTAGCAAAGTTGATGTGCCTTTCAATGACTTAGTACTTCTGCTATGCAGTTAGTCATTACCTTATGCCTTAAATTATGTGAAAACAGTAAGATACATTAGAACTGAATGGTACAAATGGATAGGTGTAATGCACCTGCCATTACCACATTGTAATCTATACAAGTACCTTCTCTTGTGATGGTGTCCAACAGTCATAGCTAATCCACAAAACATATGGAATGAAAATGAATGTTTGCATAACTGCCTACTTATTTGTGGCAAAAAGTATTTTAAGTATAGTTATATATGTTGGCAATATAAGAATATTATTGAGTCTGAGAATCCTACTTTCACTACTGTTTGGGGGTTACCACCAATAGCATGCGCTTTCATTTATTGCACAAATTTCACCCATATTCATTCTTGCCCTTCGTCTCCCCTCCACTCTTCTGATGCTACCATCCCACAGGTGTGTCATCTGTCTCTTCAGTGTACATTCCATGGCTTGCTAAATATTTAAAGGGTTTCTGCTCAATGTTTCAGCCAGCTTTGGTCCAAACGTATTTTGAACATAACAGCTTTCTTGGAGGGCATTACATTCATGAACTACAAATACATCAAGAATTTACTGTTAACATGTTGATGGTAGTATGGTATTTACTTTGAATGCAGTCTGACTAGCATGCATTCATCAGAGGACCTCAAACAACTGCCTAGCCCAAAAAATGCTTGCTTTGTGTAGTGCACCACTGACCCATCAAGTATTTCTACAATTCTCCACCTCATAATGCATTTCCAGCAGTCTGCAGTTTGGGCAGTCTGAGAATCGATGAAGCCTTTGGTTGAGACCCTCCACTCACCCCAAACCAAAGGACTTGAATCAATTCTGGGAATGCTGATACAAACTGTGTGCGCTGCATGCACTCATGTGTGACACAAGGGCTCTTCGCCATTTCTGCTACCTTTCAATATAAACTGAAGGTAGCCTCAGAACCCAAACGATGGGTATCATTGGCAACAACATCAGCCACAACTTGTAGACAGCCACACCCTGTGTGTTTCGTAGCCACAGCCAGGACATTTTCCACATCTCAGATGAGGCTCCATGGCAGACATATTCAGTACACATAGGATTCATTTCCAGTCCTGGATGCCATTTCCCTAAGGAGCTCCATAATGCGGTTGACATTGGAGGTCCTGATTAACTAGAAAACTTCTCTCCACTTGGGCCTGTCTGGACCCTGATGAATGAACACCTGCCAGTCCACTCACAGGGTCAATAGGTGAGGCAGCCTCCACATCACTCTCTGCCTCAAACAGCGCTGTTACGACCCATCCCTCACCATTTGGTGAGGACAACTCAGCCACATTGGGTACACCACAAGGTGTCTTGACAACAGAGCCAGTGGGCAAAATAGGTGACACCTTAGGCATCCTATGTGATGAGCCAGATTCTCGGCCCCCACTACTACAATAGGCAGCAGCCTGAATGCTGCTGAATATGGCAAAACACATCTTCAGCTGTTGGTGAACTGAGGCCAGCTCCTCCATCTGCACACAGTGTGCACACATAATATCCATTCCCGTACTACTATTCAAGAATTAACAGTAAAACACACAGAGAAAGCTATATATGTAGCTTGCTATTGTTCTGATGTTTCACCAGTGGAGGCTAATGCATTATTGCACTGTGTAGCTTTTCATTCAAAAGAATTAAGATCTGTGCAACAGGCCATGAATACACTTTAAAGTTACTAAAATATGGGATTGCACCTCTTTACTACAAAAGCATGGAAGGAATGTAATCATAAAACGAGAGCGAGAGGGAGAGCTACATATGAAGGGCTTATTTCAATAGTGGTACAAGTCCATTACCTCCACTTTTCTGACATAATGCTTTTGAAATTAATGATCCAAACAAAGAGAAAGAAAGCTTCATGTCTAGCAAGAAACCATATGCTTGAATATATTTGTGGTATCTCAACTGCAGATTTTGCAGCACTCATTTAACTTTAGGACTCTGTATCTCAAGATGAACAAAAATGGACTTGTACCACTATTGAATAAGCCCTTCATATGTAACTTGATTCTGAAACAACCCTGATTAAATCAGGGTATTGTTAGCAGTCAAATAATGTACAGGCTTCACCTTTGTTTCAAGTAACGGTAACCTAATGCATACATGATAATTGATTTTGAGTGCTATGGGTGTTATTTCAGCCTGAATTTGGCTGCTCAATAATGCTACATTCAAGGAGCGTGGATTGTTGACTAAAGAAGGTCATGAAAGTTAGCCCGAGGTAAAGTTACATATTTTTGGTTAAACATAAATGGAAGGAATCACTATCACTGCAAAATAAATTTTTATTCATATCCAGTCTCAACATGTCAAATATGCATGTGTTGTCTGTTCTTTTGGACGTGTCCAAGGGTACAGACAGCATTTTGATCCTGCAGCCACGATGACTCAGGGACAAAGGAAGTAGAGATATTAGTTGTCTGTGGGCATTAATTTACATCAATGGAGAGAGCTGAAAATATGTGCTGGACCAGGAATTGAAACCAAGTCTCATGTGGACTGGGCAGTTGCAGTGACGACTATGCCATCTGGACGCAGTGGTCATCACATCTGCATGGTCTACTCTAGCATGCTTCCTGTCAGACCCAAATTCTGAACTTACTCACCACAGATGCAGTGCTCATGCTCATGATCCTCCTTACACATGTTGTGTCACTGGTTCCTGTAAGAGGTAGTGTGGTGTGCATCTACACTGAAAGGATCATTGGCTGACATCACCTTAATTATATATGTGGTGTCCATTCTTTCGGATATGTCGATGTATCGTCACATCCTGTTCCAACAATCTGAACATGTTTTCCTTACTGCAATCATTTGTCCAGCGTTGTGGACATGAATGTGTAATATCAGCATTCCCTGTTTGTGATCATCTCTTGGTAAAAACAATTGTCACAATGTGGTATAATTTTGCTTGCTGGGATCAACCCACAACAATGGGGACAAACATTCAGCCAGTGTGATATTCCTCCTCTCACTGTGCCATTATGGTCAACACTCACTCATTGTGCAGCTTCATCAATGCATCTGAAAGGGGCAACAGTGCATACTGGGAGCATTAAGTGATTGACTACTTATACCTTGTATTTTCTACTGGTTTGAATAAAATATGCTTACATTTCAGTAGGTAATTATGCATCCCCTACTGCGCTATGCTGGTGTCACATACTGCAGTTTGAGCCCCTGAGACAAGCAGTTGCTGGCCATTCAAAACAAACAAAAAACAACTCTGTAATAGACTGCTCGAATCTATGCGTTACAGTTTTGTAAATGTGAGATTACATCTCTGAAACTTACTCATTGTTGCTACATAGGGACCCTACCATTTTCCAGAGAATATGTAGTGGAGGTCACAAAACTAATGAAAGGTCTGATCTGAGTCTTAAACTCTGCTCAAAATTAGGTGATAGTAGTTCATCCACCGCATGACTCTACAAATTAATAGATGTTCTCTTGCCTCACTTACAAATGTTCATTTCCTCTTCAGCCAACAGCCAAAAAGTGAGCCTAGGATGTCCTCTGAGCCCAACCAACAGATTTTGTTGTTGCACAAGAGCCTCAGTTCACAGGTGGCCAATAGAACTTACACCATATCTCATATGAGACAGTGGCAGATACAAAAAAACCTCAAGGAGGGCTCACTAAAGATACCTTGAGCTACCTTTACTTTTACTGTAATAAAAGCTAATCAAGTCGTATGGAAAGTGTAAGAAAGTTTTATTTAAACTGATTATACACATATACATGATATAAAAAAGTTATAGTTGTGGTTCTGTACTTTAAATGATGAATTCTATGCACCTGCTCTTCCTGACAAATTGGTTAATTACATTGTCAGCATGACAAGCAATGTCAGGGTGAGTGTCCAAGAGAGCTAAGCCATTAAGTCGATCCTCCTTCACTGTTGACCTCAGCCATGTCTTTGTACACCGTAGTGTTGAAAAACTTCTTTCTACTGCAGCAATAGATGCAGGTAGACAAATATTTTGTACAGCATGTACAAAGTAGGATAGTCAAATATAGGATAGACAGACAATGGTTGCATAACAAAAACACAATCATTAAGAGCATTTCTGCTCGTTGCTTGTATTGAAGAGACTGTCCCATAGTCTCTTTTTAATCACAAAGTGTGAGTCGTCTTCAAAATACAGTAGTTCGGTGAAGCACTGATTTAGTTTGTGCGCAAGATCATTAGCATCACGTTCCAGTAATTGTGATGGAAAAAGTATGTTGAATTTAAAATGATAAATATATTCTTCAGCAAAACGCTCTCTCATGCCAGTCGTAACATGGTCCAGTGTCGGAATAAAAAGTTACTTTCTAATATGTCATAGCATCATCATTATGATCGCATTATGAGGAACGTCGAATCTAATTTTGCTTTTGCCATTGCCCAACGCCCAAGAAATGGTCTTGTAAGATTTTGGTGACTGGATATGTTATGCGCATGTCACTTAGTGTAAATAGATTGATAAGAAACTCCCCTTTTCTCCCCCTTCTGCCCCCCCGCCCTGTCTCCCTGCCCCCCCGCCCTGTCTCCCTGCCCCCCCGCCCTGTCTCCCTGCCCCCCCGCCCTGTCTCCCTGCCCCCCCGCCCTGTCTCCCTGCCCCCCCCGCCCTGTCTCCCTGCCCCCCCCGCCCTGTCTCCCTGCCCCCCCCGCCCTGTCTCCCTGCCCCCCCCGCCCTGTCTCCCTGCCCCCCCCGCCCTGTCTCCCTGCCCCCCCCGCCCTGTCTCCCTGCCCCCCCCGCCCTGTCTCCCTGCCCCCCCCGCCCTGTCTCCCTGCCCCCCCGCCCTGTCTCCCTGCCCCCCCCGCCCTGTCTCCCTGCCCCCCCGCCCTGTCTCCCTGCCCCCCCGCCCTGTCTCCCTGCCCCCCCAGCCCTGTCTCCCTGCCCCCCCGCCCTGTCTCCCTGCCCCCCCGCCCTGTCTCCCTGCCCCCCCGCCCTGTCTCCCTGCCCCCCCGCCCTGTCTCCCTGCCCCCCCGCCCTGTCTCCCTGCCCCCCCCGCCCTGTCTCCCTGCCCCCCCGCCCTGTCTCCCTGCCCCCCCGCCCTGTCTCCCTGCCCCCCCGCCCTGTCTCCCTGCCCCCCCGCCCTGTCTCCCTGCCCCCCCGCCCTGTCTCCCTGCCCCCCCGCCCTGTCTCCCTGCCCCCCCGCCCTGTCTCCCTGCCCCCCCGCCCTGTCTCCCTGCCCCCCCGCCCTGTCTCCCTGCCCCCCCGCCCTGTCTCCCTGCCCCCCCGCCCTGTCTCCCTGCCCCCCCGCCCTGTCTCCCTGCCCCCCCGCCCTGTCTCCCTGCCCCCCCGCCCTGTCTCCCTGCCCCCCCGCCCTGTCTCCCTGCCCCCCCGCCCGCCCTGTCTCCCTGCCCCCCCGCCCGCCCTGTCTCCCTGCCCCCCCCCGCCCGCCCTGTCTCCCTGCCCCCCCCCGCCCGCCCTGTCTCCCTGCCCCCCCCGCCCGCCCTGTCTCCCTGCCCCCCCCGCCCGCCCTGTCTCCCTGCCCCCCCCGCCCGCCCTGTCTCCCTGCCCCCCCCGCCCGCCCTGTCTCCCTGCCCCCCCCGCCCGCCCTGTCTCCCTGCCCCCCCCGCCCGCCCTGTCTCCCTGCCCCCCCCGCCCGCCCTGTCTCCCTGCCCCCTAAACGGCCCATCTCCCCATCCCCCCAGCCCCACACCCTGTCTCCCTCCCACAACCCGTCTCCCACTACCCCACCGCCCCCCACCCCGTCTCCCACTACCCCCTTCCCGCCCCGTCTCTCACCACTCCCCATGCCCCGTCTCTCACCACTCCCCATGCCCCACCACCACCGCACTGTCTACTTCCTCTCTCTCCCCCTGTATGACAGTGCCATGTAGGAACAAGTGACAGATGCTCTGATACGTCACTTTCTTGGTTTTTCAGTTTCTTGAAGACCCATTAAAGGCTGGCGACCCTAGTGTTTGCGTAAAGCAAGACCCCGAACTGAAACACCGTGCTGCTGGATCTGAGCATAATGTAAGTTTTCACACAAGCACTGTATTGTGCAGGAAGAGTAGTAAGAAGCTCTAGTTAGATGTGTTATTTGTAGGGTATTACCAATAGTATTTTAACAGCACTTGTAACAAGCATATCTTTATGAACCATTACTGTTGCATTAATTTTTTATTGTGATTCTATGTAATGAATGCCTTAAGTACGTAGTTGGTGTAAACGGAGCAAGGAATACTTCCTCTTGGAAGTAATTGTTAATCTTGTTACACCTCTGTGTCACAGTGCTGTAACATATGTGGAACTATGACATGTGATGGATGTATATTCTAGAGTTCCCAGTCACTATTCACTGTAGTATTTACATCATTACTGAAATCCTGCTGTGGAATTCTTTATGATTTTCCTCCAGTACACATGACATAAATTTGCATTGTTCTCTAAAGAGCAGGCACTGAAAATACATGGTGATATGGCAAGAAGCTGTGTAAATAACATTAAATTTGGGTAATTTTGATGATAATGTGTGGAATGCCACATTCATTTGATTAATGACCAAAAATTCCTCTTGTTTATGGGTTTACTGTTGGAAGATTATTTGCATCTTTATATTATCTGAGTTTAATTTTGAAATGTTGCCACACACGTATATCAAATTTTTTTTATGGGAGTACAACCATCCGATAGAGTAGGCCATAGTGCCTCTGAAATCAGAGTGGATTATGTGACAGGAATAGAAAGTGAAAGTATGCCAAATAAGTACTACACAATGGCTGATAGCAAAATCAGGGGCAATAGAACTGATTTGGATGCATTCTGACACACTCTCTTCCCAATTGATAAGAATCTCTTCAAAGTTGGATGATACTAATGAGAAAAGAATATTGAGAGCTGTCATATACACACAGAAGATAGCAAGCAGTTATAATTCACAGATTGTGTTCTTCTTTCAGTCTGTTGAAGATCCATTGGGAATATCTTTGTCCACTGATTTTATCAAGGAGGATCCTGAATTAAATATAACTGAGAATACTGTAAGTATTTACATCTCTGATGTATTGCATGTATTCAAGTAGTAAGTCTTTTGTTAAGTCTGTAGAGTAAAAGATGCATTGCAGTGGAATTGTCACAGATTGTCAGTTCTCTGGAATTTGTTGCTGTTCGTAATTGTAGAGTTTTCTTGTACTCCTGCACTTGACTTTCATATCACCTCTTACATTCTGACTGTTTTAAATAGAAGTGGAAGGGGACTAGTGGCTGGTATAATCCTGTTCTCAGTAGCCCTTGTTGTTATCAACTACATTGTATAATGGTTGTCTGTGATGGTCACGAAATTCACATTTAGATGAAGTGTAAGTTCTAATAGTGTAGATAATTTGAGAAATATTCCTACTTTCAACAACTTCTGATAAATAGAATTCAAAAGAACACTGGCTGTTCTTATCTTTTGTGTGAATCATAGTTATTCTTGAGTTTGCCCTAAAATTTTTTTGGGATTTGAAAAACAGAGATGAAATTTGTGGGTTCTAGATCAGCCCCAATATGTTGGCCACAACCTGTACATATTGTGGCAGCTTCTGTGGTACCTGTTGTATTACTTATAAAATTTTCATTAATAGAAAAACTCTTATAGCTTTTGGTGAATGATTGTACATAGCTGAAGCCATGTATGGCCTCACCATGCGAGTCCTGGCAGATCTGAAGAAGAAAGATTTTTTTTTTAAATATGCTTTATGACCTCGCTAAGGGAAGGAGAAGCTCACATTGATAAACATGTCACAAGAATGAAATTAGACAAATATTGGGAACATTCAACACACATTTGCGAAGGTTAGGTACTGGCTCACTCCTGATCTGATTGTTCATAAACAAACTTTCTGAAGTTTTAAAGGATTTTTCAGGCACTGAAATGTTAGCTTCTTCAGACACTGGAATGTGTGGTGATTATACAAGCATACAGGTCTAGGATCCAAACTATCATGCTAGGGACAGCTCAGAGAGTATATAAAGGAGTGTAGCTGATTCACAGCTAACAGGCCAAGACTTAAATGTCACAGGGACTCATGTTATGCCATTTTAAACAAATGGAAGGGATGCATTGGCATCACAAGTAGACAGGACAGAAAGTTGTTCCACAAGAAGGGTTTTACAGAAATGAGAATGCTGCACATAGTAGTCAGGGATGTGCATATGAGGAGTTTGGTTAAATAGTGATCTGTAGAGTGTCCTAGGGCATAGCTGTAGTTGTCAAAGTGGCTGGATTGTAGTTGGTGACCACTTACCATGAAAGTACAAAAGGCCATACTGGCCTTCATATGCAGCCCAAGAGATCACAGGTCAAACAAGATGTCTCCATGGCACCAGGGCAAGAGGTTCAGGGATAGTGTCCACTGCATGGAGTGCTGCTCCCATAGCAAGTGTGAAGAACAGTGTGTTGCTGATTGTGTGCTCTGGAATACCATGTCATGTGGTTGGCACTGAAATCACTGATGTTGTACCCCACTTGGTACTTTGAAAATTCCCCCTGCGGGTTCGGGGGTTAGAATAGGCCCGCGGTATTCCTGCCTGTCGTAAGAGGCGACTAAAAGGAGTCTCATCTGTTTCGGCCTTTAATATGATGGTCCCCTAAGGGGTTTGACCACTTCCTTTCCAAATTTTCCGTTAGTGCGGGCCATTTGGGGAAGGACACCTTACGTGGTGCATCTTCAATCCATCTTGCCCTAAGATCTGGCACACCCGATATTGTGATGGAGTTGGATTTCAATCAAGCTTCCGGCCACATCCGCTGGAGTGTGTTCCGGATAGCATACATTCCCTCCATTGTGCACTTCCATCTTTGCCCTCATAATGTACATGGATATTTCGACACCCGACATCCAGCACGGTAGCCAGTCCGTTGTGGTGGGGTCTTCATGTACCCTTTTGGTGGTAGCCCCCTGACTACACAGGAATCGCTTTGCTGATGCCTGAGCTGCTACCTCCCCACGTATGCCGAGGAGTAGATGCCTATCCCTCTGGGGCATCGGGACTCCCGGCAAAGGCCATCCTGCCAGGTGGTCTTTGCTGTGGCTGGGTGGCACCCGTGGGGAGAGCCCCTGGTCGGAGTGGGTGGCATCAGGGCGGATGACCCGCAATGAAGCGAGGTACATCATTTCTCGCTGGTGGGCCTCCACCAGCAGTCTCTAAGCGATTGAGGTCTAACCTCAATGGCAAGGAATACGAACCAAGATCATTTCCCTCCCTGGCCACTCCATGAGAGGAATGTATGGGTAAAGAAGGCAGTGGAGAATATTCACCCCGGTACCTCGTGTGTACGCGAGTTGATGGGGAATCGTTTGTGTCAACCAAGCCCCAGTTTTTTGTGGAGCATTTAGAGGACAAGTTCGGGGAGGTGGAGGGCTTGTCCAAAATGCGCTCTGGTTCAGTACTCATCAAAACAGCATCCTCTGCCCAGTCACGGAGGTTGCTCAATTGTGACAAGTTGGGGGATGTTTCCGTTAGCATCACGCCGCATAAGAGTCTCAACATGGTCCAGGGTATTATATTCCACAGGGATCTTCTTCTGCAGTCCGACGATGAACCACGTGCCAACCTAGAACAACGAGGTGTTCACTTCGTCCGGCGCGTCCATCGGGGTCCGAGGGATAGTAAGGTAGCCACCGATGCCTTCATCTTAGCCTTCGAAGGTGATGTTTTATCCGAAAAGGTCAAGGTGATGGTTTACCGTTGTGATGTGTTAGCCATATATCCCTCCTCCGATGCGGTGTGGTGAGGCTGTAATAAAGGAACTGCACACATTAATATCAGATATATGGGAAACAGAAACTATGCCAGATAATTGGAAAATTGGAATAATAGTCCCCATTTATAAGAAAGGGGACAGAACAGCATGTGAAAACTATAGAGGTGTAACACTCCTAAGTACAACTTATAAGATCTTCACAAGTATATTAAACGAAAGGATACAGAAGTGTGCAGAAGGCATACTAGGGGAATATCAGTGTGGCTTTCGACCAGGCAGAGGAACAACTGATCAAATATTTGTGATAAGGCAAATGATGGAAAAGTTCTATGAATACGATATAGATCTCAATTTCTTATTCATCGATTTCAAACAAGCCTTTGACAGCATAAATCGGCAAGAACTATATAGAGTACTGAAAGAAGTTGGTATATGTGCTAAATTAATAAGACTAATCAGAATGACAATGACAGAGACAAGAGCAAAAGTAAAGGTCCTTAGCAGAACAAGTGATGGCTTTGACTTTAATAAAGGTGTGAAGCAAGGGGATAGTCTCTCCACTGTCCTATTCAACATAGCCCTGCATAGTGCAGTAAATAAAATCAACAAAAGAGGCACCATATTTATGAAAACTAGCCAGATATGTGCATACGCTGATGACATTGCTATAGTAGGAATAAATACAAATACATTCCTAGAAACATACCGGGCAATGGAAACAGAAGCCTTAAAAATTGGCCTCATAGTAAATGAAAACAAAACAAAATATATGGTAATGTCACAATCTGAGGCCAGAAGAACCCCTAAAAACCTAAACATCAATGGGAAATGCTTCAATGGAGTGTCCTCTTTTAACTACTTGGGAGCCCTAATAACAAATGATAACAGTATTGGAAAGGCTATAAGGGAAAGAATACAAGCAGGAAACAGAGCTTACTTTGCAAATATACAGCTCTTCAAAAATAGCCTTGTTACAAGAAAAACTAAACTGCTAATATATAATTCCCAAGTCTGCCCAGTTATCACATACGGCTCAGAGGTATGGACGTCGACAGAACACAATAAAAATGCTCTAAGAAGCATTGAGTGGAAAATACTACGCAAAATCTATGGGCCAATAAGGGAGGAAGAAGGCTGGAGAATACGCTACAATGCCGAATTACAAGAGTTAATACAAGGCAGGGACATAGTAAAATTTGTGAAATCGCAGCGAATACGATGGCTAGGACACTTGGAGAGAATGGCAGAGGATAGAATTCCAAAGAAAATGATGAAAGGTATGATCCATTCAGTTAGGCGAAAAGGGAGACCTAGAAGAAGATGGATCGATGAGGTAATAATGGATATCAGCAATATGGGAGTCTGGGGGTGGAAAAGAGCAGCAAATAACCGAGAAGTGTGGAGGAAGATTGTTGAAGAAGCCAAGGCTCACCAAGGGCTGTAGAGCTACTGAAGAAGAAGATGCGGTGTTTTAAATGCTGGAAGTTCGGGCACATGTCATCTCGCTGTACTTCCGGCATCACATGTCGAGATTGTGGACGTCCTTCGCATCCCAATACTCCATGTGCTCCGCCTCCCATCTGTGTTAACTGCGGAGAACACCATTCCCCCTGCTCACCGGACTGTAGGATCTTCCAGAAGGAAAGGAAGATAATGGAATATAAGACCCTGGACTGCCTGACCTACACCGAGGCAAGGTGGAAATATGAGCGGCTACATCCTGTGCCCATGACACCCACCTATGCCGCTGCTGCAACACCAGTTCGAACCTCTACTGTGTTGTCACCTACAGATCGACCTTAGCTCTGTCAGAATTCACCGGCCCCCTTGGTTGTGGGGGGCATTTCGCTCCCTGTTGCTCCTGCTCCATCTACTTCAGGAACAACACCACCCCAACCATCGGGGACATCTGTTCCCCCCTTCCCAGCCAGAGAAGCGTGAGCCTTCTTCGGCTCCTCTCGCCCGGAAGGGGTCCCTTGGGGCCCTCCCATCCCAGGCTTTGCCCAGTGCCAAAGCAGACCCCAGCAAGTATCTCAAACAACCAACGGTCGCTGGTCGTAGGGCGTCACGGTCGTCTTCAGTCCCTGAGACTGACCCAGTGAGGCCCTTCCAGCCAGAACCACTGAAGGCACAGCGCGCAAAGCAGTCCAAGAAAAAGGCTCCCAAGCATCCTGACATTGCGGTGGCACCTGTCCCACCGCCACCTTCTAACTCTGCGTCCGAAGATGAGGTGGAGATTCTGGCGTCCGCTGAGGACCTGGATCTCGCCAGTCACTCGGACGCAATGGATGGCTGTTGTACAGTTGGTAACTCAGTAGCAGCAGGGACCCAGGAGGCGTAATCTGCCTCCCCAGTCCCTTCACGCCTTTCCCATCTATGGACAATATCATTCTCCAGTGGAACTGCAGCGGTTTCTTCCACCATCTAGCTGAGCTCAGACAACTTATCAGCCTTCACTCTTTCTTCTGCATTGCTATTCGGGAAACTTGGTTTCCAGCAATGCGAACCCCCGCCCTCCATGACTATCGCGGTTATTATAAGAACCAGGCAGCTTATGAAAGGGTGTCTGGTGGCGTCTGCATATATGTCCTTAACTCTCTTTACAGCGAGTTTGTACCTCTACAAACAGCTTTAGAGGCTGTCACTGTTCGGGTGTGGACGCCACAGGCTGTTACCGTCTGCAGGCTTTACCTTCCACCGGATGGTGCTGTCGCGCAGCATGTTCTGGCTGCTCTGATAGCCCAATTGCCGCCACCTTTCTTGTTACTGGGCGACTTCAACGCCCATAACCCTCTGTGGGGTGGGTCAGTGGCGACAGGTCGAGGCGCCACCATTGAGCATTTATTAGCACAGCTCGATCTTTCGCTTTTAAATGATGGTTCCTCCACACACTTTAGCGTGGCGAATGGCATGTACTCCGCCATCGACCTTTCGATCTGCAGCCCTAGCGTCTTACTGTCTGTCCAATGGAGAGTGCATGATGACCTGTGTGGTAGTGACCACTTTCCAATCTTTCTGTCACTGCCACAGCGTCAGTCTTCTCTGCGCCCTTGCAGGTGGGCTATGAATAAGGCTGACTGGGACTCGTTCTCCACCACTGCCGCTATTGAGCCTCTCTCTAGTAATGACATTGATGCGGTGGTTCACTCAGACACCAACAGCATCGTTACTGCCGCCGAATCTGCCATTCCCAGTTCTTCTGGGACCCCTCGGTGGCGGACTGTGCCTTGGTGGTCGCCTGAGATTGCTGAGGCGATTAAAGATCGTCGGCGGGCGCTACAGTGTCACAAGTGACATCCCTACGTTCCTGCATTGAACAACTCATCACCTTCAAATGGCTGTGTGCGCGGGCCCGCCGCCTTATCCGCCAAAGGAAGCAGGAGTGCTGGGAGCGGTATGTGTCCGCCATTGGCCTCCATGTCTCTCCATCGCAGGTCTGGGTCAAGATCCGCTGCCTCTACGGCTATCGGACCCCTGTCAGCATCCCTGTGCTCTCACTGAATGGAGCAGTTTGTACAGACTTCGACGAAATTGCCGACAGCTTGGCAGAGCATTTTGCTCTTAGTTCCGCTTCTTCCAATTACCCACTGGCCTTCCGCTCCATTAAAGAGTGGATGGAACGTCGGAACCTTTCTTTTCGTACCCACCATTCTGAATCCTACAATGCTCCATTCAGTGAGTGGGAATTTTGCAGTGCCCTTGCCGCTTGCCCTGATACCGCTCCTGGGCCAGATCGCATCCACTGTCAGATGCTGAAACACTTTCAGTGAACTGCACGCGACGCCTCCTCGACCTTTACAACCGCATTTGGGTCGAGGGTGAGTTTCCGTCGCAATGGCGGGAAAGTATTGTTATCCCCATTCTGAAACCTGCGAAGAACCCTTTGGAGGTGGACAGCTACCATTCCATTAGCCTCACCAACGTTCTTTGCAAGTTGCTTGAACGGATGGTGAGCCGGCGGTTGAACTGGGTACTGGAGTCACGGGGCCTTCTGGCTCCATCTCAGGATGGGTTCCGTAAAGGCCGCTCCGCCGCCGACAATCTGGTGAGCCTGGAGTCGGCCATCCGTACTGCCTTTGCCCGCCGTCAGCACCTGGTCGCTGTCTTTTTCGACATGCGGAAGGCGTACGATACAACATGGCGCCGTCACATCCTATCTACGCTTCATGGATGGGGTCTTCGGGCCCTCTGCCGATCTTTATCCGCAATTTTCTGTCGTATCGTACCTTCCGCGTGCAAGTCACGGCCTCTCGTAGTTCCTCCCGAGTCCAGGAGAACGGGGTACCATAGGGATCTGTCCTCAGTGTCTGCCTGTTTTTAATCGCAATAAATGGGCTTGCTGCAGCGGTAGGAAATTCTGTCTCCGCTTCCCCATATGCTGACGACTTCTGCCTTTACTACTGCTCTACTGGCATTGCAGCTGTTGAACGTCAGCTACAGGGCGCTATCCGCAAGGCGCAGTCTTGGGCTGTAGCGCATGGCTTTCAGTTTTCGGCTGCCAAGACCCGTGTTATGCATTTATGCCGGCGCCGAACAGTCCATCCTGAGACGTGGCTCTATCTTGCCGACGAACTCCTTGCTGTGGTGGAGACCCACAGGTTTTTGGGGGTAGTTTTTGATGCTCGGTTGACTTGGCTGCCTCATATTCAGCAGCTTAAACAGGCATGTTGGAGGCATCTAAATGCTCTGAGATGCTTGAGCCACACCAGCTGGGGCGCTGACTGATCTACCCTGTTACGGCTCTACCAGGCGTTAATCCAGTCTCGTCTGGATTATGGGAGCCTGGCTTATGGCTCAGCATCCCCATCTGTGCTGGGGCTGCTGGACCCAATACTACACAGCGTGATACGCCTTGCCACTGGTGCCTTCCGTACCAGCCCTGTGGACAGCATACTAGTGGAGGCAGGTGTCCCTCCACTGCGGTTACGGCGCCAACGTTTGCTGGCCGCTTATGCTGCCCGTGTTTTTAGCACGCCCGGGCATCCGCACTACCGTCTCCTGTTCCCGCAATCGGTCGTCCATCTGCCAGAACGTCGGCCCCGGTCAGGTTGTACGATTGCGGTCCGTGTCCAAGAGCTTCTCTCCAGGCTTAGGGTTTTCACTGTTCCACCTCTTTTTCGGACCACTTTGTGTACACCCCCATGGTGTGTTCCTCGCCCTTGCCTTCGGCTCGACTTGGCCCAGGGCCCGAAGGACTCAGTCCCTACGGAGGCCTTCCGCCGCTGCTTTCTTTCCCTCCTTGCAATGTATCAGGGCTCTGGCATTGCGTACACTGACGGCTCGATGGTTGCTGGTCGTGTCGGTTATGCGCTTACTCTAGGGGACCATTCCGAACAATGTTCATTGCCGGCTGGCTGCAGCCTTTACACTGCTGAGCTGGTCGCCATCTTCCATACCGTAGAGTATATCCGCTCCTGCTCAGGTGAGTCCTTCATGATCTGTAGCGATTCCCTGAGCAGTTTACGATCTCTCGGCCAGTGTTTTCCTCGTTTTCGTCTGGTGATGGCTATCCAGGAGTCCCTACATACTCTTGCGCATTGCAGCCGCCCTGTGGTCTTTGTTTGGAGCCTGGGCCATGTTGGGATACCCGGAAATGAAAATGTTGACCGCCTGGCGAAAGAGGCCACCAGTACACCATCTCTGGACATTGGCCTCCCGCAGACAGATTTGCGAGCGTTCCTTCACAGCAAAATTCTGGACCTTTTGGACACTGAATGGCACGCCCTGCCTTCACGAAACAAACTTCGGGCCATCAAGGAGGCTACCGGTGTGTGGAGCTCCTCCTTGCGGGTCTCTCGCAAGGAGTCTGTTGTCCTCTGCCGGCTGCGCATTGGGCACACATGGATGACGCATGGCCACTTATTGTGACGTGGGGACCCACCTCTATGTCGCTGTGGCTCCGTTTTGACAGTGGTCCACATTTTATTGGACTGTCCACTTTTAGCTGTGCTCAGGCAGTCGTTTGCACTGCCTGACACGCTCCCTGCCCTTTTAACAGATGACTCTGCTATGGCTGACTTAGTTTTACATTTTATTCGGGCAGGGGTTTTTTATCATTTAATCTGAGTGTTTCTGTTTTATTTTATTGTTTTGTGATGATTCTGGCCTTGGCCTACAATTTTAAACTGATTTTTAATGTGTTTCCAAGTGGTTGGCTTTCCCTTTTTTATTTCTATGGTCGGCCAACCACCGTCACACTCTGTGTGATTTTAGTCCTTTTTGTCTGGTCTTTGTGTAAGTTTCTCTTGTTCTGTGTCGTCTGTGATCTATTCTGTTAATCGTTTTTATTCTCTGTGGGTGTTTTTAGTATTTGGAAAAAGGGACCGATGACCGTAGCAGTCTGGTCCCTTTAATCCCACAAACCAACCAACCAACCAACTTTGAAAATACGTAACTTAGATTAAACAGTGGTAGACACCTGAGAAATCTACGAATAAGATGTGTGACCATAACAGTGATGCTGAGTAGTACACGCAGTTGTGCAGTAAATATCTTAGCTCTGTCAGCTAGGGTGGACATGCAACCTTTGTGGTCTCGGGAGCATAAAATGCAAGAGCTTAATAATGATGCAGAAAAATAGGGCTGACCATTTTGATACTGGCACATCGCCAGCAAGATTCTGTAGTAATTGTAGAATGGGGAATTTTATTAGGTAATTGCATGAGAAGCTAGAGCAAGCTAGCAAGATAGCAAATTAATACTTTGTTGGAGAAGCAGTTCAGTGCCAGGCTGCTACATCTGTTACTGGTAGATTCAAACAACACACAAGTGTAACAGAGATGCTTCAGGAACTCAAATGAGAATTCCCAGAGGGAAGGTGATGTTCTTTTTAGAAACACTATTGAAAAAATTTAGAGAACTGCCATTTGAAGCTGACTGGTGAACGATTTTGTTGTTTCCAACATACACAGCACATAAGGACTATGAAGGTGAAATTTGAGAAGTCAGGCCTGATTAAGAGGCACATATACAGTTTTTTTTACTCATATTTGTGAGTGGAATGGGAACGGAAATCACCAGCAGGGTTATGGGATATCCTTTGCGATGTGCCATTAAGTGGATAGCGGAGTATAGATGTATGTGGAAATTCTAGGTAAAATAAGTAGCTGACCAATGTAGTTGGAGCAACAATGATATTTTTCATAGTAGTAAATGTACATATACATACATACAAAATAAACTATTACTAGTTCCCTTAATTAGCCGTGCGAGTAGATTAGCACTAGTCACAAACAGCTGGTTGTCACTACACTTCACAGAGAGAAATCCCTGTGGGAGCTTCTGCCTTAAGATTTGCAGTGTGTCTCATCCCACATCCATCCACGTCTTCATTTATGGAATGCAATGTGTAAATTAAAGAATGAATAAATGAATAACATTCACATCATATCTCTAGCCAGGGCAGAGATTACAGTGTTGAAAGCAAATTTAATTTTCTGAAAAACATTGTGAAACATTCAATAATAGGTGCAACCCATCAAGACAAATGAAGATTATCATATTTCACTGAAATAAGTTATACCTGTATAAGCAATTCCTCAAGGATGTTTAAAATCATCAGATTTCACAAGACTATAACTTTATTTATTACAAAGGTACAGAATTGGGGTCAGATTTTTATTTCTATACATGTCTGCAAAGCCTTTATTTCCAAAGGAACCATATGATTTTAATGTTGCTCACATTTTGTGTGTGTGTGTGTGCACATAAAACATTAAGGTACTTTTCAAAGCTATGTTTAGGACCAGATTCGTCATTTACTGATCACAAATATCAAAATCCTTTTCTACACATTTAAGCATCCAGACAATACACTTGATCCATGCATTTGCAAGCATGTCAGCTTAGGAAACTCAATGCTGTTCCCATGTAGCATCATAGTTCATCCAGTGTTATTGGTACACATAGGTGGAGCCTGTCACAAACACCCACCAATAAAAAAGATGCCATACCGTGAGATGAAGCAAATTTCATGGTAGGGTCTGCAGACCCTTTAGCTCATCAATGCTGGTTCCAATGCAGTGGTATACCATCCGTATGAAAAATTATATTTCTGATAATTTCCCATCTCTTCGGTTTTTTGACCATCTATATGTTTTCTAACATTGTCAACTTTCTTCAATTTGTTACAGAATTTGCTCCTCTTCAGATTCAGTTCAGTGATAATCTCATCAAACTGTTCATCACATTACTTACGTTTAGTAATAACTCCTGATCACTACCAACAAACTTCCTGCCCCATATTGCACAGCACTTTACCCTTATTAATGTTGCAGCTACCAGTTCAAGTCATCCCTTGAAGACTCATTTTATAAGATGGAAAAGCAATCAGAAATGGCCTGCCACTGGAAGAAGTAGACACTACTGGTCACACACTAAATGAAACATACTGCATCCAATTCCTTGGTGTCTGCTTGGATTTCAATTGAAATGGGGTCCACAAATTGGTAAAATTGTCAACTTGATCCCCTCAGCATTACTCACCTACAGGCAATTTCAATGGCATCTTTTGGAGTTTTCACTTGTTTTTGGAACTATCTTCTGGGAAAGCCAAATAGAAATAAATAAAATATTAATGTTATTTAATGTGAAAGGCAATAGGGAGTTCCATAGTGACATGTAGATGCAAAGTGTTCACATCACATTCCTACTACAAGTTTGTATAGGATAAATACTAATTTGTTCATTGCTGCCATGTCCTATAAGATTAGCCTATAGGCTAGGACTGAGAAAAAGCGTGCAGGGAAGCATTTCTGCATGTAGACACTCTGGAGGAACATTCATTAATTGCAGGGCAGAGAGATATGAGCTTTTTGGTTAACTCGTTCTCATGCTGGTGCCTCCTTAATTTATTATCGATCTGAATGCCTAAGAACTTAACTCGTGGAACCTCATCCAGTGTCTGTCATTGATATCTCCTTGTATCTGTAAGTCATTTGAATTTGTTTGGAATTGCATGATGTATGTTTTTGTAAGTATAAAGGTTGAATTTTTGTGCTGTTGCCTGTAAACCAGTTGCAAGCATGTTCCATTATTCTCCTGGCTATTTCTAGTATGAATGTGTTTGGCCATTATCAGTGTACTAATTATCGGCAAGCATTGCAGATTTTGAAGGCATCTCCAATGGCTTTAGCACAACATTTATGTAGGTCAGCCCTGTGGGACATCATATGTATTGTTTCCCCATTCTGTATTCAGTTTTCCTCCCAAGGTATCATTTATCACTATGACCCAGTTTATTGTTGCTAAGCTAAGATTCAGTTCTTGTAAGTGTAATTCATTTACATATGCCTTACCTTTTTTCATTTTATTGGTAAACTGTGTTTCCTTTCATCACTGTCTAACCAGTATGTATAATGTTCAAAACAAAGCGTGGCCTGTTAAGCCCAGTGTCTGAATACAGATGTTGCAAACACGGATTGGTATTGTACATATCTTTTGCAACACAGTTAACTCAATGGATTTGTGCTAAGTCTTCAATGATGAATCATATTGTCTTTAGTTGTCAAGTTTATAAAGAATTTAATATTTTCTCAAAACGATTCTGATCTACAAGTAAGGTTATGGCTGAGTAAATGGCAGAACATTCTTAATTTCTTGTCGTAAAATGATGTGGCTCTGTTGAGAGGTTAATGTAATCTGTCCACTATTGATTCTCATAATATTTGAGGAGTAGTGTTTGGGTCAGCTGTGTTGTGACAGTTAACCAACATAAAAGCTAATTACTCTTGTTGCGAAGTATCGGTTAAAATAATTTTAATGAACAACCCATAGGGTGCAT
This sequence comes from Schistocerca cancellata, assembly GCF_023864275.1. NCBI lineage: Eukaryota > Metazoa > Arthropoda > Insecta > Orthoptera > Acrididae > Schistocerca > Schistocerca cancellata. The sequence goes on from NC_064636.1 coordinate 155,935,428, forward strand.
TGAAATATTTTGTAGGTTATCAACTAAATTTGTTTACTTCATTGTAGAAATGACTGAACTACTAAATATCCACCAATTGATGTTGGAAATAATTTGATTTTGTTGTATGATCAGTAGGCCAGGTAGTTGCAGTGGATAGAGATGCAATTATTTCTTAATGGAATACAACAGTATAGTTACTCATTAAATGGTAGTTGAATCGAAAGTACAATTCAGCTGAGGAAAGTGATTCCAAGTTTTCTCTTGGGCAATCACATGTTTGAAAAGTGAGTTTCATTCATTGTTATAGTAACAGTTCCTTTTCTAAATGATTGATAATGGGTTCACACTGGCCGCGTGGAATTAAAGATAGCTTCTGAAAGAATTTCTTAAAATTATGTTTAAATCAGAAATTATTTGAATTACACCCTTCCTTTAAAATCCAAATACGTAAGGAATATGTTAAATTAGGCATGCAATAATTGAATCTAAAACTTGAAATCTTGAAGATAAAAGTCAAAAACTAATTGCATTTGGGACACCATAGATTCTATACATAGCTCACACAAATAGCATTAGTCATAATGCAATTTTTGATACTCAAAAAAACTAAAACTATACATAAATCATACGATTTAAATACATGAGTCTTTCGGTTTTTCATTATATTACATTTTCTTCTTAGAAAAAAAAGATAAAAAGAAATCATCTTGCAACACAGTCATAGATCCCAATTATAAAGACATAAGTAATATCTGATGCTTTTAAAATGATCATTGGTTAATTTGTTAATGTTCAAATTTGTTCAGTTCTAAAAAAAAGTGCTGTCACTTTAATATTTTGTGAAAAAATTGTAGCCTTTGGAATGGGTTTCAAAAACATTACCATAGGTACTGCATTTTCAGAGATGCCATAGAAATTGTTTTATACCTCTCTCATTTAAAATTTCTACAATGAGAAACAGTCCAGGATTTATCAGATCAATATGCACATTCTTGACAGCATCTGTTGCTATAGTGTCTTTGTAGTAACACTGTTCACGTTACGTCGCACTTCACTTAGCGTAGACCGGGACTGTGTCCTAGGCATGCCCGATGTTGACTGACTGCGCACGGCCTGTCGTGCCGGAGTTGTTGTTGTTGTTCTTGTTGTTACGCCGGCAGAGGTCGCGTCCGAATTCTCGCGTGCCCTCTGGTGGACGGGACTCTACTGGCGGCAACTACCGTCCGTGACGCGCCGTGCCCATGTGCGCCTCCCACGATCTTTCTGGTGGCTACTACAGTCCTCCTCCTTCGGGGGGTGAAGCCACTGTGATCCACTGCGTCGGAAGGTGGAGCGTCGGGCAGGAGCGATGACCTCCACATCCATTGGATGGCCGGAGTCGAGGGGATCTGCCAACGCTCGAGCTGGAACCTTCGAATACGGCTGGAAGTGACCCACACGAAGAGGCCCCCGTCGTCCCACAACCGGAGCCCGGGACAGCACGGGCGACAAGCTGTCGAAGTCTGGATCCTGTTCCACCTCAGGAGGGGCAAGACCCAGTGGCAGGGACGAAGGGGAAGGGATGACCACAGGGGAACTAGCCCCCTGCGAAACCGGGCCGGCTATGGGGGCCGGCTCTCGCTGGGGCATCTCGAATGACGGCGATGCTGGTGCTGGAGCCACTGGAGGCTGCCAAGGCTGAGAACCATCGCAGTGTGGCAGAGTCACAGCGGGGAGAGGAGGTAACGTCCCCTGTGAAACCAATACAGGTGCTGGCAATGGGGAAGCCGGTGTCCGAGAGGTCGGAGGGTGGGTGCCCGAACGTGGACGGAGCTGATTTTGGTGACGACGTACCACCCGGTCCCCCACCTGCAAGGTATAGAGCCGGCGGCCATGGCAGTGCAGGACCACCGCCGGTATCCAATGAGGATTGCGACCAAACCCACGGGCCCAGACTGACATACCCAGTGGAAAGCCAGGTACTCCGTTTTGTGAAGACTGGCGAGGACCAGGCTGGAGGAGGTGCAGCAGAGTCCTAGGTTGACGCCCATGGAGGAGCTCTGCGGGGCTGCGGTCTCCCATTGGTGTGGTCCGGTATGCCGTCAAGAAAAACGTCAATGCTTCCTCTGCAGGAAATTCGTGCACATACTTTTTCATCTGCGTCTTAAAGGTGCGCACCACACGCTCAGCTTCCCCATTCGATTGTGGATGGAAGGGGGGAGAGCAAACGTGCCGAATACCGAAGCGCCTACAAAAATCCTTGAAGGTCTGCGAAAGAAACTGCGGTCCATTGTCCGAGACCAGGGTTATTGGCAGACCTTCCACAGAAAAGATTTTTGCTAGTGCCTGGATTGCAACTTCTGAAGTGGTTGAGGAGCAGCGAACCACATATGGGAATCGGGAATAAGCATCAATGACAATGAGCCAAAAGCCATTGAGAAACGGGCCCGCAAAATCAATGTGAACACGTTCCCACGCCTGGGTTGCCGGCGGCCATGAAGAGAATGCTGCCCTGGGAGATGCTTGTTGGCTCGCACACTGGGAACAGGCGGCCACCAAGTGCTCAATTTCTCTGTCAATACCGGGCCAGTACACATGTCTGCGAGCCAAGGTTTTAGTACGGGAAACACCCCAGTGCCCCGCATGTAATAACTTGAGGACCTCCCTTCGTAAACTTGCAGGAACAACCACGCGAGGAGCTGTATCATCGGTAGCCAGAAGGAGAACTCCTTCCAAGACTGAGAGACGGTCTCGTAGAAGAAAATAATTACGAAGAGGGTCCGAGGCCCGGCCCGGAGGGCGGGACGACCACCCCTGCTGAATGAGGCGAACTACTTGCCGGAGAACCGGGTCAGCCGCCGTTTCCCTGGCGACTCGAGAACTAGTGATCGGGAAGCCATCAACCGCTTGGCGGGACGCCACATCCAAATGAAAACACATAATCTCCTCTCGATCCAATGTAGGGTCCGGGCCCACCGGAAGACGGGAAAGCGCGTCGGCGTTGGCATGCTGGCCTGTAGGGCGAAAACGAATGTCATAATGGTACTTAGAGAGGAACAAGGCCCAGCGCTGTAGTCTGTGGGCTGCCCTATCCGGAATCTGAGAGGCGGGGCCAAATAACGATATTAACGGCTTATGGTCAGTGATTAACTGAAACTTCGTGCCATACAAGAAAGGGTGAAACTTGGTAACAGCGTAGACAATGGCCAAAGCCTCTTTTTCCACCTGGGAGTAATGGGCCTGCGTGGGACTAAGCGTTTTCGACGCAAACGCCAGTGGTTGCTCGGAACCATCTGCGTTGCGATGGGCCAGGACCGCCCCCACCCCATACTGCGAAGCATCCGTAGCCAGGACCAACGGCTTATGGGGATCAAAAGTAGCCAAACAAGGGGCTGACGTGAGGAGGCCCTTCAACGAGGTGAACGCTCGCTCGCATGCAGGCGACCAATCAAAAGGAACACCCTTGTGCAGAAGGCAGTACAGGGGGTGGGCTACAGTGGAAGCCCTGGGAATGAACCGGTGGTAATAGGCTATCTTGCCTAAAAAAGCTTGTAACTCCTTCAGCGAAGTGGGCCGAGGAAGGTTGACGATACCGTGGACCATACTTCCTAGTGGCTGGATGCCGTGCCGAGATATGGTGTAGCCCACATACTCAATGGACGGTTGGAAGAAGGTTGACTTATGCAGGATGCAACGCAAGCCCACAGACCTGAATTTGAGAAAGAGGGTGCGAAGGTTGTGCAAGTGGTCCGTCGTGCTGCGGCCCGTGACAATGATATCATCCAGGTAATTAATACAATGAGGGATTGTCGACGTGACATGCTCAAGATAACGCTGGAATATCGCCGGGGCACTGGATATCCCAAAAGCCAACCGCTGGTATTGGTAAAGGCCAAACGGGGTGTTGACGACTGCCAGCCGTTTGGAGTCCTCGTCAAGTGGTATCTGATGATAAGCCTCTGACAGATCGATTTTCGAAAAATAGTGGCCTCCCGCCACGGCGGAGAACAATTCATCAGCACGAGGCAAAGGATAGGTGTCCACCACCAATTGGGAATTAATGGTGGCCTTAAAATCGCCACAAAGACGTAATTTTCCCGAGGGCTTCTTGACAATAACGAGGGGCGAAGCCCACTCACTGGAAGAAATGGGAAGAACGACCCCTAGGGCTGTCAGCCGGTCGAGCTCTTCCTTTACCTGAGGGCGAAGAGCCAAGGGGATCTGCCTCGCGCGTAGAAAACGCGGGCGAGCAGACGCCTTCAACGTTAAGTGAGCTTCAAAATCTGAAACACGCCCCAGGCCCTCCTCAAAAATATCTGGAAAGTCTGAGATCAAAGATTCCAATGAGTGATAGGGAACGTCTTCGGAGACCAACTGTATGGTGTCAGCGATAGAAAAACCGAAAGCTTGAAAGGCATCCAGGCCAAAAAGGTTAGCGGAGCTCGCATCACTGACAACAATAAAAGTAATAGGCCGAGTGACTGATTTGTAAGTCACGTCGGTAGTGAATTGACCCAGGAGGGGAATGAACTGTTTACCATAACCGCGTAGACGCCGGTAAACTGGCGCCAACGGGGGCGATCCAAGGTCGGAATACGTTTGTGCATTCAACAACGAAACTGCCGCGCCCGTATCTACCTGCAGTTGTAACCGGCGTGACCGAACCGACACCTCGATAAAGAGTTTGCGTGCCGATGCGTCGGGAGCCTGGCCCGATGAAACTTCCTGAATGTCAACGTCCATGTCCTCTGTACTTGCTTCCTTCGATTCCTTTGAGGCTGAGCGGCAAACTTTAGCAATGTGACCGTTTTTATGACATTTGCGACAAACGGCCCAACGCTGGGGGCACTTTGACCGATCGTGATGTATATAGCACGACGCACAGGACGGCAACAGGGGCCGGCGGCCGGAATTCTGTTTACGCGCCGCGTGGGAGCGGCCGTAACGGCCGGATTGTACCGCTCGCACGTCGTCCACCCCGGACACAGTGGACGCGGCCGCGCCGCCCTGAACCTCCGCGACGTCGCACCACGCCTCCAGCTGTTGACCTGCTGCGTGAGAGACTTCATACGATTGAGCAATGGACAGGACTTTCTCGAGGGAAGGGTCTTCTAACTGCAGGGCCCGTTGCCGGACCTCCCGATCAGGGGCCGAACGAACAATGGCGTCGCGGACCATAACATGGGCATACGACTCCCGCGACTGCTCCGTGACAAAATGACACTTGCGACTAAGACCGTGCAGGGTAGCGGCCCACGCCCGGTGAGACTGATAGGGCTGTTTCTTGCATTGATAGAACTCGACCCTAGCCGCCACAACATGCGTGCGGCGGCGATAATATGAAGACAGCAATGAACACAATGCGTCAAACGACAGGGACGAGGGTTCCTGCAACAGCGCTAGCTGCCGCAAAACTTGATACAGCGAGGGAGATATCCAAGACAAGAAGAGAGCACGACATACCTCCGCATCGGCAACATGAAACGCCTGGAAATGCTGCCGAAGGCGATGTTCATATGCGTCCCAATCCTCTGCCGTCTCGTCATACGGGGGAAAGGGAGGAGGGAACTGCGCCGGAGCAGACGGCGTGGAGAGCAACGCCGGAAGCACTTGCTTCATGGTGGCCATGAGCTCCGTCTGCTGCGCAACCAAAACCCGCACCAAATCCTCCATGCCGTGGAGAAACTGCGAAACCGGAACAACGACGCAACATGCGAAAGAACGACCCTACTCGTCGCCAATTGTGTAGTAACACTGTTCACGTTACGTCGCACTTCACTTAGCGTAGACCGGGACTGTGTCCTAGGCATGCCCGATGTTGACTGACTGCGCACGGCCTGTCGTGCCGGAGTTGTTGTTGTTGTTCTTGTTGTTACGCCGGCAGAGGTCGCGTCTGAATTCTCGCGTGCCCTCTGGTGGACGGGACTCTACTGGCGGCAACTACCGTCCGTGACGCACCGTGCCCATGTGCGCCTCCCACGATCTTTTTGGTGGCTACTACAGTCTTCGTCTGCAGCATTTGATCCCCGCAAGAATCATTTTCCACCTCTGAATACCAAGTACATCTTTGATGGGTTGCATCCTTAGTTACGAGAAGATGTTTGGTTTTTTCAAGCTTCAGGGTGGTTGTGACAACAATATTATGATAGCTTAAGGTCAAAAATAATAATAGTTTTGAATATGAGCAATAACGTTTGACCTGAATGCGAGTTACACTCACTCAGTTGTCCAGAAACCATCTTCCAGTACCATAAAATATGGTTTTTACTTGAATCTGAGTTTGTGCCATTTATAAAAATCTGTAGCTCAGCCAGCATACCATTTTCTGTGTTTCATCTGGTTCCACACTCCTCTCCTCATTGTACCTCGAATAGCTTCCATGACGACTTTACCATGTCACGCTGCAAAGAATAACAGTCCATTTCCACTTTAAATACTTTTGAACACAAACTGGATAATGTGTACTTTTTTTTTTTTTTTTCAAATATAGAAGAAGTACAGCCATCTCAACGAATTCTCAAATTTTGTTACATGTAAAATCTTCTTATTTACATCTGGTATTATTTATATGAGAACACAGCAACAGAAACTGTTTCATGTGTTAGATCTCATTAGTGATGATTGCATGATAAAATGTTCCTGCAGCATCCAGGCACAACCTGCAAAGCCTGTACTTATTCATGTTATGAATGAGCACTTTGACTTTGGTCTTCGTTAATCATAGACACACTATGTACAAAGTCAGTCTGTAGATTTCCAGATTTGAGAAATCCATTTTGCACATATCCCCAATTCAGCAGATTGTGAGTTTTCTATGAAGCAGTGAAATATTAAATATAAAATTTCCTTATAAATTTCTGACACTACGTCAGTGATGCTACCATTAACTTCTGCATATTTTTGTTGCCTGTCAACATCAATCCATTTTTTTCCATTTTACTTGTTTGTCAGTCAACTTCATTCTTTAATGTGGAGTGAAGTTTAGGAGTTACAGTTTTTACAGTTTATACATGAGTTTGTAGTACACATGAATTATCGGTAGACTACATGTTCCAGTAACTCCTTATGTCATAAAAAAATGCTCTTTTCAGTGCATTCACCAGATAATAAGAGTTGGCATGATACCTTCATACATACATTGAGGTGTATTCAAAACGAACAAAATGTGTAATAAATAAAGTATTTTTTATTTGTCCTATTTCTGTATCTGCCTAAAATTGCTTATAAGCTCCCTTAGCTGAAAATACCATGTGGTACTTTTAGCAAAACTCTGTGCATCTTTGTCTTCTGCTCTTTAAATAATCAGTCAGGTGCTTGACAGATTGTCATCTCTGTTGTAAAAAAATTCAACTGTTTGCTTCTTTTTTTTTCTGAAATGTTGTTATCCAGTTTGTGTTGTTAATGTGTGCTTAAACATTATGGAAGTTGTTCCATTGGAACAATTATTTTGTTTGTTACTGCATATTTCCATGTTGGGCTCTCTGGATGTAGTTATTTCAATCTTTTCACTGCTTTTCCTAAAGTTTATGGGGATTAGTATGAATGTAAATAGGGTTCTGATGATTACACTCCAGTGACATGAGTGGTTGTGCATTTACATTACTTGTACATACTCTTCACAACTCTTTTTCCTCTTTACCCCATTTGCGAAGTTGTTCTCTTCCCTTTCTTCTAGAGTCTTGTGATATTTGCTTGTCTTTTTCTCTACACTGAACCAATTGTAATTGATTTGCTTACAGTTTTGCAAAATTTCTCTCTCTCTCTCTCTCTCTCTCTCTCTCTCTCTCTCTCTCACTCAAATTTACCATCCATTATCTTTAACAGAAAGCTAGTAATAATAATGTGTAACAATGCACCACCCTTCATATACAGATGTATTACTATGTAAATTATTCAGTAAATGAAACTTTTATTGTTTCATCCACAAAAAATTCTGCCATAAATTCTTTGCTTTACAGCACATCTTTTTTAAATTGTTTAGGTTAAAGTTACCTAACAATAAATTTAAACATTCTTCCTGACCTACCTTCTGTGTAGTAAGAATCCTTGATGTTAAATTCTTCTTTGGATATCTCAACTTAATCAGTATTTTTAGTTCCATATCTGGCAGCAAACATGATGAATTTAAACTTAAAATGCCTCTAACACTGTAGCCAAACAAAATGTATTTTGTAACATGGTCTACACAGTTCAAATCAGCACACAGGAAGTGTCATACTGATCAGTACATCAGGTATGTAATGTGAAGACAAAGATTCTTCATATCATTGTAACCTCTACTTGTAACTTTCAAAAATAGATGTGGGAAATTATTTACATTTTTGCTCTTCAGACAGGAAACAGTGTACAGTGCCAGTGAACTTGAACTGAAAGTGATTTGTATTATTGATAGCAGAAGAGTATTTTCTTTAGTAGATTATTAATGAAAAAAAATAGGGGTTTCATATGATGTGGACTATAAATTGAAGATAATAACATATGCAGACCAATTTGGAAACAGAGCAGCTGAGTGGCATTTTGGTCCTCCTCCAACAGAAAGAGCCATTCGTGATTGGCTTGCCAGTAAGGAAGAACGAAAAAATGAGTAAGACTACATGTGCCAATTGAGGACTGAATGCAAAATGGCCTAAACTAATCTTATATCCAGAATTAAAGCAACAAACTACTACTTCCCCATCCTGTGTTTCATTCACAATACAATCCTACAAACTGTAACCAGATGTCCGTATGATCGTGTTCTGCATGGAAGATGGCATTCCGGTCAACTGACAACTTTGCCAATGATGTCAGGGGACGCATGAAACGAGGTAGTGTTTGTTGGGTAACCTCACATTCACAATCACCATGTACACAGCTACAGACAGTGCAGTTTGACACAGAGAAAATGCCTGCTAGACTTGGCATTGGAGGGCCATAGAAAGAAAGGAAGCAGGACAGTCAAAAATTGATGTGGCCTGATGGCTTAGTGTGAATTGTGCTGTTGTTTCTTGGATGTAACGACAGTTCATAGAGACTGAAACTGTATCCCAAAGTCCAGGGCAGGGTTGACCACATGTGACTTCTGAAGAGAGGACTGTTATTTTGCTGTAAGGTCACAACAGACTGCCTTTGTACTGCATGGTAGCTGGCAAATAAGCCTGCAGCATCCGCTGGATGTGTTGTATCAAGGTAAACTGTGTGCAGATGGCTTTGGCAGAGTGGCCTTTATTGTTGGAGACCTGCTGTATGTCTACCTCTGACACATCTTCATAGAAGGCAATGTCAAGAGTGAGCAGGCAGCTTGCTTGTGACTAAGGGCAGCCTGCCCTGTCTTGTGTTTGAATGGTGGATTCCATGCTGCATTCCAGGATGTCACTGTGGGTGTCACAGGTGTGTGGTGTTGGCTGTGATAGTGGGACAAGTATCATATGAACTGCTTAGTACTTCTACACTTCAGATTGTTTGTTTAGTGTTTAAGGCATGTATTGTAAATACTAATCTGGTGGCAAGTGATGAAAAACTTCCATCTTTCCACTAGCATGTTGCAGCATTGGCTGTTGCTATACTATGCCCAGCTGGCTCTGCTTTGCAAAGCAAGTTGGCCATGTTTTGCTTTTCAATACATATCACCGTCACCCATGTGCAGCTGGCTGTTCTTCTGCTCTAGCATATTTTTTGACCAATTATGGTCAATACGCTACATTGACCTTTTTATCAAGACTCTGTCTCTCGGATTGACCAAACTATACTACCCATTAAACCAGAGTTACTGGCGACAAGTATTTCCGGCCTTATTTCGCCACTTATGTATTGTTCTAACAATTAGTTACCTTAACCCTTTCACTGAATGTTATAAATTTCCATAGGGCCCCTTGTCCTGCACCTTGACTCAAACACCATGGTACTAATTTCATTACTGTGGTTCTTGCACAATTTTTACCAACTCTGTACATCTCACTTAAAAGCGAAAATAAATCGATTATTCTTCATACTATATCACTGTGCATTCTGCTGCTTTTATGCGTGGGTTATCCAACGCAGTGGAACCTTAACTATGGCTGGGTCCGAACTCGGTTGTGTTCTTTGTCTTTTGTGTATGAGAAGAACTCCAGGCTCAGCAGAACAAGTGCCGCTGCAGTGTTTGGTATGACAATGGTGAGTGTTGTCTCATTCTGGTGCTGATTTTCACAATATGAATTTACATGTTGCAATAACGTTTCCAGGGAGATTGGTCCCTCCTGCCAGTTCAGAAGTGTGTTTACAGATTACGTTAGTTCTGGCCCTAGAGTTTGATTTACGCTGGGTGGTTTTCGGCAGGTGGAACTTCCATGGGCTCTTCTGGCCAGTACAAATGTGGCTGGGAAATGCTCAAGTGAGTTATCCCTGCAATCATGATGGACAGGCAGAAAGTAGGCCCCATTACTTTGGATGCTGTTCCATTTAATAAGAAAGCATTCACCTTTCATTCTACCCTCGTTGCTGATGTACCCCTCCACTTCTTGTAACAACTAGCTGCTACTACCATCTTGACAAAGCCCATGTGCCTCGTCATGCTGAAAGTACAATTCTGGCTGGACCACTTTTTAATTGTATTCTCTTTCCTCCTTTCTCCCATTATCAATTTCACTGCACAGGAATCCGGCCCCACTCATATTACCATACGCAGACAGACTATGATTTTCTCTTGGTGGCATTTTTGTAACTTTGCTTCCTCCATTTCTACATATCTTCCTTCATCTTTTGCACTTAATGACAGTTGCTGAGTTTTTACCCTTACAAATTTCTTCAGTGTTCACCTTGTGACGAGTTATGCATGAATTATGTAGCACTCATGATGTTCTTGTTTCCCTGCTGCTGTTACAGAGATGGAAATAGAAACTTTTCTTCCATCAGTTCTCAATGATGCTGTGGCTACTCCAAATTAAAGGGCAAGCCTTTGTGCTCAGGTTCTGAAACCAACCTCAACTTCGGCGATAGTTCCTTCTGTACTTTCCTTAGACCCTTTAAATAATTCCCTTCTTGCAACAAATTTACCCCTAGCTGGAACACTATCTTCTACGGACTGCAACCATTTTAATAACTACTTCCCTCTCAAAGACTTCTACTTGGATTTGTAGTTCTTCGATATTCTTAGTAATATGTAATACTGCTGGTTTTCTACTTCAGCTATCTACATTCCCATGCTTCTTCTCAGTTTTATGAATAAGTTCAAAATCAAATTCGCTTAGCCTTGTTGCCCATCATGTCAACCTATTGGGAAGGATTCTTTAACCCCAACAACTATTTTAATGCCGTATGATTTTATTACTCTGAATGTTTTACTGTACAGATAAAATTTGAAGTATGAAAGTCCATAAATAAGGTTAACTTCCCATTCTCCATTGTGGAATAATTTCATTCTTCAGAATTCAGTTGCCGTGAGCATAAGCTACTGGATGTTCTACACATTCTACCTCTTCTGATGAGAGACAGGCTGGTGCATGATTTTATGCATCACATAATAAAACAAATTCTGTATTAAAATCTGGAAATGCTACAATTGGGCTCAATGTTTAAACTTCTTTTAGCTCCTCAAAAGCATGCTGGCACTGTTCTGACCACACAAATTTAGTACCCTTCTTCTAACAATTGTCAACCTTTTGGCAGTATCCACACACCCTTTCACGAACTGGTGGTAATAGTTCACAAGTCCAGAGTGACTGCAACTCTTTTACAGATTGTGGTACGGGAAATTCCCATACAGCTCTAATTTTGGTCTGTGTTACATCCATCTTTTGATATGTCCTAGGTATGCTATCTATTCCATCAAAAAGTCACACTTTTTTGTACTCACTGTTAACTTCACTGCTTTTAACCTTAGGAATACTTATCCTTAGGCACTGTATATACTGTCGGCTGTCACTTCCATAGACGATTATTCCATCAAGGTACACAGCATTTCCATGGTTTCAAACTTCTGAGAATTGTGTCCAACAATCTCTGAAATGTTATACAGGTGCATTTTTTAATGAGGATGGCATCCTTCTGATTTGGTAGTGTCCCCATGGTTCCAGAAATGCTGTTTTGTGTCAGTCCCGTGATACAGGCTCTATCTGGTGATACTCACTCTGCAAATCCATTGTTGAAAAATATTAGGATAGCTCTAAATGACCCATAGTTTCTGTGATGTTTGGGAAACGGTAGGCATCCATTATGGTTTTCTCATTTAGGTGTCTGTAATCAAACCAAACCTGTATTTTTGGCACAAATATTCCTGCCCACTGTCGACATCACATTCTTCAAGTATTCCATCTTTCAACTGTTGATTGATTTACATCTTCAAAATTGGGTGAAAGTTGCTAGCTCTTCTGTATGGTTTGTGGTAGACTGATGACTCATTTCATATTGGTATGCAGTGTTGTGTAACATGCGTACCTGATAATGGTCCTTTTGGAAAAAAATAAACCATTGAATTCCAAAAGTAGTTTTGTCATCTGTTTGCTCTTGCTTCCCTCTAGATGCTTCACTTTTGCTCCTCATACAGTTTCAGTGATGTCTGGCAATTCTCTGTGGCTGACACCCCATATGTTCCATTCTTCTTCCTGCAAGATATTCATGTTGGAGATTAACAACTGGTGTGTTAATCATGTGCCCTCTGTGCTGAAATGGTACGTAGAAACAGGTATGGGCATGATATGTCTGTTAAATAAACAACCCACCTGATCTAATACTTAATTCTCTTCTAATGGTTCCATCACACACAAAATTCCTGCCAGCAAGCTGGACTCGACACTGACCCAAAGAAATTTCCTAGTACCCTTAGATACATAATCATGCGAATCGAGTCTTAGTATAGTTTTCATGGTTTAATTGGTTCATCTTTCACAATAGACTCTTCTTGCCACCTCTCTACCATGACTTAACCTAACTGAAGCATTTTTCTGCCATGTTCCACCCTATGTAGCTGGAAGTTGAGTATGGCACAATGCTGATAAGGAAATCTAATCCAGTATCATGTTGTACCCCTCAATTGAATGTGACACAATCTCTAATCATTGTTTAAATTAAGCCGTATTCAGGTGGATGCCTGTGTCCACAGTCCTAATGGTGTGATGATGTCTTTATTCCCACTCCATGCAGTCTGTACTGTGGTGGGTCCAATTGTGTGTATTTCACCAGATAACTACTGGTGACTGAAACATTCTCCCCTGTGTCCAATGATATCATGGAATCATTTTTGTTCCTATTCTTCTTATCCCATACAGATCTTATGGCATACACATCTGCATACAATTTTGTATCTAGTCTTACTGGGAAGACCATAGGTGGACCAGGGGTCCCAGCTAGTGTTCAATACCTTATTTCTACCTTCTCCTCTATTTTTAAAACTGTTACTTCTTCTTTCTTTATTCACATCACCCTGAGGCTGGCAACACTTCGTCCTTACATGGCCTGTTTGTCCAAACTTGAAATGTTTTATATTAGCTGCAGACAGTGTCCATTTGCTCTGTATTCCAGTAGACAAATTGATCTCCTCACACACTGTAGTTACCGCACTGCTGTGCGCAAATCTGTCAGACACCCTGTCCACACACATTCTGACATTTCTGCATGCGGCCCTCTTAAAAAAGCTTTGAAGACCCTCTGCTATGCTTCTTGCAAAATAATGTCATTAACTTCAGCATCCTGCCCCAATGCACAGGTATGTCCATTGATTTTCCTTATCCTATCTGCAAATTCTTCCACAGTTTCTTTATTTCTCTTAGTTATTGCTCTGAATTGTTCCCTATAGTGTCTGGCACTATTTTGATCCATATATCTTAGAATTAACCCTTCTTTAAATTCTACAAATATTGTGGCTCCCTTCACAGCTCCTGTATATCCTAAATATGTTTTTACTTCCTTTGTTGGTATCAGTTTTGTAACAGTCAATAATACCTCATTAGACCAACCATGCATCTGAGCCAGATATTGAAGGTGAAGACATGCTCCTTATCGGTTGTTTTACCAGGACAAGGACGAATTAAACTCTTGTCTGACAAATTTACACTGTGTTGAATGATCGTGATCCTGTCAACCCACAAAGTTCCTTATTTTCTGCTGGTAATTCTGTTACCTTCTCGAACAATATGCATACTACTTCTGATTGTGGTACATATTGTGTCTCTGGTTCTATTCAAGCTTTGTCCTTGACAACACTTACTTCGAGATCTAACATTCACAAGACAAGAAGACAAAATACATTAACTTAATTCTTACATGTAATTATGAGCCATATTGTCTCCCAGCACTGCCTAGCCGTATGGCACAAATGATTACATGTGTAACATTTTCCTAGAAGTGATTTCATACATTGCACTTATGACCCTTGAGGTTACACTGTGCACATCTAACAGTCACTAACTAGTCATACCTTCCATTACCTCTAAGAGTATAAAAATCCACTGGTTCTCTATTCGCAATAAAATCTACGTTTCAAAATTCACGACTGTCAGATGGCTTTTCTATGACTAAAATATAAGGATTTTCTTTTTCTTTAATTCACTGTAACATAGGGTGTAAGTTCAAACATTGCTCTAAGAAGTGGTGGCAAAGTTCTGACATCAATGTTGCATGACCCTTGGATTGTCACATGTGGAGGGTGAAATGAGGTGTCAGGGCGACTGTAGATATGTTTAATTACTTTCTTTTTTTCAGCCCTCAGCTGTAGTAAATCAGGAACAGCTTGGTAGAGGCTCCCAGTTGCCTCTTAAGTGAAATAGTAGACATCTGTCATTGCTGACAGGTCAAGGAGCAAGGCTGAATATGGGGTCACTCAGTGTTGCTGTCAGCAGTCACTCTGGCTGCGACAGCGATGCAGCTGATGATGGCCGTAAACTTCCTCCAGTGAGCAGCCAGCTCTCTCGTGCCTCACAGCAGGCTACCCTGTGTAGTGGTCAAACGGCAGACCCCATAGTGCATTCTAGGATGTCACTCTGGGTGTCACAGGCTTGTGGGTGTTGTTCGCTCTGATATTGAGACAAGAATCATTTAGTACACAAATAGCTGAATGTTTATTCGTTCCAGACTATGTTCATTTAGGGCTTCAGGCAAATATTTTAAACACAACTGGGGGCAGGTAAGGAAAGGCTCCCGACCTTCTGCTAATGCACTCCAGCATTGGCTGTTGCTGTATCACGCCCAACTGACTCAGCTTCGCAACACCAGTTGGTTGTGTATTGCTTTGCAGCATGTAATACTCCCACGCACCTGCAGCTGGCACTGTTGTAGCTCACTTCTGCTCTGGCGTATTTTCTGACCAAATTCAGTTGACATGCTACAGACGAAACCCAACAAGGACTTACACCAGAGAGAGCATTGAAAGGACCTACAATCACACCAGTGTGTCACTGGAAAAAAGTTT
Source organism: Schistocerca cancellata (assembly GCF_023864275.1). Lineage (NCBI taxonomy): Eukaryota > Metazoa > Arthropoda > Insecta > Orthoptera > Acrididae > Schistocerca > Schistocerca cancellata. The sequence continues at coordinate 155,950,750 of NC_064636.1, forward strand.
TTGTCTACTGTAAGAGAAGACATTTTGGTCAAATCTTTCAAGAAGTACTGTATAGGTAATGCTCTGGTGGGCAGTGAAGACCATCTCTTATATGAAGAAGACAGTTGTTATGAAGGAGAAGTTCAATTTTGATATTCAGGGGCCTTTAGGTCAGTGCAGTTCTATTCACAGAATTGTTGTTAGCCTGGCTTTGCAATCTAATATTACAAATTGTAAAAATGTTACTTTTTAAAAAGTGCTTAAGTATGAATGTTAGCCTGCAGCCTCTTATAGTCTGTAAAATATACTGAGGACCCTCACTGATCGTAATTATCCTCCCAGCCTTGTACAAAAATAAATATATCATGCTTTATCTTTCCAGTCTCACATTGTATGGCCACAGAGGATCATTCCCCATGTAACTCAGTACCACCCAGGACTGGAGCAACTGAATTACATTCTCCACCAGGGTTTTGACTACCTCTCGTCTAGCCCTGATGCGAGAAATGTTCTACGCACTATCCTTCCCACACACCCCACAGTGGTATTCTACCATCCACCAAACCTACACAATCTCCTCACTCATCCCTACACAACCCCTGCTTCCAGCCCCGTACCTCATGGCTCATACCCCTGTAATAGATGTAGATGCAAGACCTGTCCCATACATACTCCCACCACCATCACAAACATCACCTATGCCATCAAAGACAGGGCTATCTGTGAAACTAGTCATGTTATCTACAAGCTAAGCTGCAATCACTGTGCTGCATTCTATGTGGGCATGACACCCGACAAGCCATCTGTCTGCATGAATGGCCAGCGAAAAAAGTGGACCACCTGGTTGCTGAGAATGCTGCTATTCATGACATCCTTTGTTTCAGTGACTGCTTCAAAGTCTGTGCCATATGGATCCTTCACACCAACACTAGCTTTTCTGAATTGTGCAGGGAGAACTTCCCCTACATTCACGTAACCCTCTTGGCCTAAACCTTCATTAGTCATTGTCCTCACCCATTCAGCCTCCTGTTCCATTCCAGCACCATGCAGCCCTCATCATTCCACCATTGCACCCAGTCTCTTTACTTCTCTCCTTTGCTGGTGCCCCCCTTCTCACCTCTCCCCTGCCCACTGTCTAATTGCCTGACAGCACGTAGCTGCCCTACCCTCTTTCCACCTCATCCTTGCATGCTCCCCAGCAGCACTGCACTGTAAGTCACCCCTACCCAACTATCCCTCCCCACTCCAGCCTCCTCGTTACCCCTGCCCAGTCACGACTCTCATCATGCAGTGGTGCTGCTGCTCACAGTGTGGCTAAAGTTGCCGAGACTGCAGTTGTGTGTGTGTATGTCATCTATTTTTGACGAAAGTCTTATGGGCCAAAAGTTCTATTTGTCACACTCTTTTTGTTGTTCCTATCTGCAACTTAGCATCTCTGCAATATGGCAAATGTCAACTTTGCTTCCCCCTGCAGGTCTGGGGGTTAGAATAGGCTTAAGGTATCCCTGCCTGTCGTAAGACGTGACTAAAAGGAATCTCTCACTCTTCGACCCTATAACTTCAGGTCCCATTTTATGGTTTGACCTGCCACTTTCCAAATTCCACAGAAGTGCGCGCCATATGGGGATGGATGCCTTACGTGGTGCATGAGTTATCCATAGTTCCCCTAGATTGGATGTCCTGAGCCTATTGTCTTGGCTTTGCATCTCCACCTGCAATTCAACTATTTGGATGAGCACACTTTGCGGGGTATGTCATCTTCTTCCATTTTCTCCTGTACTCTTTCACCCTCATGGCAGTTTGGATTTCTCTGCGCCCAATATCCAGCACGGTAGCCAGTCCGTTGTGGTGGGGCAATCGTGTACCCATTTGGTGGTAGTCCCCTGACAACACAGGGATCGCACTGCTGATGCCTGAGCTGTAAACTCCCCATGTATGCCAAGGAGTAGATGCCTGTCTTCCTGGGGCATCAGGACTCCTGGCAATGGCCAGCATGCCAGGTGGCCTTTGCTGTTGGTGGTTGGCACCCGTGGGGAGAGCCCATGATCGGAATGGGTGGCATCAGGGCAGATGACCCACAATGAAGCAGACTGTCATCCCTTGCTGGTGACTGTAAGGCACCAGCTGTCTCCAAGAAGGCAAGATCAGAGTACAAAGCTGACAGATATGATCCTAAATCTTTTCCCTCCCTTGCTACACCATGGGAGAAACGTAGGGCTACAGAAAGAAGATAGCCATATTCAGCTCGGTATTTAGTCTGTGGCAGAATTGACAGGGACTCTTTCTACCCATGAAGACTCAGTTTTTTTATTTTTTTATTTTGAGGATCAGTTTGAGGAAGTGGCAGCACTGTCCAAGATGAGAAGCAGTGCAGTCTCGATTCAGACAGCATCTCCAGCCCAATTCTGGGCGTTACTCGCTTGTGATCGTCTGGGTGATAATCCTGTTTCTGTCACTCCCCATAAAAACAACATGTCCAGGGGATTATTTTGCATTGCGACCTCCTCTTGCAGTCTGACACGCTCTGTGCCAATGTAGAATGGTGGGGTGTTTTTTTCATCTGGCACATTTACAGGGGACCCAAAGACAACAGGGTCACTACTGGTGCTTTCATCTTGGCCTTTGAGGGTGATTCGTTGCCTGAGAAGGTCAAGGTGATGATTTACCACTGTGATGTTAAACCATACGTTCCTCCCCATATGCGGTGCTCTGTGTGCTGGAAATTAGGGCACATGTCTTCCCACTGCACTTCCCATGCCACACATCGAGACTGCAGATGTCCACTGCATCCAGATACTCCCTGTGTGCCCCTTCCCACTTGTATCAGCTACGGAAAGCAGCACTCCCCCGGTTCGCAAGACTGCACAGTACTCCAAAAGGAGGGAAAATCATGAAGTACAAGACCCTGGACAGATTGACTTACCAAGAGGTTAAATGTAAATTTGAACGATTACAACCCATATGGTTGATGTCGACATATGCTGCAGCTACATTCCCATCGCCATCACAAGTACCTAGTGTAGGAGCAAGCCCCCCCTCCCCCCCCCAAATGCAGGGAACATCAGTCCCCACCCACCCGCCAGAGAAGCAACAGCCTCCTCCAGCTCATCTTGTATGGAAGCGATCGCTTGGGACTCTCTCTCCCAAGGTCTCCACTAATGCTACAGTGGACACTTACCAGTGGCTAAAGGAGCCAAAAGCTGCAGATCAAAGAGCTTCACGGTCTTCCTCCATGCCTGAAGCTACTTCACAGAAGTCCTCCCAGCAAGCCCCTAAAGAGAAGAGAGAGGGCAAACAAACAAAGAAGTCTGCTAAGAAAAAGAACCCTCTAGTGGCCTCAACACCACTACTAGCTACCACTTCTATACCTGCAGTTAAGGTGGAGATCTCAGCATCTACTGAGGACCTGGATTTCACTGATGCCTCATCCACAATAGGAATGGATAAAAATACTCAATCGGTGGCAGCAGGTGACGCTGAAGTGTAACCTGCCTTCTTGCACGCTTCGTGCCTTCCCAGCCTCACAATAACCTCATCCTCCAGTAGAACAGCAGCGGTTTTTTCCACCACCAAGAACTGTAGTGACTATAATAGTGCATCAGGTGGAGTTCTTGTCTATGGCCTGAACTCAGTATGCTGTTAACCTGTACCCCTTCAAACCACTCTTGAAACTGTGGCTGTCAGGATAAGGACAAAGCAGGAAATAACTGCCTGCAACATATATCCTCTTCCAGATGGTGCAGTACGCCTGAAAGCATTGGCTGCACTGATTTATCAACTCCCTAAACCTTTCCTACTTATGGGAGATTTTAACGTCCATAACCCCTTGTGGGGTGCCACTATGCTTACTGGTGAAGTTAGAGATGTTGATACTCGACCTGTGCCTCTTAAATACTAGGGCCCCCACACATTTTAGTGTGGCTCATTGCACTTACTCGGCCGTTGCTTTATCCCTCTGCATCCCATATGTCCACTGGAGACCCCATGATGCCTTGCGTGGTAGTGACCACTTCCCCATCTTCCTGTCACTCCCTCAGCACCATTCCCCCCAGATGTCTACCAAGATGGTCTTTAAACAAAGCAGACTGGGAAGCTTTTACCTTTGCTGTCACCATTGAAACTCCCTCACATGGTACCATCAATGTGGTAGTTGAGCAGGTTACTAGATCGATCGTTTCTGTGACAGAATTAACGATCCCTTGTTGTTTATGGTGCCCCCGGTGAAAGTCAGTACCTTGGTGGTTGCCAGAAATCGTTGAGGCCATTAAAGAGCATCAACGAGCTCTACAGTGACGTAAGCTGCACTCTTCCCTAGCACAGCTTTGAAAGGGCTCATGCTCGCGTTCTCCAGCTTATAAAAAGACTGAAACAGGCATGTTGGGAGAGGTAAGTCTCGACCATTGGTGCCATACGTCACCTTCCTAAGTCTGGAAGATCGGACATGTATATGGGTACCAGACCACGACAAGTGTTGCTGGCACTAACTTCGATGGTATGTTATCTACCAACACAAAGGCAATTGCCGAGCACTTTGCTGGACACTACGATTGAGCCTCTGCACCCTCAAATGGCAGATGGAAAGGAAAGTGCTCTAGTTCACTGAATGCCACGTTGAACCCTATAATGCTACATTTACAGAGTGGGAGTTCCTCAGCGTCCTTGCACATTGCCCTGACACAGCTCCTGGGCCAGATCAGATCCACAGTCATATGATCAAACATCTATTGTTCGACTAAAAGCGCTCTCTCCTTATCTTCAACTGGATCTGGTGTGATGGCGTCTTTCCATCCCAATGGTGGGATAACACCATTATTCCAGTGCTCAAACCCGATAAAAACCCGCTTGATGTGGATAGCTATTGGCCCATCAGCCTCACCAAAGTTCTTCGTAAGCTGTTAGAACGTATGGCAAGTCAGCAGTTGTGTTGGGTCCTGGAGTCATGTGGCCTACTGGCTCCATGTTAGGGCAGTTTCCTCCAGGGTCACTCTACAATTGATAATCTAGTTTCCCTTGAGTCTGCCATCTGAACAGCCTTTTCCAGACGCTAACACCTGGTTGCTGTCTTTTTTGGTTTATGAAAAGCTTAAGACACGACGTGGCAAAATCATATCATTGCCACATTATATGAGTGGGGTCTCCAGAGCCCATGCCAGATTTTTATACAAAATCTCCTATCGCTCTGTTCTATCCGTGTCCAAGTTGGTGCCTCCTGTAGTTCGCTCCACATCCAGGAGAATGGGGTCCTGCAGGGCTCTGTATTGAGTGTATCTCTATTTTTAGTGGCCATTAACTGTCTTGCAACAACTGTCAGGCCATTGGTCTCAGCTTCTCTGTATGCAGACGACTTCTGCATTTCGTACTGCTCCTCCAATACTGGTGTTGCTGAGCAGCACCTACAGGGAACCATTCACAAGGCATAGTCATGGGCTCTAGCCCATGGCTTCCAGTTTCCAGCTGTAAAGTCATGTGTCACACACTTCTGTCTGCATTGTACTGTTCATCTGGAACCAGAACTTCAGCTTAATGATGATCCACTCACTGTAATGGAGACATATCGATTCTTACAACTGGATTTCAATGCCTGTTTGACGTGGCTTTCTCATCTTGGTCAACTGAAATGGAACTGCTGGCATCACTTCAATGCCCTCTGGTGCCTGAGCAACACCAACTGGGGTGCAGATTGCACTAAGCTGCTGCAGCTCTATAGAGCCCTTGTTCAATCTCGTCTTGACTATGGGAAACTGGTTTATTGTTTGGTGGCACTCTCAGTGATATGTTTACTCGACCCAGTTGACTGGCAACAGGAGGCTTCAGGACGAGTCCAGTGACCAGGCCAGAGTCCCCCCGTTGAAGGTTGGACATGCACAACTGCTCGCTAGGTATGTTGCACATATTCTTAGTTCTCCAGAGCATCCACATTACCATCTCCTTATCCCATACACGGAATTTCATCTCCTGCATCAGAGGCCCAGGTCAGCACTTAAGACTGCAGTTCGCTCCAACCTTGTCTGTCTGAAGTGGAGTCCTTGCTTCTACCACCTATGCTCAAGGTCCATTCATGTACACCTTCATGGTGTACACCAAAGCCGAAGCTTTGCCTGGACCTTTCACAGGGTGCTAATGGATGAGTTAACTCTGCAGCTCTCAGCTGTCACTTCCTCTCGATTCTTGACAAGTACCGGGACCGTGAAGTGGTTTTCTCTGACAGCTCCATGGGTGATGGTCACATTGGCTTTGCATATGTTTATGGAGGACATACTGAACAGCACTCCTTGTCAGATGGCTGCAGTGTTTGGACTGCAAGGCTGGCAGCCATTTGTCGTGTTCTTGAGCACATCCAATGTGCCCTAGCAAAACGTTTCTTCTCAGTACTGACTCCTTGAGCAGCCTACAAGCTATCGACCAGTGCTACCTGCACCATCGTATGGCAGCGACCATCCAAGAATCCATCTATGCCCTGGAATGGTCTAGTCATTCCGTGTTGTTTGTGTGGGCCCCAGGCCACATTGGAACCCCAGGAAATGAACTTTGAGACAGGCTGGCCAAACAGGCTAAACGGATACCACTTCTGGAGGTCAGCATCCCTGTAACTGACCTGCGAGCATTATTACACCACAAGGTTTTTCAGGTTTGCGAGACCGAATGGCATAATGTCAGTACGCACAACAAACTCCGTGAGACAACAAATGTGTGAAAGACTCCATACAAGCCTGTTGCAGGGTCTCTGTGGTTCTCTGCTGGCTCCGCATTGGCCATACATGCCCTAAATTGCTCCAGGCAAATGCCGGGATGGTTCCTTTGAAAGGACACGGCTGACTTCCTTCCCTAATCCTGTGAGACTGATGACCTTGCTGTCTGGTCTCCTGCTCCAAAACAAACCAAGCCAAACGAACGCCGGCCATACATGGCTAACACATGGCTACTTCCTCTGTCGCGAGGACCCATGTCGGTGTCACTGTGGCTCACATATGACTATTATCCACATCTTGCTGGACTGCCGACTTTTAGCCACTCTACAGCAGACTTTTAACCTTCCTAGAACCCCACATTCAGTGTTGGGTAACAATGTTTCAAAACGCAGATTTAGTTTTAGGTTTTATTTGTGAGGGGGTTTTGTCATACGATCTAAGGGTGGGCATTTAGCCTTCTCTCTGAGGTCACCACCTTCCCTCCATTGTAACTCTGTCGCACTTCCTTTGAATTTGTTTGTCTTCGTTGTCATCTTTTCCCTATATGTGCTCATCTCACCTTGTCTTTTTGAGGTGGACGTTTTAATGTGTTGCAGAGTGGCTCGCTCCTCCTCATTTATTATTGTGATCAGCCAGTCCAGACCATATGCTCTATGGTTTTAGTACCTTCTTCTGCTTTTATTTGTGGTGTATGTTTTCCCCATTTTTTGTTCATTCCATTCATTTTCTTTTTAGGTGTGGTGCTGAGTGTTTTTGTACCTTGAGCCTTGCTTCTGTCTGGAAAAAAGGGTCTGATGACCCTGTAGTTTGGTCCCTTTATACTCAAAACCAACCAACCAATCGAGTTTGCTCTTTATAATATTGTTCCATTCCTTCCTGGATTTTCCATTTCTTGTTGTTGATCCAACATTGAAATTTGTCCCATAATTATAATACCATGAATAAAACTAACTGCAGTTCTGTCCTTATCAGTGATGAAAAAGTAGAAAACACACTGCTATATTATTGAAAGAGAATGTGGAGTATGATGATTCAGTTGAATATTGGGTAGTAATATTGACAGCATGATTCAGGACCATGTGTGCAACACAGAAGTGTGTTCAAAAGAAGGATTCTAGGACTTAAATATGTAAATTAAGGCTGTACAGAGAATACCATGCCTTGATGCACAATGAAAAGGCAATTTGCTCGATAAACTCCACGTAAATAGGTGTGCCAGCCAGACAAAAGGAAGGTAAGACAGACAGTACTACATTGAAACAAGCTACATTCAAGTTGTTGTTGTTGTGGTCTTCAGTCCTGAGACTGGTTTGATGCAGTTCTCCATGCTACTCTATCGTGTGCAAGCTTCTTCATCTCCCAGTATCTACTGCAACGTACATCCTTCTGAATCTGCTTAGTGTATTCATCTGTTGGTCTCCCTCTACGATTTTTACCCTCCACACTGCCCTCCAATGCTAAATTTGTGATCCCTTGATGCCTCAAAACATGTCCTACCAACCGATCCCTTCTTCTAGTCAAGTTGTGCCACAAACTTCTCTTCTCCCCAATCCTATTCAATACCTCCTCATTAGTTACGTGATCTACCCACCTTATCTTCAGCATTCTTCTGTAGCACCACATTTCGAAAGCTTCTATTCTCTTCTTGTCCAAACTAGTTATTGTCCATGTTTCACTTCCATACATGGCTACACTCCATACAAATACTTTCAGAAATGACTTCCTGACACTTAAATCTATACTTGATGTTAACAAATTCCTCTTCTTGAGAAACGCTTTCCTTGCCATTGCCAGTCTACATTTTATATCCTCTCTACTTCGACCATCATCGGTTATTTTACTCCCTAAATAGCAAAACTCCTTTACTACTTTAAGTGTCTCATTTCCTAATCTAATTCCCTCAGCATCACCTGACTTAATTTGACTACATTCCATTATCCTCGTTTTGCTTTTGTTGATGTTCATCTTATATCCTCCTTTCAAGACACTGTCCATTCCGTTCAACTGCTCTTCCAAGTCCTTTGCTGTCTTTGACAGAATTACAATGTCATCGGCGAACCTCAAAGTTTTTACTTCTTCTCCATGAATTTTAATACCTACTCCGAATTTTTCTTTTGTTTCCTTTACTGCTTGCTCAATATACAGATTGAATAACATCGGGGAGAGGCTACAACCCTGTCTTACTCCTTTCCCAACCACTGCTTCCCTTTCATGCCCCTCGACTCTTATAAATGCCATCTGGTTTCTGTACAAACTGTAAATAGCCTTTCGCTCCCTGTATTTTACCCCTGCCACCTTCAGAATTTGAAAGAGAGTATTCCAGTTAACATTGTCAAAAGCTTTCTCTAAGTCTACAAATGCTAGAAACGTAGGTTTGCCTTTTCTTAATCTTTCTTCTAAGATAAGTCGTAAGGTCAGTATTGCCTCACATGTTCCAACATTTCTACTGAATCCAACCTGATCTTCCCCGAGGTCGGCTTCTACCAGTTTTTCCATTCGTCTGTAAAGAATTCGCGTTGTATTTTGCAGCTGTGACTTATTAAACTGATAGTTCGGTAATTTTCACATCTGTCAACACCTGCTTTCTTTGGCATTGGAATTATTATATTCTTCTTGAAGTCTGAGGGTATTTCTCCTGTCTCATACATCGTGCTCACCAGATGGTAGAGTTTTGTCATGACTGGCTCTCCCGAGGCCATCAGTAGTTCAAATGGAATGTTGTCTACTCCCGGGGCCTTGTTTCGACTCAGGTCTTTCAGTGCTCTGTCAAACTCTTCACGCAGTATCTTATCTCCCATTTCGTCTTCATCTACATCCTCTTCCATTTCCATAATATTGTCCTCAAGTACATCGCCGTTGTATAAACCCTCTATATACTCCTTCCACCTTTCTGCCTTCCCTTCTTTGCTTAGAACCGGGTTGCCATCTGAGCTTTTGATATTCATACAAGTGGTTCTCTTCTCTCCAAAGGTCTCTCTAATTTTCCTGTAGGCAGTATCTATCTTACCCCTAGTGAGACAAGCCTCTACATCCTTAAATTTGCCCTCTAGCCATCCCTGCTTAGCCATTTTGCACTTCCTGTCGATATCATTTTTGAGACGTTTGTATTCCTTTTTGCCTGCTTCATTTACTGCATTTTTATATTTTCTCCTTTCATCAATTAAATTCAATATTTCTTCTGTTACCCAAGGATTTCTATTAGCCCTCGTCTTTTTACCTACTTCATCCTCTGCTGCCTTCACTACTTCATCCCTCAAAGCTACCCATTCTTCTTCTACTGTATTTCTTTCCCCCATTCCTGTCAATTGTTCCCTTATGCTCTTCCTGAAACTCTCTACAACCTCTGGTTCTTTCAGTTTATCCAGGTCCCATCTCCTTAAATTTCCACCTTTTTGCAGTTTCTTCAGTTTCAATCTGCAGTTCATAACCAATAGATTGTGGTCAGAATCCACATCTGCCCCAGGAAATGTCTTACAATTTAAAACCTGGTTCCTAAATCTCTGTCTTACCATTATATACTCTATCTGATACCTTTTAGTATCTCCAGGATTCTTCCAGATATACAACCTTCTTTTATGATTCTTGAACCAAGTGTTGGCTATGATTAAGTTATGCTCTGTGCAAAATTCTACAAGGCGGCTTCCTCTTTCATTCCTTCCCCCCAATCCATATTCACCTACTATGTTTCCTTCTCTCCCTTTTCCTACTGACGAATTCCAGTCACCCATGACTATTAAATTTTCGTCTCCCTTCACTACCTGAATAATTTCTTTTATCTCGTCATACATTTCATCTATTTCTTCATCATCTGCAGATGTAGTTGGCATATAAACTTGTACTACTGTAGTAGGCATGGGCTTTGTGTCTATCTTGGCCACAATAATGCGTTCACTATGCTGTTTGTAGTAGCTAACCCGCACTCCTATTTTTTTATTCATTATTAAACCTACTCCTGCATTACCCCTATTTGATTATGTATTTATAACCCTGTAATCACCTGACCAAAAGTCTTGTTCCTCCTGCCACCGAACTTCACTAATTCCCACTATATCTAACTTTAACCTATCCATTTCCATTTTTAAATTTTCTAACCTACCTGCCCGATTAAGGGATCTGACATTCCACGCTCCGATCCGTAGAACACCAGTTTTCTTTCAAGTATGAAGTCCAAAAACATTGCTTGACATATTTTGCATCACCCAGCAATGAAAACTCTCTCTTCAGCATAAACTGGAAAGTGGAGTGACCACTCCTGAAGATGGTTGAGGAAAATATTTGTGTAGGCCACATGTCATATCAAATGATTACAGGTCTCTGATTCAAGAACTCAGTTTGATTTTCTCAAAGTAAGAATAAATCTTCGAAAGAATGTCTGTACCTCAGTCTCATAAACTGTGCAGAAATTAATGATTCTTTATGATCGCAGATTCAGATGAGATACAAATGCACAACATAGAACTTAGTCAGTTGTCATGCAAAAGTAGACTGAGCATACAAACTGCTAAAAAGCAACACAGAAATGGCTACAAAGGAACAATATATATGTTACATGTGTGGTCGTACAACAGGTTCTACTTTTAAAATATCCACGGGTGTAATGCCGATCTACAGTGCCCGTAGGACACTGGAGACCGGCAGTACACCCGTGGATATTATGATTATAAAATATGCCGTGAGAAACTCAAGAATCAAATGTTCTACTTTGTCATACATTGGCACATTCCATGGTATTCTGCCAGAGACAGTGCCATCATATAATTTCATGGTTCATAACTGTGGTACTTAACTAACACGATAAATTTAGGGGATGGATATGTTGCAAGGTGTGGTTCAGCCAAAATAGTTTCCTTTCTGATTAAATTTGCGATGCTTGAAAAAGGTATGGGACACAAACTAATTATATGGTCTGACCACCATGTTGGGCAGAACAATAACTGGAGAATTTTAGCACTTTAGTTCTATCTGGTCAACTGCAAGTACTGTGTAGAAATACATAAAAAGTTTTTATGTTACAGTCATAGTTTCCTGCTTTGTGACAGGAACTTTGCAGTGATTGAGGAAAGAAAGTGTAAAAAGTTATGGCTCCTTTAAAATGGAAGCATATCATTGCTTAGGTCACTGTAGAAACTTCAAAGTTGACCATACAGGAGACGATGGAAGACTTCAAGGGCATCGGATCTGTTGAGCTGGTTCTCAAAAGGCCACCTACTTTCAAAATAACTGCTGTGCTCTGGTTGAAGCTATGCAGTGATGATCCTCAAGGCATAAGCATGTTTCATCCATGTGAAAGACATTGTATTGTGAAACATGGTGTTGAACATGAAGTAAAAGAAATTCTGTTGCATTTTGGTTTTTGGTTGCTCTACAATAGGGTACTGAAACTTGGAAGGAGAAGAAAGGCAATGTACTGGATATGACGAAATACAGGGAATCAAAACCCAGGCATTTTATGAAAACATTCAGTGTGCCAACTGAGTCTAATGTGCCAGCTTTGGGCTCAACTTGATAACAAACTCATGTTCTATTACTCATTTAAGACAAAAGCAATCAGTTTACTATAAATATTAGTTTGTATCTTGTTATAATTTTTTTATTTAAAGCTTTGTTTATTTATAGTAGAGTATGATATACAGTAATGCTGTATATCAGTTGCTTTACACTGTTTTTCTATTTTAATAGTTATGTATGTTCTAAAACCTATACTTAGTGCAATTTTAAAAAGCACAACCAACTATTTTCAACAGTCTGCATCTGTAAACAATAAATATATGCTATTACATTATTATTAACAGTTTTTGTCGATTTCCTAAAAACTTGGAAATGTACCATACAGCGTTATAATGCACATGCTTCATTTTGCTATGATTATGTGCATCTATCAGGTGACACTAATTGAGAATATGATTGATTGGTACCTTCTTCCAACCACTAGAAACTTCCATGGGCTGAGAGATGTTTGATATGCTGCTGTTAGAGAAGGAACAAGTTTAGTGTAATATGAGCAGTATTGTACAGCCATCTCATATTGCACAGGTGCCTTTTCTCTATTAAGTGGGTTCACAGTACAAAATCAACAATTGATCATCTCAGAAGGTGTCATTTTGATGTTGATGCCAGTACTGAAAGGAGGAACTCCATTACGATATTCCTTGATGAAATAGATTTGAAACAGAAAATTGGATATTTGGCCTTGTGTCTGTTATCTTCAGTTTGTGTGCCAATAGGGCAACTGATAGTGATTTCAGTCCAGCTACTGACACTGTGAGCTAATTGCTTACTGTGAAAATTCAATCAAGATGCGTAATGTTAATGTTTTGAAATTGGTCCTATGAAATATGGAGTATCCTCATCCCCCCTGTTAAAACCACCAGCTGCCTACAATAGATTTTGTCAGTCAAGCAACATCTAAAAGTATGAAGTTAGGCATATATTGCAATAGTTAATGTATACTTAAACAAGTTGTTTAAACAAATTTAAATGTAGTGAAAACTAAATAAGAAAATGTAAACACAGTGACAAAATTAAGTTGAATGGTGTACTGTCAATGTAAGACACAAAAATAGAAATGACCATCCTTAAAGTCATTAAATTGAATTATATAGGATCACATAGCAAGGTTGAACACTTCAGATTGAAGATAATGCAGTTCAATTATGTGAATAATTATAAATATTTGACAGATTCCCCAGTTAGATAAGCTAATGTGAAATCAGGACTAAAATCTAATTTCCAACTAAGTGTTAATCATCAGTGATGCTGTGTCACTGTCAATCAAAGTTCATTACAAAACAGAACTATCAGTAGCGCAAAGTGAAAGTTCGTCAGTCACAAAAACATACAACAATTGAATGTAGTGAGAAAATGCCAAAATCCTCACGTATTGCTCAAAATCTTATCATCCATACAATTTCAGAGAGCTGAAATGACACAACTGGTTGGCTGCCTAGAGACTTCCTTTCAACTACTGTCAGAACCTATGCAGACTTAACAGTAACAGTTCACTGGCCCAGACTATGTGAGTAACACACATACATTACCAAAGACTATGAGGCACAGCAGCATTGTTTATTTAAAACCTCAAGAAACCATACCATGCTAGTCATTTTCAAAACATCTTACAAAACTTAATTAAAATAATAACACCAGTCCACTGAATGGAGTCTTTGCCCCCATCCTGGCCAATCTGTCAGCTTGTTTATTGCCACTGATCCCTGAGTGACTAAGGACCCATATTAAGTTTCCACTATTGCATCCCCTAACTCCACCAAAGCCCTGTGACATTCTGTAATAATCATATATTGTACTGCAGGAGCTCCCAATAATTTCAGGGCTACCTCGCTGTCTGAATAGATGTAGATGCTATGGTCCTTGTAGCACCTATATATATTCTCCTCCACACATGCCTTGATTGCAGTAATTTCAGGCCAGTTTTCCTAAAGAGATGATGCCCTCCAGTTTTGGCTGAACCCTGTACACCCCGCCCCCAGCGCCTTGGTCTAATTTTGACCCATCAGTGAACCAGACAGTGTCCTTTGCATGGTGTCAAACTGTTTTCCCACTGCTCCCTGCTTCCAATTATTGTATTGTAAGGCTTGTTGAAGCAGTTGGGCATTGTTATATAGTCAGGTGGCATTTCCGAAGCCATTCCTATATTTGCCTCACTATTTTAGTGTGTGAGTCTGGATATCCCAATGTGATCCAGTTTTTACCAGTTTTGAGTGTGTGTGCACCAGCTGCTACCTTCATCTTAACCCAAAGATGTAGTGGAGGCATGTCCAGCATGGCTTACATCCCAGCAGTTGGTGTGCTACTAATTTTGCCTGTTGTGGCGAAGCAGGCCAGTATCTGCACCTTAGCAAGCTCCATAGCTGCAGCCTGCTGTTGTACATTCTTCCACGACACTACGGCCCCATAGGAGATCCTAAGTCTAACCACTGTTGTGTGTGTCCAGTGCATACATCAGGATCTTAGGCCCCAGTTTTTGCCACAAGGCCTTCTGGTACTCGCTAGAGTACGATTCGCCTTGGAGCAGATGCTCTTAATGTGAGGGGTCCATGTTAGTTTCTCATCTAAGATTACCCCTAGATATTTCACTATACCCTCTACAGGTAGAGTTTCATCGAAAAGCTTTAGATTCCAACTTTAGTTTTGGATGTGCTTCTTCGTGTTTGGTACCACGACAGTCTTGTTAGACTATGTAATGTAGGTCCTATGTAATGTACCAGTCTTGCACAATGTCCAGTGCACCTTGTGCCATATTCCTAGACGTGTCAGCAAATTTGCCAGGTAATACTATGACAAGGTCATCTGCATATCCGTGGCAAAAGCATTGTCTGTAACTTAGTTCCTCAATGAGTTCATTCTCCACTAGATTCCACAATAAAGTGGACAAAACTCCTCCTCGTGGACAACCTCTAGTGGTGTTAATTACCATTTTTCCATTCATCGTGTGGCCTCTACCCTCCTTCCACTAAGCATGACCCTAGTCCACCTAGGTCACTAGGTCATGCACCTCTGTTGACCTAACCATGGAATCAAAGGTTGTGTTACTAAAAGCCCCCTTGACGCCCAGGAAGATGCAGAGGGCTGTTTCTTGAAAGCAAAGTGCTTTATCCACCCTCCCAACAAATAGTTGGAGAGTTGTCTCACTTGATTTACCTGGTTATGTGTGTTGGTTTGAATGTAGAGGAGCCCTACTTAGCCTCCTCTCTGCAGCATGTACATTAACCCGACTGAATGGTCTCATATCCTCGGCCATCGTATGATCAATTCTCCCTGGCTTTGGAATAAAGACACTTTCACTGCCCTCAAGGTATTGGGAATGACTCCCACCGCTAGGCTCACCCTGAATAACCTGCAGAGGACTCTTATAAGATTGCCTCCTACTTGTTTTAAGAGAGCTGGAAAGATTACATCTGGACCAGGTGACTTGACCGATTAGAATGTTGCCACTGCCCATTGGATTTTACTGAAATTGACACACTCCTTGGCCGATTCCCAGTCCTCTCTTTGAGTGCCTGAAAACCATTGTCTTTCAGGGGTCGCATTCTGCTCTATGTTATCCGCCAGAGCATATTAAGGAAAATGAGATTTTGAGGAGCAGTTCCAGTGTCTCATGTGCTGTCTTTGTATATTCCCCATCCTCCTTTCTCAATTAACCTCCTGGATTAGTTGGTACTCTGGTGAGGATTTTGTGAAGCCTGTCTTGAGATAAGCACCTTACCATGCTGGTCACTTTAGAACCTTACATCTACATCTACATGATTACTCTGCAATTCACATTTAACTTCTTGGCAGAGGGTTCATCGAACCACAATCATACTCTCTCCCTACCGTTCCACTCCCAAACAGTGCGCGGGAAAAAAGAACACCTAAACCTTTCTGTTCGAGCTCTGATTTCTCTTATTTTATTTTGATGATCATTCCTACCTATGTAGGTTGGGCTCAACAAAATATTTTCGCATTCAGAAGAGAAAGTTGCTGACTGAAATTTCGTAGATAGATCTCGCCACGACGAAAAAAGTCTTTGCTTTAATGACTTCCATCCCAACTCGCGTATCATATCTGCCTTACTCTCTCCCGTATTACGTGATAATACAAAACGAGCTGCCCTTTTTTTTGCACCCTTTCGATGTCCTCCGTCAATCCCACCTGGTAAGGACTCCACACCACGCAGCAATATTCTAACAGAGGACAAACGAGTGTAGTGTAAGCTGTCTCTTTAGTGGACTTGTTGCATCTTCTAAGTGTCCTGCCAATGAAATGCAACCTTTGGCTCGCCTTCCCCACAATATTATCTACATGGTTTTTCCAACTGAAGTTGTTCGTAATTTTTACACCCAGGTACTTAGTTGAATTGACAGCCTTGAGAATTGTCCTATTTATCGAGTAATCGAATTCCAACGGATTTCTTTTGGAACTCATGTGGATCACCTCACACTTTTCGTTATTTAGCGTCAACTGCCACCTGCCACACCATACAGTAATCTTTTCTAAATCTCTTTGCAACTGATACTGGTCTTCAGATGACTTTACTAGACAGTAAATTACAGCGTCATCTGCGAACAACCTAAGAGAACTGCTCAGATTGTCAGCCAGGTCATTTATGTAGATCATGAACAGCAGAGGTCCCAGGACGCTTCCCTGGGGAACACCTGATATCACTTCAGTTTTATTCGATGATTTGCCATCTATTACTACGAACTGCGACCTTCCTGACAGGAAATCATGAATCCAGTTGCACAACTGAGACGATACCCCATAGGCCTGCAGCTTGATTAGAAGTCGCTTGTGAGGAATGGTGTCAAAAGTTTTCCGGAAATCTAGAAATTCCGAATCAACTTGAGATCCCCTGCCGATAGCGGCCATTACTTCGTGCGAATAAAGAGCTAGCTGCGTTGCACAAGAACGATGTTTTCTGAAACCATGCTGATTACGTATCAATAGATCGTTCCCTTCGAGGTGATTCATAATGTTTGAATACAGTATATGCTCCAAAACCCTACTGCAAACCGACGTCAATGATATAGGTCTGTAGTTCGATGGATTACTCCTACTACCCTTCTTAAACACTGGTGCGACCTGCGGAATTTTTCAATCTATAGGTACAGATCTATTGGTGAGCGAGCGGTTGTATATGATTGCTAAGTAGGGAGCTATTGTATCAGTGTAATCTGAAAGGAACCTAATCGGTATACAGTCTGGACCTGAAGACTTGCCCGTATCAAGCGATTTGAGTTGCTTCGCAACCCCTAAGGTATCTACTTCTAAGAAACTCATGCTAGCAGCTGTTCATGTTTCAAATTCTGGAATATTCCATTCGTCTTCCCTGGTGAAGGAATTTCGGTAAACTGCGTTCAATAACTCCGCTTTAGCGGCACAGTCGTCGGTAACAGTACCATCGGCACTGCACAGCGAAGGTATTGACTGCATCTTGCCGCTTGTGTACTTTACATACGACCAGAATTTCTTCGGATTTTCTACAAAATTTCGAGACAATGTTTCGTTGTGGAACCTATTAAAGGCATCTCGCATTGTCAAATTTCGCGCGTCTGAAAATTTTAGCCAATCTTCGGGATTTCGCGTTCTTCTGAACTTCTCATGCTTTTCCCGTTGCCTCTGCAACAGCATTCGGACCTGTTTTGTGTACCATGGGGGCTCAGTTCCATCTCTTACCAATTTATGAGGTATGAATATCTCAATTGCTGTTGCTACTATATCTTTGAATTTGAGCCACATCTCGTCTACATTTGCATAGTCAGTTTGAAAGGAATGGAGATTGTCTCTAAGGAAGGCTTCTAGTGACACTTTATCTGCTTTTTTAAATAAAATTATTTTGCGTCTGTTTCTGGTGGATTTGGAAGGAACAGTATTGAGCCTAGCTACAACGACCTTGTGATCACTAATCCCTGTATCAGTCATGATGCTCTCTATTAGCTCTGGATTGTTTTTGGCTAAGAGGTCAAGTGTGTTTTCGCAACCATTTACAATTCGCTTGGGTTCGTGGACTAACTGCTCGAAATTATTTTTGGAGAAAGCATTTAGGACTATCTCGGAAGATGTTTTCTGCCTACCACCGGTTTTGAACAAGCATTTTAGCCAACGTATCAAGGGAACATTGAAGTCCCCACCAACTATAACCGTATGAGTGGGGTATTTATTTGTTACGAGACTCAAATTTTCTCTAAACTGTTCAGCAAGTATATCAACGGAGTCTTGGGGTCGGTAGAAGGAGCCAGTTATTAACTTAGTTTGGCTGTTAAGTATAACCTCCACCCATACCAATTCGCACGGAGTATCTACTTCGACTTCACTACAAGATAAACCACTACTGACAGACACCAATTCTGCCTAATCTATCTTTCCTGAACACTGTCTGAGACTTTGTAAAAATTTCTGCAGAACTTATTTCAGGCTTTAGCCAGCTTTCTGTACCTATAACGATTTCAGCTTCTGTGCTTTCTATTAGCGCTTGAAGCTCAGGGACTTTCCCAGCACAACTACAACAATTTACAACTACAATTCCGACTGTTCCTTGATCCAAGCATGTCCTTTATTTGCCATGCACCCTTTGAGATTGCAGCCCACACCATACTTTCCCAAGGCCTTCTAACCTAAAAAATCGCCCAGTCCATGCCACACAGCCTCCGCTACCCGTTTAGCCACCAACTGAGTGTAGTGAACTGCTGACCTATTCAGCAGAACCCGAAACCCCACCAGCCTATGGCTCAAGTCAAGGAATTTGCAGCCAACACGGTCGCAAAACTGTCTGAGCCTCTGATTCAGACCCTCCACCCGGCTCTGCATCAAAGGTCTGCAGTCGGTTCTGTCAACGATGCTGCAGATGGTGAGCTCTGCCTTCATCTTGTAAGCAAGACCGGCAGCCTTCACCAAATCAGATAGCCGCTGGAATCCAGTGAGAATTTCCTCAGAACTAAAGCAACACACATCATTAGTGCCGACATGTGCCACCACCTGCAGCTGGCTGCACCCTGTGCTCTTCATGGCATCCGGAAGGACCCTTTCCACATCAGGAATGACTCCACCCAGAATGCACACGAAGTGCACACTGGATTTTTTTCCCCTCCGAAGCCACCATATTCCCAAGGGTCCCCATTACGCGCCTAACATTGGAGCTCCCAACTACCAATAAGCCCACCCTCTGCAATTGCCCAGACCTTGAAGGCTGAAAATCATCCTCTGAAACAGGGCAGGCTGCTGCATCTGGCTCTGCCAGAGACAGCACTTGAAACCTGTTTGTCAGACGCACTGGGGAGGCTTTCTGATCAGCCTCCGGGGACGTCTTTTGCTGTCTGCCATGCCTTGGAACAACCTCCCAATCAACCACAGGCGAAACATTCTGAGATAAATATTACATTAGTTATCAGTGAAAACATGATAAACTGCCATCATATGCAACTGTTACAGTGAGTAAATACAAGGAAATGTTTCTATACAAACAAATGTGTCACATCAGGTGTGCGATCGTAATTTCCTGCTCATTTACATGGTGCTTTAGGTTAAACCGTAGCACTTACCAAGTTTGAATTACAACCAATTGAACTTGTCACATCTTGATCACACTGTATAATAGTTAATTTGTCAAAAAAGTATCTAATACACATTCTATAAGGATAAGGGTGTAGTGTAAAATATGCTGTCTTTTGGTGTATGGAATTGTGGAATATATTTAGCTCTGGTCAAATTATTGATAGTTTTAGTCAAATTGTAGATACCCTGGATCCAGTTGAGTTCCAGACAAACTGTGTATTCACTGTACAGTTTGATGTATTGTTTATGCTTGTGGCAGTTTTGGCTTACCTGTAGTACAATTTAGCATTATTGTAATCAGTGTTTATAAAATTAATTAATGAAAAACTATACAGGGCTCTATTTAATTCCTGAAGTTGGGCTGCACAGTTTGAAATAGTACTGTTGAATTCAATTTTAGTGTTGTTCTATATAATATTTGTGAATAATATTTTATAGCTATAAAGTGACAAATTAGCAGTTGGCTATGCATCTGATTTTTTGATAGATCAGTCAGCAGAGTTAGAATATTTGATTTGTTGAATCCTTTGTTTATTGCTGTCCCTCACTTAATTTGGCCACATTTATCTTTTGTTTGTCAATGAGTATATGATTATGTTTAAATGTGTGACAAAAATTCTACTTGCCATCATAGCACAGACCTTGGGAAAGTCCTAAAATTGCTCAAAGATACAAGTGCAAAAGTTACGTGAATGTGGATTTAAATACTGCCTCACAGTTGTCGGCCTTTTCTCACAGGAAAGTAAGCCCAATGGATAGTAGGTTATGGGCATTTCTCTTGGCTTAGAAGGAACACAGTTCACCAGAGCAAAATATTAAATGTATAGATGTTTGTGTTTCTATCGATCATGTGCATTTGATGTTAGATTCACATTACTATCTCACATATAATATATGAAAGTTTGAATGCATGAGAGATTTTCAGTTACCTTCATTATTTGTTAAAATTAATTTCCAGTGATGCTTACAAAGACTTGATACCATATGTTACGGTTTATAAAATTCATTTGTTTCTTCAAAAAATTGCTTCCAAAATTGAGGTGTAATTTAATGTAACAAATCCAGTGTTTGTCAAAATTCCCAGTTCCCTTAAAAATGGCCATATATTCAATGTTGCAGGAAATCTATTTCTATCTAGTAACATTGGATTCAATTGGCAGCAGAAATGCACCAGTGCAACTAACATGTTACAGGGATTCACAAGCTTGCTAACAGTGTCTCCCTCATGCCCAGCAATCACAAACCCAGAGCACTGTCTAGCCTGTGATGCGTCATGGCAGTCTACAATGCCAGCAAACTTGAATTTAAAGTGATTTGTGTTATTGGCAACAGAAGAATATTTTCTTTAGTAGCTAGTTTCACAATGGAAAAATGAAAGGTACTCATATGATGCAGGCTATAAATAGAAAGTAATAGCATATGCTGAACAACGTGGAAACAGATCAACTGAGCAGCATTTCAGTCCTCCAGCAACAGAAAAAAATCACTTGCTATTGGCAGGCTAATAACGGAGAGCTGAAAAACATGAGGAAGGCTAAATGTGCATATAGAGGACTGAATATAAAATGGCCAAAACTAGATGATGGTGTATTGAAATGGATTCAAGCACACCATCTAAATGGTATTGCAATTACTACAAAAGGGACTCAAATGCATGCTTGTAGGCTAGTGCTACAGTGGAACTTAACAGATATTAAGGGTGAAAATGTTTGGTGCTACAGGTTTATGAAGCATCATGGACTTAGCATGTGAACCAAGAACTAAACATGCCATAAAATGCCATAAGAGTATGAAGAGAGAATATTATATTTCGATCACATTATTATACAACATTGAAAGAAAACCAGTTTGGAACTAAGTTAAATAGTGAATAAAGACTTGATGTACCAAGTAACAAAATTTTTGCCATGAAAGGTGATAAAACGGGAACTATAAAATCAGTGAACATGAAAAAATGCAGTACACTGTTGTTCTTTCGTGTTGTGTTCATGGTACTAAACTTAATCCAGTGATCATTTCCAAGTGCTGAACAATGTCAAAACCTTTCAAAATACTGGCAGGTGTTGTTAACATACATGACGAAGGTTGGATGGATGAGGCTGGTATGAAATTATGGATTAACAGTGTGTTGAAGCAAAGGAAAGTCACTTCACTGAAGAAGAGTTCTCTTCTTGTGCTAGATCACTTTACTAGTCATTTATAAAATTCTGTGAAAGAGAAATTGAGACAGATAAATACAGAACTTGCTGTTATTGCAGGAGGCCTTACTACACAACTGCAACTTTTTGATGTCTTGACAAATACACTGCACTGAAGAGCCAAAGAAGTTGGTACACCTGCCTAATATCACGTAGGGCCCCAGTGAGCATGCAGAAGTGCTACAACACGACATGGCATGGACTCGGCTAATGCCTGAAGTAGTGCTGGGGGAGGATTGATACCATGAATCTTGCAGTGCTGACCATCATTCAGAAAGAGTATGAGGGTGTCGGGATCTTTTCTGAAGAGCTTGTTGCAAGACATCACAGATACACTCAATAATGTGATCCTTTGGCTCCAAAAGGCCGTATCAGTGATGTTTTGTTGAATGGTTTGCACGCTTATACTTTTTAATGCCCCAGCCTTAAAACCTGGTGCAATTTGCACAAGAATTTCACTTCCATAATGCTGAATGATTCTCTTCATTTGTTGTTTGTCTCATTCATGCAGTATCTTTTTCCGGCCACAGCAATGTCAGATATTTTATATTTTAACGAATTCCTGATATTCACTGTACACTCGTGAAATGGTCATATGGGAATATCCCCACTTCATTGATACCTCAGAAATGCTGTGTCCTATCCTCATGCTCTGGCTATAATACCATATTCACACTTGATTAAATCTTAATTATGTGCCATTGTTGCAGCAGTAACTGATACAACTACTGTCAGGCACTTGTTGTCTTATATAGGCATTGCCAACCGCAGTGACATACTCTTCTTGTTTACATATCTCTATCCTTGAATATGCATGCTTATAGCACCTTCCATGGCACTTCAGTGTATTTAAATTTTATGTGGAAGAGGCTTGCAACAAATGGATGATGGATTAAGCCCAACAAGAATTCATGACAAAGGGAGCTCTAAAATGATCTAGAAACAAACAAGTGTCAGTCAATAATGCAGTTGTGATGTAAGGGTGAGAGAAAATATTGTTAAATCTTTCAATAGGTCAGCATAAATAATGCTCTTAATGATAGTGAAGACCATCTTATATATAAAGAGGACAATGATGCTTAGGAAAGAGGAAAGTTCAGATAATGAATTTCAGTGATTTTAAAGGTCATTTTGGTTTTATAAAGGAAAATTTTTATGTGGACTTCGTAATCTAATAAAAAATTATAAAAATGTACTTCCCTTAAAATTTGCTTGAAAATTAACATGCAGCTTACAGTCTGTATAATATGGTAGTTGTTTTCTTTGAATGCATTTGATCTGATGAGCTAACATCAGACAATGTACTCAAGGATTGTTGCTGCCATCCAGAGGGTCATTAGATTGCATATAGTGATCTGCAGAACAAAACAGTATTTGTACTCTGCCACTGTTGTTTACTATCAGCTCCTTTCATCTCACCATGCGTCTAAATACAGTCCTATTACAGTAGCACTCAAAAATGTTTTATAGAAAGCATTAATTACAATTACATAAACATAAGTGTGTAACAGAAAAAGCTGCCATTGGGTAATTGAAAAATATGAAATTGTGATCTATTTAGTAAAAGTTTAAACAAGGTTATGTTGCATCAAGAGAGAAGTAATTCTTTTGACTCAAAAGTAATTTGTAGGTCTAAATATATAAGAATAAAACTATTTTGAGATTTGAAGAATAAATCGGGATTTGTTGCATACCCAGGGGCTTTGATCACAGCTGCACATCAATTTAGCATTGAATTTAAAAGCTTTTGTAACAGGTCAATTGAGAGTTCAGACCATGGGTCCAGCAAGATACCAGCAAATTAATCCTTGTTTAAGTAGCTTCTACCATGAACACATCAATTCAGCTCATATCAGAGGTGTTCAGTTAGATTTAAATCCAGGCTCCAGCTTAGGCACTCAAAAAGTTTCAGTTTTTGTTCTGAAACGAATTAGAAAATAGACAGAGGTGTGTTTCGAATCATTGACCGGCTGAAATATCCAATTATGTGACATATTGTGTCTCCTACATGGAATCATTTTCTTTTCTAAAATGTGACTGTACAGGTAACATTCCTACACCATGACACTTCCACCACCATGCTTAGTAATCTATAACTGATCCTTGTTTTGTCCCTTTAGCTTTTTTGTTATGTATACAGGGTGAGTAACTATTGTCACCTAGAATAACTCTGAAAATATGAGAGTATCTGAAAAGTTTGTGGGACAAATGTTGCATGGGACAACTGGGGGCCATAATATGACATTGGTGTTATGTTGCTAGATTGGGTTGCGTCAGATATATGAAGGTCAACTTTTTTTTAATGGGATCCTATAGTTCGGTACTTATTTGCTGATAGCGGCTATTGAGACGAATGCAATGATGTGCAACAATAAGGTCTTTGAAGGTCGGTCCATTTACGGAATGTGTTGGAAGTGATGACTATTGGTATCAGTGCAGTGCTGCAATCTTCTTATCATGGATTGAGTGATATTCCTTATCACATCGGCACTCATCAAAGCACATGCTCCTACAATTCTCTCTCCTATCTCGTACAGATAGTAAATATTTGCAAAATAGGGTATATCCTTGTAACATGCCACTGACATGTAAAAGCCTTTCGACGGTTTTGCAATACAACGCTAACAGTGAGACTAGTGTTGTTGAATCAAGTGAATGTGAATGATGTACTCCTTTGAAGAACAAGTTGATATGCTTCTCATTTTCAGAGAATGCCAACGAAATTCCATGAGCTGGTATTGTTGAACTGTGGTTAGAGATCCTTGTGCTAGTTTGTGTCAAATCCCAAGGGAATCTTGCATGAGCCAGAGTATGTTGTTCGCATTCTGCATGGCCATAAACATCATCCTTACCATACCTGTCTTCACCAAGGATCATCTGGTACGGATTGTATGCATCACATTAAATCCTGCTGATGGGTTCAACTTCAGATTCAGAGGGATGACACATTTATTAATTTAATTTTATTTATTGATGAGGCTACATTCATGAACCATGGAAATGTTAATTTACATCACATGCATTATTGGGCAACTGAAAATCCATATTGGATGCTGCAAGTTGCACATCAAAAACCATGGTCAGTGATGATATAGTGTGGCATTCTGGAAGACAGAATTTTAGGCTCCTATTTCATCAAAGTCAGTCTTAATAGTAGAGGAAGTACACCACATTCCTGCAAGAAACATTAGGTATGTTATTGGAAGAAATACCTTTAGGAACAAGGAACAGAATGTGGTGTCCAGCACATTTTTCACTGACGGCTAGAAATGAGTTGCAGAGACAGTTCCCAAATCGTTGGATTGGATGCGGAGGTGATGTGTCATGGCCGGCTGGTTCACCAGACTTGACGCCTCTGGATTATTCCTTGTGGGTATTCGTAAAAGACATTGTTTATAACTATGTTCCAACTACATCTGAAGATATGACAGAGAGAATTGTCAGAGGATGTAAAAGATATTGTTTATAACTATGTTCCAACTACACCTGAAGATATGACAGAGAGAATTGTCAGAGGATGTGCTTCGATAAGTGCCAATGTGATAAGGAATATCACTCGGTTCATGATAAGAACGTTGCAACCACTACATTCATACCGATGATCATCACTTCGAACACCTTCCGTAAATGGACATTCATGCCACCTTTATGACCTTCGTTGAACTTCAAAAGACCTTACTGTTACACATCATAGGATTCGTATATATAGCCACTATCAGAAAATATGTAACAAACTATAGCATCCCATTTAAAAAGAGAAAGTTGACCTTTATATTTCTGAAGCAACGAAAAACCAACGTGATATTATGGGCACTGTTGTATCATGAAAATTTTGTCTCATAAACTTCTCAACTCCTACCATACTTCAAGAGTTATTCTTGATGGCAATTCTTAGTGATTCATCCTGTATAATGGACACCATCAGAAAATAAATACATTAAATTAATTTTTGTCACTCCATAAAACCTTAGACTTACTTTTGGCATTCCAAGTTCAGGGTTTCCTTGCAAACCCTATCCTGTCCTTATATTTTCAATTTATGAGTGGGTTTATGTCATTTATCATGTAAATCACCCATTATTTAGTGACTTTTTACAGTAGATGTACGTCAAATCAGTCCATTATGTTGCTTCAGGTCATTCCTAATTTGTTTAGATGTTTTTCTTGGAACAGCAGCTGATCACTTACAAATCATTCTGTCCCTCCTCGCTCTTAAAGGATGACCTGACCTTGGCTTATTTGTTGCTGTTGTTTCATGTTTTTGCTAGTGACTGTGAACACTTGTTTGTGGTTGTGATATGCCATAGTCCCTAGAAGTACTACACTGCTACCTCCCAATCTTGAAGACATGCAAAACAGCTTGTCTCACATCAAGCGAGTGTTCTGTTTTGTTATACTTCTAGTTCTCTACAAGTAAACAATCACTGAGTGAATACCTCAGTCACAGTGGTTAATGGATACCATACCATCAAGGCAAGTTACAAACTTTTGAGTTAAAGGAATACATACTTACATTATTGTTGTATGATCTTGCTTGTTCACTAGATATGTAACCACAGCAGTGTGCAGCTCTTGATGGATTGACACTTGAATGCATTGCTCTTTTGTGACTGCATGCAAGCAGTACGGACAGCATAACACCGCAACTGCAAAATATTTCTGAGCTTTGCTGTAGCCTAATAAAACACTCCAAATAATGTTATCTGCATATTTGCAGAGACTCTTTGAGCTGCTTGCTGCAACCTGTTTGCAGTACACATACAATCGCTATGCTTTACTGAGAAGGTACTACAAATGTGGAACAATTTTTTTTCCTGATCAATTACAGGCCAGCTAAGGTTTTACATTTATTTATGCTACTCCTTCATCTGTACACATTTTTCTTTCCACGCACCCGACGTTCAGTTTCTATCTTGTCTTTTTTGGTACTTATGCTGTGGAGAATTTACCAACTCAATCCTGTTTCTGTATTTGGTTTGGTTTTAAATATCTTGCTATTATATACAAGTTCCTTGTAGGTCTTTGTGCACTCTGTAAGGCGATGAGGGTTTTTTTATGGTTTTAGTACTGCTACACAGTTTTTCTTTTCAGTATGCTAAGACTCATTAGCCTTGTTTGCCAAATTTTGTCTCCAGTTTTTTTCCTACATATTTATCTATACTTCTGTATTGTTTCTGAATTTAAATGTTTGTGGTGGTATTCTGTTTCCTAATATCTTTTCTTTTTCATAATTTTCACTATTTTTTGTTGATTCTAAAATTAGTATTTGTGAAACAGATGTGTATTCTGGCCAAATGACTGCCTTGCAAGTTGGAGGTTCTGCAATTTTGGAGAATGAATTTTAACTATAAACGTCTTCTGTTAACTGAAATGCAGAGTCCATCTTTTATAGTCTTCCTCTTGTGGTTTCATTTTCCCCACCATTTGGCTACATGACTTCTCATAGATCCTTAAATTTGTATTCCCCTGATAACTCCCACACTTTGTATTTGATTGGGATGTTGCAGTCCTGTGGTTACCCATTACTGCTTCACTGCTTCTTATCAGAGGAGATGAGTAGTCATGCTTTTCCTACTGTTTTTCTTTCTCTCTGTTCTGTGGTTTCTCTACACTGTCAGCATTGCTAAATTATCTACAAAAGTTGAACAAACAATTTTGACATTATCAATTTTCTAACCAAGTAGTATTCAACTTCTGGTATTAGATTCTGACAACTGCTCCATCTGTTCAATATTCACTTTTCTAGTATTGTCTGAAGGAACAATGGAGTTAGTACATTGCCTTGGCTAAAATCTGTTCTTACCTTAAATGAGGCTGTAGTTCTTTTAAGAAGACCTGTGTTGTCATCTGTATTTCAGATTCTTTAAGAATTTTGAATAAAAGCAGTCTTGCTTTATAGTCATAAGCCTTCTAAAATTTTACAGATGTATTCCAATAGTATTTTGCTCATTTAGTCCTCTATCAATTTGGCCTTCACAGGACCATCCTGTCCTAATCCATCTCTGATATATCTTCTATTTTAGAATTCTTCTGCTGTTTTGTCCCTGTACTTTTCATGGAATTTCTTTGAATATTATATGGACATGGTTGTCAGTTATTCTAGGCCAGGAATCTTACTTTTATTATCCAGTGGTAATGGTCAATTTCAACAGATATCTATGTCTGACTCTGGAATTCATCATCTTTTTGGAATTGTGCTTTGTTACTGGCACATAAGCTGTCTGATATTCTTAAATCATATTATTATTGTCTTTGTATCTCTGAGTGGTGTATGCTAAATGTCTTTTTCTTTGCAATTTTCCTTTCTTCTTACATCCAGTCAAGCAGACATTTATAAATGAAAACATTTTCTACCAGGACTGTTATGGAATGTACTTACTCAAAATTAATTTGGCAGCTGTACAATTCTCAAGTGGTAGCTCAGTGTGATGTCTGAATCCTTTATAATTCCTTTTGAGGTAATACTTTTGAGGTAATACTTTTGTGTTAACCATGTTTACAAATTCCATATTCTTTACAAGATGGGAGTCTTCAAAATCTGTATGCCTAAACAATGGTAGTACTTCATGTACTAATTTCTATCAAAGTCATGTCATACTGCACATCTTAATATCCACTCCCCAAGCACTAGGCATGACATTTAATAACACTGACTTAGTTCATAGTAAGCTGTCACTTGAGAATGGCATAACAGTTAAAATTCCAGTTGTGAATAAATTCATTTAATAGCATTTTAGTCAGATAATGTTCTCATCTCCATTCTGTGCCAGTCTGAGGATAAAAGTTTAATAAAATCTATATGTTTTCCCCTGGAACTTCATCAGATGCTTCTCAACATTGTTCTGAGGACTGTTTTACCTTCTGCATTGTTCTTGTTATCCTGATTTATTGGTACATGTGCATTACTTATTGTGTACCTCTCACCTAAATATTCAATTATTGCAGGGGGAGAGACTTTCTGGAGGTAATGAAATATTTGGATTTTGGATTGTTTGGGGGAAGAGACCAAACAGTGAGGTCATCGGATTAGGGAAGGATGGGGAAGGAAGTCGGCCATGCCCTTTCAAAGTAACCATCCCAGCATTTGCCTGGAGTGATTTAGGGAAATCACGGAAAAACTAAATCAGGATAGTCGGACGTGGGATTGAACTGTCGTCCTTCCAAAAAATTTGTTACCATTTGCAATGTAATTGCCATTTATGAATGCAGAGCCTAGTTCTGGAGTAGTTTCGCAAATTTCTTCCCTATGTTCTTCGTGAAGAATCTACAGTTCTCTGATTATGGTATTTCTTCATCCGTGAATGTGTTATTTTGTAATGCCAATTTTAACTTGTCCATTTATAATATCTGAAACTATTTTGAGTTTGCCAATATTTATTAATGTTTGTCTATTTAATGGTCCAAGCCTGTATGTAGTTCTGGATGTGAACTTAAGGTTGGGTTTAGAAGTCACTCCTCACCTCTGCAAGTTGGTCTGGGCTGCCCAGATCACAAGGGTCCAAAAGTGTCACTTATGATGATGGATTCATCAGTCATTGAATGGCAGTTTTCATAACAGAAAAAAAGTGAAAGAAAATTTTACACAAGGTGTAAGTGCGTGACAGATTAAAGATGTTATTGGTCACTTTCCTTTGTGAAGTGTCTAGTAGGAAGAATGGCTACAACCAAATTACTGGCTTCTGTAGTTATTTACAGTACTGAAGACAGTGAGAAAATGGAGGATGAATTCTTACTAACATTCTGTTTCATTAACTGCAACAGTTTATCATGTCCTCTTTAATGATATTTTCAAGCCTAACTTACAGCATTTTGTGGACCAATCACATGTTGGTGGGCGTTAAAAGAATTCTATGTATTTGTCTCATCAGTTGTAAATCACTGGCCATTTCTTCAAATATTTCAGGTGGAAACCTCAACAAGATATGCATCTGATAGTGCAAGGTAAGTTTTCATAATTCACTGCAGAACTTTTTCAGAAATATAAATTTTTGTTTATTAATGGTGAGAGTACTTCAGTTATAAAATGCACTACTGTAATGATTCATTAATACTATTCTTTGCAACAACCATTATGTGACTATTCCTAGATAAATAGAGCAAATGTCTGATATGCATACAGGAATATAAAAGTTCAGATGGTATATCAGCAGCTATATTGTGTTTAATGCGGAATGTCATGCGAAAATCACAGAATTTCAACAGATTCATCTTGATGGGCAGAAGCTAATATCATATTGCAGTAGAACAAGTTAGAAGAAGGGGTGAATGGCTATATATTCAAAAATTGGAGCTGATTCCCTGCATTTCAGATTAATGAATATAGTGTTGAACACCTCTCTCAATGCAGTGCCACAGCAGTGCTCAGGTAATGCACAAGCTTGTAGTGGTTTACAGGCCACCATCAAGAAGAAACGTAAGTAGCTGGTGCCAGTTTCAGCAAGGTTGTGAAGATGTAGCTGGTGAATCCTCATTATCTCCATTTCTCCTTCGTCCTGGTGTGTTTCTGAAGGCTGTCCCTTTCATTAGACACATTACAGGTGACAAGGTAATGCACGATTGGCAGCTCGAGGTCAACGGGTAGGGATCTCATGTACCCTCTGATACAGGTCAGGCCCAGAAGGGTGAGTGCCTGAGCTGTTACCTTCCTAAATGCCAATTGGTCCCTCTGTCAGGAGTTCGGCGTGTGTGACCTGAGGTGCAAACAATCATTTACGGTGGGTGAATCCCTCTCTGAGGGGGTTCCCAGTTGGAAAGAGCATGCCATTGGAGATGTTGGAAACCATGGGGGATTTTTTTGAAATGTATCAATCACCATCTTAGTGTGTGTCTACTAAACATAAACAGAATGATGCTATAGATTTGAAGGCCCTCCCAAATGCACCTTGGTTCCTCATGGTATCACGTACTGAAAAGGTTTATTTCTTTGCTACGGTTAATGTGTGCCTTATTCTGGGAGGCGTTGCAGTTGGAGGCTCTGTGAAATTTTTTCCTCATTTATGAAAAAGATGGATGCAGACTTAATGCCCACATGCACTCATTTTCTACCATTTGCTCCAGTAGTTTTTTCCTCAAAGATTAAGGCAGGCTGCGAAGTAATTGCAGTCCAACCATACAATCCAAACCAGATGAGTTCCTACAAGTGTCAACATTATAATAAAACGTGTATCCTGTCAAAACATGGCCAAGTGTGTTACTTTTGGCGAAGATGCTCACGAGGGCAGCTGTTTGCCTCCTCTCTGCTGTATCAATTGTAATCCCATGAATGTCCCAAGTGTCTTAATGAGAAATCCATCCAGCAGATCTGAGTGAAGGACATCAAACCCCACCCTGTCGCTTGCATTTGTTAGCTAGTCAAAATCCGTGCATTTTACTATCTGGCATTTACAGTACTGTTTTTGCTATGCCGTGCGTAATGGAGGATATGCCCACCCAGACTTCCAACTTCAAGTTCAGTGTTGCAGTAGTGAAATCAGACAGGTCACAATAGCATCCCTGTCTCCTCCTACAGCTACGCAACAAGCAATCAAATCTTTACATTTGGTGGCGAAATCACCTGATACACAACTGTCAGGCTGAAAGGACAAAAGCAATACTCCTGCAAAGACTTTTTACAGCTAAAAACATAGTCTTCATCTGTCAACTAGAAAGTTCTAAGAACTCAACCAAAAACAAATGATCTTCTCCTTCCCTGACTTGGAGATCCACTTCAGTGGTGTTGGCATATGTACCCTTACCTGGCTGACCTCCATTTTGCTGGTGCCCAGTGCCTACAGATTTTCTGCCATGGAATTCAGACTGACCCAGGGAGAGTGCCAATATGTTGTAGATCTCATGGAACAGGATTCTCCAGACTCTTCCCCCTGTATCAGTGAATTTTTGAAGGCTGACACTCAGCACCCACCAAGGTGACTAACCTTCATTTGTTCCCTCCTCCCCAATCCCCATTATGACTCTTCTCCAATGGAAAATTCATGGCATTAGATCCAAGGAGGGATTACAGCTGTTCTTGGAATTGCTGTGTCCTCTTGTTTTCTGCTTCCAAGAAAAAAAATTATCCTCGGAACCCATTTGACCTTTCATGTTTCTCTCTGGTCCTCTGTGACCTTTACCCCCAAGGACAGCATTCCACCTCATGTGAGAGCCATGCTGGCCATCCATCTCATTTAACATGCGACTGCTAGCTGTTTCAGTCAGCATTGCCCTTCCTCATTTCACCATTTCTGTTTGCAACATCTACACCCCTCCATCATTTGTTGTTACCAAGTGAGACTTACTCTAGCTCATTGGTCAACTCCGTCACTCCTTTTTGCTGCTTGGCAACTTTGCTGCCCACCATCTGCTTTGGGGCTCATAGAGAACCTGTCCAAGAGGTTCCCTCTTGGCTGACCTTCTGAATCATCTCTTACCACTGGAGCACCCACGTTCCTTTCAGTTTCCATGCACATTTATTACCATTTGGACCTCTCGTTCTGCACTGTCCAGCTCGCCTGTCATCTTTGGAATGTGTGTTCTTATAGGACAACTATCCAAGGATTTCCACCCAATTATACCATAACAGCTTTTAGAGTTTACCCAAGAGACAAAATCCAATAATAAGTTAACTTGGCAATACAACTTAAGATCATTTACAAAAACCTTTAAGAATGATGACACTTGGCACCATAAAATCGGAAAACAATAAAAGCCAAGCACACATTAATAGTCAAACCACAGTCTTAGAAGTGCCTTAACAACAGCAAACGCGACTATTCCACCAAGTAAATAATAACACAGTAAGATAAAGTTGTTCAGGTCCCAGAAGACCATAAATACTAAGCAGAAGTAATTCACTCTGCATATACTGTCCAAAACAGCCTTTCTTAGAGAGACTTTACCTAATACATCAAATGCCAAATATACCATACATGAACGCAACTCCGGGCATGTAACAGGAACCACCTACATGAATTCCTTCAAAAAGGAACGTACAGGCACCACCAAAGGTTACGCTGAGCAGACCGAATGGATAACGACCCACTCAGTCGGATAACCAAAAGATACTCCAGTTGAGCAAATAAATTAGAACCAATGAATATCGTAACGTGCCACACACACACACACACACACACACAGCAAAAACTTCCAACAACGCTGTCCCACATCAGAATTAAGTTCAGAAACCACAGCTGGAGCTTCCAGCGGAATATCTGACGAGCCAACCGAGCCCACACCCTAACCTGGCAGACGACTCCAAAATTTAGCAACTAGTTGCCTCCGGGCCAGAGTATCACAGGACCCTACCGGATCTCCACATCAGACATACAGGCAGGCACAGCAAGCACACCAGCTCCAATTAATCACCACCACATGGCCAACACAGCGGCGAGTCGTCTCCGCCCCAGATGACTCTGTTCATATTGCGAGGCACAACCACCTTAGCGCTAGTCACCAGCAGGTCAGGCAGAGCGAACTTCACATTCCGTGCAATACCCAGAAACCGACTACCCTTTCCCTTTCTGCCAGCCACCACAAACACATGCCAGCAACATAATAGCAAATCACCACCGGAGCATCACATGCACCAGAACAGCGAACTACAATCAATCATAGCATGCGCTCTAAACAAGATCACAGGATAGCGTCGCGCGCCATATCAATCTCCTCCCCCCAAAACCCACAGGGGAGGGGAGCAAAAATGTCGAAAAGGGAGCTCCCTCTGACACAATGCCTGCGCGCAAGCCTACACATGTTCCCGTTCCCTAGCCAGCTAAACCGTGCTTATATGGACGCGGTAGAACTTCCGAGAACTCAACTCCCTAAACACAAGATTAACCGGCCCTAAAATCCTTTCTATTCGATAGGACCCACAGGAAGGAGGCTGCAGCTTTCCTTTTATCTGATTATGTCCCATAGAGGATGTGTTATGGACAAAAACTAAGTACCCCTATAACACCCTCCTGCTTCCCGGGATTTGCGAAATTACAAGTTGACAATGACCGTGAATTATGAATTTTGACCGGTGTCTGGATAAGGCATCCGAATCGGAAGTAAATAATGATTATTCCGCGGGAAACAGGAGATGTTATAACTTGATCGTTATTGAATGAATAATTTCATTCAATAATGATCGGTAAATGAAATAATGGAAATAATTTGGAAATAAATTTTGCCGGCGAAAATTTTGCCGGAAGTAATGATTAAGTTGTAAAAGCAATTTAAAAATCGGTCGTCAGCTCAACTGATGAGCGACAGTACTGTTAAGTACGTGAATAATTGTGTCAAAAATAAAGTTCACCTGTTTGTAGCGCAGCAAGTGGAATGGGAACTTTTACGTAAGTGCTGTGTCAGTCTCAGTAGTCATATAAAACAATGTCATAACAAGCTAACTACACTTAAACATTAATGGTTAACTTTCAATAAGTATTTTTATAATTATTTTGTTCATAATTTGTCAGATAACTGCAATGCTGACAACACAGATAATTATCTATCGAGATTTTGAATAATGGACTGTCATCCTGTCTTTAAAATTAGGTACTTTGCACAGTTTAATCTATAGATAATGAAATGTATTGCCAATAATTGATTAACCATGTTTTGAATGATAACAATTCATTAATTGGGGATTGTCAGGTGGAATACGCTTTATGGTTTCATGAAATATCCTTGAACTAACTTCAGGTGAATATGCATTGAAATAAATCTTAATAATCAAATTTATTACTTAAGTCTATTGTTAAGTTACTACGGTTGGCGTAAGCTTATTAAGTGCAGCAATTAACTATGATAATAACGGATCAGGAATTCAGGAAGGCTGTGAGGGACACACATGTATTCAGGGGATTCTTTGATGACACTGATCATTATTTAATCTGCAGTGAAATTGGGATTGTGAGGCCGAAAGTGCAGGAGGTCAGGTCCACATGTAGGAGGATAAGAGTGGAGAAACTTCAGGATAAGGAAATCAGGCACAAGTACATAACAGCGATCTCAGAAAGGTACCAGTTAGTTGAATGTAGTCAATTACAGTCATTGGAAAAGGAATGGACAAGGTACAGGGACACAGTACTAGAAGTGGCTAAAGAATGTCTTGGAACAGTAGTGTGTAAAAGTAGAATGAAGCAAACAGCTTGGTGGAATGACACAGTCAAGGCAGCCTGTAAAAGGGAAAAGAAGACGTATCGAAAATGGCTACATACTAGAACTCAGGTAGACAGAGAAAGTTATGTTGAAGAAAGAAACAAAACCAAAACACTGATTGCAGCATCCAAGAAGAAATCTTTGGAAGACTTTGGAAACAGGTTGGAGACTATGGGTCAAGCTGCTGGAAAACCATTCTGGAGTGTAATTAGCAGTCTTCGAAAGGGAGGTAAGAAGGAAAGACAAGTATTTCGGACAGGTCAGGAAAACTGCTGGTGAATCCTGTGGATACCTTGGGCAGATGGAGGGAATATTTTGAAGAGTTGCTCAATGTTGGTGAAAATATGATCAGTAACGTTTCAGATTTCGAGGTAGAATGGGATAGGAATGATGATGGAAATAGGATCACATTTGAGGAAGTGGAGAAAATGGTCTATAGATTGCAGTGCAATAAAGCAGCTGGGGTGGATGAAATTAAGTCGGAACTCATCAAATACAGTGGAATGTCAGGTCTTAAATGGCTACACAGCATAATTGAAATGGCCTGGGAGTCGGGACAGGTTCCATCGGACTGGACAAAAGCAGTAATCACACCAATCTTTAAACATGGAAACAGAAAAGATTGTAACAACTACAGAGGTATCTCTTTAATCAGCGTTGTGGGTAAAATCTTCTCAGGTATTGTTGAAAGGAAAGTGCGAGTATTAGTTGAGGACCAATTGGATGAAAATCAGTGTGGGTTTAGGCCTCGTAGAGGTTGTCAGGACCAGATCTTTAGCTTGCGGCAAATAATGGAGAAGTGTTATGAGTGGAACAGGGAATTGTATGTATGCTTTATAGATCTAGAAAAGGCATATGACCGGGTTCCTAGGAGGACGTTATTGTCTGTTCTACGAGTTTATGGAATAGGAGGCAAACTTTTGCAAACAATTAACGGTCTTTACATGGATAGTCAGGCAGCAGTTAGAGTTGACAGTAAATTGAGTTCATGGTTCAGAGTAGTTTTAGGGGTAAAACAAGGCTGCAACCTGTCTCCACTGTTGTTCATATTATTTATGGATCATATGTTGAAAACAATAGACTGGCTGGGTGAGATTAAGATATGTGAACACAAAATAAGCAGTCTTGCATATGCGCATGACTTAGTTGTGATGGCAGATTCGATTGAAAGTTTGCAAAGTAGTATTTCAGAGCTAGATCAGAAATGTAAGGACTATGGTATGAAGATTAGCATCCCCAAAACGAAAGTAATGTCAGTGGGAAATAAATATAAACGGATTGAGTGCCAAATAGAAGGAACAAAGTTAGAACAGGTGGATGGTTTCAAGTACTTAGGATGCATATTCTCACAGGACGGCAACATAGTGAAAGAACTGGAAGCGAGGTGTAGCAAAGCTAATGCAGTGAGCGCTCAGTTACGATATACTCTCTTCTGCAAGAAGGAAGTCAGTACCAAGACTAAGTTATCTGTGCACCGTTCAATCTTTCGACCAACTTTGTTGCATGGGAGCGAAAGCTGGGTGGATTCAGGTTACCGTATCAACAAAGTTGAGGTTAAGGATATGAAAGTAGCTAGGATGATTGCAGGTACTAGTAGATGGGAACAATGGCAGGAGGGTGTCCACAATGAGGAAATCAAAGAAAAACTGGGAATGAACTCTATAGATGTAGCAGTCAGGGCGAACAGTCTTAGATGGTGGGGTCATGTTACACGCATGGGAGAAGCAAGGTTACCCAAGAGACTCATGGGTTCAGCAGTAGAGGGTAGGAGGAGTCGGGGCAGACCAAGGAGAAGGTATCTGGATTCGGTTAAGAATGATTTTGAAGTAATAGGTTTAACATCAGAAGAGGCACCAATGTTAGCACTGAATAGGGGATCATGGAGGAATTTTATAAGGGGGCTATGCTCCAGACTGAACGCTGAAAGGCATAATCAGTCTTAAAAGATGATGATGATGATTAAATACGATAACCAGTCTGAAATTTACTCTTCACCGTCTATACAAATAATTTGATAATTAACATATTTTCTCTTGATAAAGGCATGATACACTCGGTTCAATAAGGTAAGGATCGGAAAGAACCTACTTAGTGTTATTGACGGGTGGAATGTAACTGCAACACTTCGATTATAAAGTGCTTGTTATTAATTGTTCAACTTCAGAGAAAAGCACAGTCACTGGCAAGGCTTCTACAATTTTATCCTACGAAAATTACGTAGATCGTTGTCGGTGGATCGACGGAAGTCCACGGCAGCGACACAATGTGGCAGTGGGTTTTTACTGTTGTGACTTGGGCCCACAGTGCGCTTCACATTTAAGTCCTCGTTTCTTCAGCACTATGCCCATTAATCCATAATAACTTGCCCGGCCATGCATCCAGATTTGCCGACCATTACGTTCCCGTTGTACTTAGATCCACACACTAGCCGTTAGAGGTAACACAGCTAGGAATAGCAGCACTCGACTATACATCTTACTCTGAGCACGGCGTCACTGCTACTACTGCTCTCCCGCGCCCAGCGGCACGACCAAAAAATCTGACTTCAACGTTAACTAAATATGCCCTGAATTGCCAGTGTAAAATATTACATAATTTAAACATAGTATTTACAATACATATTTACACTAGACAATACATCGTATACAAACAGTTTCATGTGTTGAGTAAGCGAAAAAATTCATAGCAAGGACTGCGTTGTAGCGTCACACCCCCACCTTTCTTCTAAAGGGGCGTCTACCACGATTATACTGTTTGGCTTGTCTATTGTGCGCACACAGAATGTTAACGCCTCGCTCTGTACCAGTTTTCACGAAGGCCTACCGGAGCAATTTCCATGGGCAGTAAATCATTAATATTCCACAAATTAGACAAGTGGAATATATTGAATGCCCAAACATCAACGCATTAGGTGTACTGCCGGTTGACTCGTGACGGACTGAGTGAAACTCCTGATTGAGCTACGGCAATGATGTGTTCCAGCTTTTTGGGAACGAGAATGAAAAATGCACAAGGCGGCTTTCAAGTTACGATTGACTTGTTCAGCAAAGGAGGTCTTGGGATGATACGATGTCGTGGTTATATGTTTGACCCCGTGAGAGAAACAAAAAGATTTAAATCGCCCTGACAAGAAAGCCGGGGCGTTATTACTAACCAAGGTCCTTGGAGGGCCAAACCAAGAAAAAACACAAGCAAGTTGCTGAACAGTAATATCCGCCGTGACTCCCCTGGTCGGCAACAACAAGGAATAACGCGAAAGTGCGTCAACTACCACCAAGATGTACTTATTACTTTCCTAGTTCCAGGTAGGGGGCCGATGTAATCAATAAAGAGACGCTCCATGGGACTGGACTCCCTTTCTGACTGAAGAAATCCAGTACGGGGGCCTGCATCAGGTTTGCCTCGCTTGCATTCGTTGCATTTCACAACAAAACTCCTAATGTCCGTATACAAACCCGGCCAGTACAAATCCTCTCGCACGTGGTTTAAGGTCTTACTAAATCCCATATGCCCTCCCAACGCAGTGTCGTGGAAATATGTAATAACCATAGTTACTAGCGCCTTAGGGATACACAATTTATACGCCCCAGAACCCTTTTCCTGTTGACACAAAATAGCATTGCGAATTTGAAGGCCGGGTACCTCTCCACATTCTTTAAGACGGTGATATAATGGTCCCCAATATGGATCATCAATTTTTTTCTAGGCTAGGTCGCAAAATAACCCCGGAACCTCCACCAGTAAGGCCCTCACTCCTATCTCAGTTCCCTCCTCCATTTCCTCATCCACAAACATCCTACTGAGAGCATCCGCAACATTATTATCTGTACCACGAATGTGTCTAACCTCGAATCAAAAGGTGGATATGCGCAACTGCCCACCGCGCTAATCTGCCTGTCTTACTGGGGCAGCTCGAACCAAACTGAGAGCCTGATTGTCGGTCTCCAGTACAAACGGGCGATGTTCCAGGTAAAATGAAAATTTTTCGAGGGCAAACAACACCGCCAAAGCCTCACACTCATAAACAGAGTACTTTCGTTCCGGATCGGATAAACGACACGATGCATAAGCAATAGGCCGTTGACTACCTTCTTGCTCTTGTAGTAATACGGCAGCAATTCCTCCCCGGGAGGCATCAGTCTGCACAATAAATTGCGAATTGAAATCAGGCACTGCAAGGACAGGAGGATTAGAGATGGCCTGTTTCAAAGCGAGAAAAGCACTTTGTTGCTGGGAGCTCCAATGGAACTTAGCATTTTTCTTTCGTAACTGATTGAGGGGATCCGCTAACAAGGCAAAATCAGGGACGAGCTTAAGAAAAAAATTACACATACCCACGAAATGGGCAACACCTTGTTCATCTTAGGGAGGCTGAAACTCCTTAATAGCTCGTGTCTGCCTGATCTACCTCCACGCCTCTTTCAGAGACAACATGCCCCAAGAAGACAATACTATTCTTACACAAAATTACTTTGGAAGGCTTAACAGTCAGGCCCACATTACACAATCTTTCCAATACCAACTGCACATGCGTAAGGTGTTTCTGAAACTACGTGCTGTAAATTACCAAAGCGTCTAAATAATTATAGACGCACTGAAACTTCAGATCACCCAAGACTCTGTCCAAAAGTCTTGAAAGAACAGCGGCACCTGTAGCCAAACCGAATGGAACTCTATTAAACTCAAATAAGTTCCAATTGGTGGTAAATGCCATGGCCGGTTTAGAAGATTCACTAAGGGAATTTGAAAATATGCTTGGTTTAGATCTAATACTGTAAATACTTTCCCACCGCGAAACCAAGTGGAACAATTATGGAGGTCAGGCAATATAACCTTCTGATTAAGAAGACGATAATCCACCATGACCCGGTTGTCGTTTTTACCTGGCTTAGGGACCAAGAACACGGGCGAAGCGTACAGGGATGTGGAATAACGAATGACCCCCATTTCTAACATTTGATTGATTTTGTCTTTCAAAATGCACATCTTCAGAGGGGACAGTCTATATGGTGTCTTACGCACAGGAATGTTGTCGATAAGTCTGATCTTGTACTGAATCAAGCTAGTTACCCCGAGCTTATCAGTCACCACCTCAGGGTAACTCTTCAACAGCGCTCGTAATGCGTCAGTCTGGCTATGATTTAAATGGGCCGTATCAGGGAGTCCTTCCTGTACAGAGACCACCTGGCAACCTCCTCCCTGTCTACAATCACAGAAGGCAATTTTAGTTCCAAGCCAGAACCGAAAGTGAAATGTGCCTCTAGAACAATCTATAACAAGACCCACTTTGTATACGAAATCACATCCCAAGATCAATGGGATATTTAACCGCTCGGTGACCAACAACTTCACCGCCTGACCGGCCAAGAAAATTTTTCGACAGATAAGCGAACCTTACATTCCCCGAGGATAGGCAACAACTGGCGATTGGCCGCACGACATCTAACCTCAATAAGAAGCAAGTTTGAACTACGGGTCGATTTATTAAATTCAAAATACCAGTTCTTATCTATTACAGAACGGGCAATACCAGTATCCAATAGGGCACAAATCTGTTCATCCCCAATCTTCATGCAAATGTAAGGAGTGGAGGGGCGAGGAACAACATGAATGGCCCGGTAATTAACTGGCCAATTTCTCTTACTGCGTCTCCGATCCCTTCCCCTCTTCCCCTGGCGTCATTTATCATCATGGGGTGTCCACGACACCGGACAGGCTCGAATAAGATGATCGCGCAACCCGCATCCAAAACAACGCCGCTCCCAAAATCTGTCGCTCGATCTTTCATGTGTATTCCGAGCGCGTTCAAACTTAGGTTCTGTCGGCGAATTCTCATTGCTATTCCTTAGGGTCTGCGAACTACGCTCGTCTAACTCGTCCACCACCACCTGTAAGGTCTTAAAATTTTCTGGTCTCTTTAAAGAAACAAAACGACTCAGTCTGATAACTATATTCCATCTAAAATGTGGTCTACACACGTGGCATCCACAATCTGGATGTCTAGCACTTCCACGGCTATTTTAATTCGCTCCACAAATTGAGCAAGATTTTCATTCGTGGCTTGTGGGTGCCAAAAATATTATTGCTTCTTTACGCCTCCTTTCTGACAACTTAACTTTCAAAATCCTATTTTACAGTTCTTTAAGTGACCCCCTCCCTTCCTGCCAAACTTCGCCAATCATAGAACGAAGACTACGCCGAGTCAATGGGTATAATGCAGTAAGAATAACTACATGAGAAATGTTAAATGCATCAGCATGGCGCCACAGTCTAACTAACAACCTTAACTTCCATGATGCCTTGCAACAACCAGTAACATTAGAGCTGCCCAAAGTCATGCTACCAATTCCACCCTGGTACCTTCTGTTGGTCGCTTATGAACCCGTAATTCGTACACCAGCTGCTGCTTAGTGAGTAGGTGGAGTCCAGGACATGCATGAGCCGCCATATTATCAAATTCTGAAAATAGCAGAAGTAGTGTTAATGCAAGAAACAATTTAATACTGATTCAACCAGACAGACTGCTGTTCAGATCATATTAGGAAGACAACTACGGATCTGATTTGGCTCTGCTACCATTTGGAATGTGTGTTCTTATAGGACAACTGTCCAGGGATTTCCACCCAATAATATCCAAACAGTAGACTCTGTACACAATTTATTAAAATGTCAATACTAAACTCCTTTAAATAACAACAGATTCATATAACTTACAGAAGTTAACAAATGGTTAAAAGAATGAGCTTGAAAAACAATAACAGCAGCTTGCCACCATAAAATCAAAGAACCTTTTACAATAGTGCTTTTAAAGTTTACCCAAGAGACAAAATCCAAGAATAAGTTAACTTGGCAATACAACTTAAGATCATTTACAAAAACCTTTAAGAATGATAGTGACACTTGGCAGCATAATATCAGAAAACATTAAGAGCGGTAATAAACTAAAAAAAAATTAATAATAATGGCAATTTGGCACAATAAAATAAAAGAAATTTATTCTGCAAGAAGAAATTACAATGGTGCTTTAAAAGATTTTACTCCACAGACCAAGATCCAATAAAAAGTTAACTTGGCATTACAATTTAAAATCTTTTATATAAAAGAACTCTGAGAAAGATAGTGGCACTTGGCACCATAAAATAAAAGAAGCACAACACACAACCAATAAATATAATAAAATAATAATTTGATACAACCAAAGGGCAAGGGCAACTCCTAACGCAATCACAGACGACCGAGCTCTCAACACTTCGGAGCCTTCCCACTAGAAACGGTTCCCGAAATAAACGCTGAGAGCTCCCTGACATGCCTCCCACAACTGCCCATCACTTACGCACCTGGGTTATGTTCTGCAACACACGAAAGATAACATCAACACAAGATAAAATTCAAAAATCAAATAACAATACAACATCCCGACAGCACATGATAACCATGGTGCCGTTAACTTGGACGCTCTTAACAGGTGCCAGAAGCCAACACACACAAATCTTAATAAACAAATCAATAAAAGCCAAGCGCACATGAATAGTCAAACCACAGTCTTAGAAGTGCCTTAACACCACCAAACGCGACTATTCCACCAACTTAATAATAACACAGTGAGATAAAAATATGGAACATACGACTAAATGCTGTGACACAAACCAAATTGATGAGATCGTCTTGTTCAGGTCCCAGAAGACCATATACACCAAGTACAAGTAATTCAGTATGCATATACTGTCTAAAACCGCCTTT
This sequence comes from Schistocerca cancellata, assembly GCF_023864275.1. Classification (NCBI taxonomy): domain Eukaryota; kingdom Metazoa; phylum Arthropoda; class Insecta; order Orthoptera; family Acrididae; genus Schistocerca; species Schistocerca cancellata. The sequence goes on from NC_064636.1 coordinate 155,993,525, forward strand.
CTTAGGCAGACTTTCCTTAACACGTCAAATGTTAAATATACCATACATGAACGCAACTCTGGGCATGTAACAGGAACCACCTACGTGAATTCCTTCAAAAAGGAACATACAGGCACCACCAAAGGTTACACTGAGCAGACCGGGTGGGTAACGACCCACTCAGCGGGATAAACTAAAGATACTACAGTTGAGCAAATAAATTAGAACCAATGAATATCGTAACGTGCCACACACACACACAGCATAAACTTCCAATAACGCCATCCCACATCAGAATTAAGTTCAGAAACCGCAGCTGGAGCTTCCAGCCAACCGAGCCCACACCCTAACCTGAGCCCACACCCTAACCTGGCAGGCGACTCCAAAATTGAGCAACTAGTTGTCTCCGGGCAAGAGTATGACAGGACCCCACCGGACCTCCACATCGGACAGGCAGGCACGCACAGCAAGCACACCAGCTCCAATTAATCACCACCGCATGGCCACCACAATGGCGAGTTGCCTCCATCCCAGATGATTCTGCTCATATTGCGAGGCACAACCACCTTAGCGCTAGTCACCAGCAGGTCAGGCAGAGCGAACTTCACGTTCCGTGCAATACCCAGAAACCGACTACCCTCTCACTTTCCACCAGCCACCACGAACACACGCCAGCGACGTAATAGAAAATCACCACCGGAATGCCACCCGCACTAGAACAGCGAAATATAATCGATCATAGCGCGTGCTCTAAACAAGATCACATGATAGCGGCACGCGCCATATCAACCTGGAATGACCCATTCCCTCTGACACATACTCAAGTGATCAATTCCTGTGTGCTATCCATGCGCCGACTCCTACCCCACCTGAGTGCAAATCCAATTGCCAAATTTCTACACCTACATTATACTCCGCAAGCCACCCAACGGTGTGTGGCGGAGGGCTCTTTACGTGCCACTGTCATTACCTCCCTTTCCTGTTCCAGTCGCGTATGGTTCGCAGGAAGGACTGCCGGGAGCCTCCGTGCGTGCTCGAATCTCTCTGATTTTACATTCATGATCTCCTCTGGAGGTATAAGTAGAGAGAAGCAATATATTCGGTACCTCATCCAGAAACGCACCCTCTCGAAACCTGGACAGCAAGCTACACAACGATGCAGACCCCCCTGCGGGTCCGGGGTAAGAATAGGCCGAGGTATTCCTGCCTGTCGTACGAGGCGACTAAAAGGAGTTTCAACTGTTTCGGCCTTCCATGTGATGGTCCCCCTTGGGGTTTGACCTCCATTTTTCTAAATTTCTACAGAAGTACGAGCCTTTTGGGGAAGGACACCTTACGTGGTGTACCACTGGTCCTAAGTGCACTCAGACCTTGGCACTCAGCATTGCACCGGCGTTGTAACCATACCTACTCAAATTGGGCCTAAACGCCTTTTGGGTTGTCCCAGTTACGCCCATCGTGCGTCTCCATCTGCACCAGCGATCATGATGGACTTTCCATGGCACCAGAAATCCAGCACGGTAGCCAGCCCGTTGTGGTGGGGTCGTCATGTACCCTCTAGGTTGTAGCCCCCTGACAACACAGGGATCGTACTGCCGATACCTGAGCTGCACCCTCCCCACGTCGGCCAAGGAGTAGATGCCCGTCTCCTTGGGGCATCAGGACTCCCGGCAATGGTCATCCTGCCAGGTGGCCCTTGCTGCGGCTGGGTGGCGCCCGTGGGGAGAGCCCCTGGTCGGAGTGGGTGGTATCGGGGCGGACGTTTCGCAGATGAAACGTCACCACGTATCGGGTCGCTCTGCGGCCGAGTCTTTCAAAAGAAAAAGTACCGTTTCTGGTTCTGGTTCTCCTGCCCCTTCCCCCTTGGCCACTCCATGGGAGGAGGGACAGGCCCGCCGGCTTGGAGCGAAGTACTTCCCCCGCTATTTGGTCTGTTCTCGAACCGATGGGGGGACATTCGCCACCTCCAAGCCCATGTTCTTTGTTCAGCACATTGAGGACATCTTCGGGGAAATCGAGGCTCTCAGCAAGATGCGTTCAGGGTCCGTACTTATCAAGACCACGTCCGCCACACAGTCGGCGGCGCTCCAGGCGTGCGACCGCCTAGGGGACATCCCAGTCTCCATTGTCCCACATCTGGCACTCAATAGGACGCAGGGGGTTATTTTTCATCGTGACCTCCTGCTACAATCTGATGAGGAGCTCAGGGCCAACCTGGAGCGCCGAGGCGTGCATTTCGTCCGGCGAGTCCAGCGCCGTCGCATCGACACTGGGGCCTTTACCCTCGCCTTCGAGGGGGACGTTCTCCCGGAGAAGGTAAAGGTAATGTGCTACCGGTGTGACGTGCGACCCTACGTTCCGCCTCCTATGCGCTGTTTTAGGTGTTTGCGCTTTGGGCACATGTCGTCACGGTGTGAGGCTGAGCCCCTCTGTGGCGATTGTGGCCGTCGTGTTCGTGAGGAACATACATGCACCCCACCACCTCGGTGCGTTAATTGTCCTGGCGTCCACTCGCCTAGATCCTCAGACTGCCCCGCATATCAGAAGGAGAAGAAGATACAAGAAATCAAAACTTTGGATCGGCTGTCTTATTCTGAGGCCAGGAAGAAGTACGACCGCCTCCATCCCATGCCATTGACCACTTCATTTGCCTCAGTTGTGTCCACTCCTTCCGCAGTATCCTCACCCCTCTCCTGTCCCCCCTCCGCCTCCTCCGCCCATCAGGGGGCTCTGCCTCCGCCTCCCAAATCCCTCCCTTCCAAATCCTCCTCCCCCGTGGCCCCCACCCCCTCTGCCCCAGGGGCCATCCTTCCTCCTCCTTCTCCCCACACGCCACCTGAGAAGCGATCCTCTTCTCAGGCGTCCATCGGGGAAATGTTCCGGACCCCGGCTTCCGAGGTCCGGCGTTCCAAAACGGACCCCGTGCGTGAGGACCTTCTTCGGGTCCAGCCCACCATCCCTGTGCCTCCTCGGCCTTCCAAGAAGGCCTCCAAGAAGAAGTCTCTATCCCCCTCTCCACCCCGGCGCGTTTCGACTGACGCTCCATCCGTGAGTCGCCGCTGCCGGCCGTCCTCAGTTTCGCCGGGACGCTCTGCTGCCAGGCGCTCAGCTGGCCTTTCGTTGGCAAATGATGCTGCCCCTCCTACACAACCAGGGACAGCGGCCGCAGCTGGCGACCAGTCGATGGAACCGGATCCGCCTCCCGTCGGTTGTAGCGTTGTTCCCTCGCAACCTGGCCCTCCGCGGCCGTCGAGGTGACCAGCTCTTCCCCCGTCTCGTTCCCCCAACTTTTTGACTAGCGATGGCGTTGTTTCATTGGAACATAAGAGGTATTCGATCTCATCGGGAGGAATTACAACTGCTCCTCCGCCTGCACTGTCCGCTCGTCCTTGGACTCCAGGAAACCAAGTTGCGCCCGACTGACCGTATTGCCTTTACCCACTATACCTCGGAGCGGTATGACCTTACCCCTGTGGACGGTGTCCCAGCTCATGGTGGGGTCATGTTGCTCATTCGGGACGACGTCTATTACCATCCCATCCCATTGACCATCCCACTCCAAGCAATAGCTGTCCGCATTACTCTTTCTGCTTTTACTTTTTCAGTTTGTACCATCTACACTCCACCGTCGTCTGCCGTTAGTCGGGCTGACATGATGCACCTGATCGTTCAGCTTCCCCCGCCGTTTTTATTGTTTGGCGACTTCAATGCCCATCATCCCCTTTGGGGCTCTCCTGCATCCTGTCCAAGAGGCTCACTCTTGGCAGATGTCTTCAACCATCTCAATCTTGTCTGCCTCAATACCGGCACCCCGACTTTCCTCTCGGACTCCACTCATACCTACTCCCACTTGGACCTCTCGATATGTTCTACCACTCTTGCCCGTCGGTTCGAGTGGTATGTCCTTTCTGACACCTATTCGAGCGACCACTTCCCCTGTGTCGTTCGTCTCCTGCACCACACCCCATCCCCACGTCCTTCGAGCTGGAACATATTGAAAGCTGACTGGGGACTTTACTCATCCCTGGCGACCTTTCCGGACCACGATTTTCCCAGTTGTGACAGTCAGGTCGAATACCTCACGGCTGTTATCATCCATGCTGCCGAACGTTCCATTCCTCGTACTACTTCTTCACGTCGCGTTTCCGTCCCCTGGTGGAACGAGGCTTGTAGGGACGCTATCCGTGCTCGACGACGTGCTTTACGCACCTTTCGCCGCCATCCTACGTTGGCGAATTGTATTGAATACAAACGACTCCGAGCGCAATGCCGTAGAGTCATCAAAGACAGCAAAAAAGCTTGTTGGGCCTCTTTCACCGGCTCCTTTAACAGTTTTACTCCATCTTCCGTCGTTTGGGGTAGCCTGCGCCGGCTGTCGGGTATTAAGGCCCACTCCTCGGTACCTGGCCTGACCTCAGGTAATGCGGTCCTTGTTGATCCGGTGGCTGTCGCCAACGCCTTTGGCCGCTTTTTCGAGGAGGTTTCAAGCTCCGCCCATTACCATCCTGCCTTCCTTCCCAGGAAAGAGGCAGAAGAGGCTCGGCGACCTTCCTTCCACTCGCTGAATCTGGAAACCTATAATGCCCCCTTTACTATGCGGGAACTCGAACGTGCGCTTGCACTGTCCCGGTCCTCTGCTCCGGGGCCGGATGCCATTCACGTTCAGATGCTGGCACACCTTTCTCCGGCGGGCAAAAGCTTCCTTCTCCATACCTACAATCGCGTCTGGACCGAAGGTCAAGTCCCCATGCGTTGGCGTGACGCCGTTGTTGTTCCTATACCCAAACCCGGGAAGGATAGACACCTTCCTTCTAGTTACCGCCCCATTTCTCTTACAAGCTGTGTCTGTAAGGTGATGGAGCGCATGGTTAATGCTCGGTTAGTCTGGATTCTTGACTCTCGACGGCTACTTACTAATGTCCAATGCGGCTTTCGTCGCCGCCGCTCCGCTGTTGACCACCTCGTGACCTTGTCGACATTCATCATGAACAACTTTTTGCGAAGGCGCCAAACGGTAGCCGTGTTCTCCGACTTGGAGAAGGCTTATGATACCTGTTGGAGAGGAGGTATCCTCCGCACTATGCACAGGTGGGGCCTACGCGGTCGCCTGCCCCTTTTTATTGATTCCTTTTTAACGGATCGAAAGTTTAGGGTACGTGTGGGCTCCGTATTGTCCGACGTCTTCCTCCAGGAGAACGGAGTGCCTCAGGGCTCCGTCTTGAGCGTAGCCCTTTTTGCCATCGCGATCAATCCCATTATGGATTGCATTCCACCTAATGTCTCAGGCTCTCTCTTTGTCGATGACTTCGCGATCTACTGCAGTGCCCAGAGAACATGCCTCCTGGAGCGCTGCCTTCAGCGTTGTCTAGACAGCCTCTACTCATGGAGTGTGGCAAATGGCTTCCGGTTCTCTGAAGAAAAGACGGTTTGTATCAACTTTTGGCGATATAAAGCGTTCCTTCCGCCATCCTTACATCTCGGTCCCGTTGTTCTCCCATTCGTGGACACAACTAAGTTTCTAGGGCTCACGTTGGACAGGAAACTGTGTTGGTCTCCACACGTCTCTTATTTGGCGGCCCGTTGTACACGTTCCCTTTATGTCCTCAGAGTTCTTAGCGGTTCATCTTGGGGAGCGGATCACACTGTCCTGCTTCGCTTGTATCGGTCCATAGTCCGATCGAAGCTGGATTATGGGAGCTTCGTCCACTCGTCCGCTCGGCCGTCCCTCTTACGCCGGCTCAACTCCATCCACCATCGGGGGTTACGTCTTGCGACCGGAGCCTTCTACACTAGTCCTGTCGAGAGTCTTTATGCTGAAGCTGCCGAGTTACCGTTGACCTACCAGCGCGACGTACTGCTGTGTCGGTATGCCTGCCGGCTGTCGTCTATGCCCGACCACCCCTCTTACAAGTCCTTCTTCGCCGATTCTCTCGACCGTCAGTACGGGTTGTATGTGTCTGCCCTGCTGCCCCCCGGAGTCCGCTTCCGTCGCCTGCTTCGACAATTGGATTTTGCCCTCCCTACCACCTTCAGAGAGGGTGAGAGCCCGACACCACCTTGGCTCCAGGCTCCGGTTCATATTTATCTCGACCTCAGCTCACTCCCGAAGGATGGTACTCCGGCTGCAATGTATTGCTCACGGTTTGCCGAACTTCGTGCTCGACTTGCCGGTCACACCTTTATTTACACCGATGGCTCCAAAACTGACGATGGTGTCGGCTGTGCCTTTGTCGTCGGGGCCGCCACATTTAAATACAGGCTCCTCGACCAATGTTCCAGCTTTACGGCTGAGCTTTTTGCTCTCCACCAGGCCGTTCAGTATGCCCGCCGCCACCACCATTCATCATATGTACTCTGCTCTGACTCACTCAGTGCTCTTCAGAGCCTTGGAGCTCCCTATCCGGTCCATCCCTTGATACAACGGATACAGCAGTCCCTCCATTCTTTGGCTGATAACGGTGGTTCTGTCAGCTTTCTGTGGGTTCCCGGACATGTGGGAGTGCCTGGGAATGAGGCTGCAGATGCTGCAGCCAAGGCTGCAGTCCTCCTGCCTCGGCCAGCCTCCCATTGTGTCCCGTCATCCGACGTTCGTGGGGATGTCTGTAAGAGTCTTGTGTCGTTGTGGTGGGATGCTTGGTCATCCCTCCAAGGAAACAAGCTCCGGGCAGTAAAACCGCTACCAACTGCTTGGACAACATCCTCCCGACCATCTCGGCGCGAGGAGGTCCTTCTGACCAGGTTGCGGATTGGGCATTGCCGGTTTAGCCACCGCTACCTGCTCTCCGGTGACCCAGCCCCGCAGTGCCCTTGTGGTCAGGCATTAACAGTGCGCCATGTTTTATTGTCGTGTCCCCGTTTTAGTCAATTTCGTGTTGTCCTGTCCCTGCCATCTACTTTACCGGATGTTTTAGCTGATGACGCTCGAGCAGCTGCTCGTATTCTGCGTTTTATAACTTTAACTGGCTTGTCCAAGGACATTTAATCTTTTTACTTATTTTGTCTGCATCTTTGTCGGGTCCTTCTGGTGTCCCCTCCATCCCCTTGAGTTTTACCAGATTCCATGTGCTCAAACAACAGTGACTGGGCGCTAATGACCTCAGCAGTTGAGCGCCCTTAAACCCAACCAAAAAAAAAAAAAAAAAACAACGATGCAGAGCGCCTCTCTTGCAGAGTCTGCCACTTGATTTTTCTAAACATCTCCATAACGCTATCTTGCTTACCAAATAACCCTGTGACGAAACGCGCCGCTCTTCTTTGGATGTTCTCTATTTCCTCTGTCAACCCGACCTGGTACGGATCCCACACTGATGAGCAATACTCGAGTATAGGTCGAACGAGTGTTTTTTAAGCCACCTCCCTTGTTGATGGACTACATTTTCTAAGGACTCTCCCAGTGAATCTCAACCTGCACCCACCTTACCAACAATTAATTTTATATGATCATTCCACTTCAAATCATTCCGTACACATACTCCCAGACATTTTACAGAAGTAACTGCTACCAGTGTTTGTTCCGCCATCAAATAATCATACAATAAAGAAGCCTCCTTTCTGTGTATTCGCAATACATTACATGTGTCTATGTTAACGGTCAGTTGCCACTCCCTGCACAAAGTGCCTATCCGTTGCAGATGTTCCTCCATTTCGCTGCAATTTTCCTAGTGCTGCAACTTCTCTGTATACTACAGCATCATCCACGAAAAGCCGCATGGAACTTCCGACACTATCTACTAGGTCATTTATATATATTGTGAAAAGCAATGGTCCCATAACACTCCCCTGTGGCACGCCAGAGGCTACGTCTGTAGACGTCTCTCCATTGAGAACAACATGCTGTGTTCTGTTTGCTAAAAACTCTTCAATCCAGCCATACAGCTGGTCTGATATTCCGTAGGCTCTTACTTTATCAGGCGTCAATGCGGAACTGTATCGAACGCCTTCCGGAAGTCACGGAAAATGGCATCTACCTGGGAACCTGTATCTAATATTTTCTGTGTCTCGTGAACAAATAAAGCGAGTTGGGTCTCACACGATCGCTGTTTCCGGAATCCATGTTGATTCCTACAGAGTAGATTCTGGGTTTCCAGAAATGACATGATACACGAGCAAAAAACGTGTTCTAAAATTCTGCAAGAGATCGATGTCAGAGATATAGTCCTATAGTTTTGCGCTTCTGCTCGACGACCCTTCTTGAAAACTGGGACTACCCGTGCTCTTTTCCAATCATTTGGAACCTTCCGTTCCTCTAGAGACTTGCTGTACAGGGCTGCTAGAAGGGGGCAAGTTCTTTCGCGTACTCTGTGTAGAATTGAATTGATATCCCGTCAGGTCCAGTGGACTTTCCTCTGTTGAATGATTTCAGTTACTTTTCTATTCCGTGGACACTTATTTCGATGTCAGCCATATTTTCGTTCGTGCGAGGATTTAGAGAAGGAACTGCAGTGCGGTCTTCCTCTGTGAAACAGCTTTGGAAAAAAGTGTTTAGTATTTCAGCTTTACGTGTGTTTCAATGCCAAGATATGCTTTTTCGATCCACTTACTGATTCAACGCAAGACCAGAACTTCCTAGGGTTTTCTGTCAAATCGGTACATAGAATTTTACTTTCGAATTCACTGAACGCTTCATGCATAGCCCTCCTTACGCTAACTTTGACATCCTAAAGCCGACTGGAGGCTTTACCCCTCCGTCACGACCTTTACACAGCTGTGATGACCACTTAAAGTATCTTCCAAATTTTATCCTTATCGCTGAAGAATGTTCCATATCATGCACTTCAATTTGATTGTAGTGTGTCCTGGTCCCTGGTGGACTGAGGCATGCAGCGATATGATTCGCTTGGGGAGATATGCTCTCCACATTTTGAACCATCATCCTGATACATCTGCTGGAAGGCAGGTATCCTCTGTAGTCCGTACATGTGGGGCTGTAGAGGCTGTCTGCCCCATTAACTAGAGGAAGTTTTGAAAGACAAAGTTTTCTCCAGGTTTATATGATTTGACTTGTCACACACATTTATCCACGAAAATGGGTTGCCTGAATGCTCGTCCTTGGTATCATTGTCTTTACTATCCCCAGTAACCATATTATTGAATCACCCAACAGGCGTCTCAGCTCCCTTTTCGCCAAGGATTTTACAATCTATTACAGTTCCACACAAACGTGTCTCGTTGTGTGGCGTCTTCAGCATCGTTCCTATCTTCTTTTCTTGTGAAGCATGGGCAGTGGTTTTCACTTTTCCACTGCCAAAACCTTTTGTATGAATATTTGGCGGCGTAATGAGTTTCTTACACCATCTTTACATCTTGCACCTTTCGTTCTTCCATTCATTGAAACTGGAAAATTCCTGTTGCTCATGTCTGATAGGAAACTTAACTTGGTCCTCCCATGCATTCTTACCTGGCTGTACATGGTACCCAGTTCCTCAATGTCCTACATCTCCTAAGTGGTACTTCCAGTGGAGCGGATCAGACCACCCTCCTCCATTTTTTAAAATCCCATGTCCATTCATAACTAGACTGTGGGTGTTTAGTTCATTCCTCTGCACTTTTGTTCATCATTTGCTGTCTTAATACACTCCACCATCATGGAATATGTTTCAACACTGGCGGCTTTTACGCGTGTCCGGTTGAGAGTCTATGCAGAAGATGCTGAACAACTAGTCATACTGGCATGATGTCCTCGTTGGATAGACATGCCGTTTCTCTTTCACGCCTGACCACTCGTCCTATTGCCTCTTATTCCATGACTCCCTTGCCTTCTAGTATGGGTCATGCCATTCATCTCAGTTACCTCCTGGAGTTCACTTTTGGCTTCTGCTTTCAGCTTAACTTCACAGTACCTGCCACATTCCTGATGGTTGTGAACCCTTCGCCACCTTGGCTTCATGTAGCAACCAATGTTCATTGTGGACTTCATTTTCTTCACTTTTATACGCAGGACACATTGTAGGAAAAAACTGCATAAATAGTATGCACTAATCTGTCGTCAAGGTACAAAATTCGTTGCAATATTACACTCTACACAAATTGTACTGACTGGCAGTTGGTTCACCAGTTGATAACTCAAATTTTATCAGTATTATGCACCATCACTTGTCCCTCTGAGAAACCTAGTAGCCATCCTATTAAATATTTGTGACTGAAGTCCGCAATTTGTTTTGTTTCTATCTTTGATTTAAACATATTAACGTTTGCCAGCATCTCATACCTCAAATCCCTTAACATAACGTTTCAAGTATACATATGAATTGTTAATGTTGCAAGTGCCAAGAGGTATTGACACAACTTCCCAATTCTCTAGATGCAATTTATAATTAATTCAGTGACGTTAGCTATGCTTTTGTGTGTTTCCATCCAGTCAATGCTGTACATCGCTACCCCCCACTCATATATTGGAGGAAAGTAGTTTGCTTTCAATTTAAACCAATTAGGATTAGAGTGAACATAATTACATCACAGCTTCAAATGACTTGGAGACTTCCATACTGCTTGTTTTTATACAATTTTCAGGAAAAACATCATTCAGAAATATCCTCAGAGGTATGAACTGAAGTCATGGTAGCGTCGAACATTGTACAACAGCTGGTTCCTATTGGTGAAGTGACAACACAGTTCTTCAGGTGGCCTTAAATCACCAAGAGCTCCATACCCCAAACAACATCTAAATTGACAGTTCCATGTTTCTTGGATTTCCACATTGTCTCAGGCAATGTATCTTTTATAAACACGCTGTAAAATCTCGTGATTTTAAGTTTGCTGACGAGTTTAACCAGATGTGTGGTATTAATACTTTTTTCCAGTATCATTGCTGTGGGCCTTTTTTATGTACAACCAAAGCCATTTCCTGTATTGTAAATATAGGCCTTTACCTATAGCAATGGCCTCCATGGTGATATTATGCCTTTTGGCTGCTTGTAATTACTTTTCGCTTTTTCGGGCGTTCTGTACTGCTTGAATTATATCAGCTCTCCTAGCTAATGAAACCAGTAGCTGACAGCCCAGAAAATGGAGGTATCAGAATTATTCCACCAGATGTCTTTGGTATTTGTAGGAACCTGGGCGTTTTAACACATCATTTCCTTCCTTCTTTCTGCCTAAAGGCACCTTTTGCAGCTGTCACCAATTTTTTAAACATCCCATAGGTTTTCCTTCTTGTTTAGTATACAGTGAACTGAATTCAGTAATGCTTGAAGGTTAGTCCAGTACCCAATTTAAGTTCGATCAAACATTGCCTTATCAACCACATATTCAGAAATAGCTTGTGCTGCATGAATATCTGTTCCTTGACATACCTGAGTAGCCTTATCAATGAATATTTGCTCTGCAATACGATGATCTTTGTCTGTGGTGTAGGCAATGATGTGCACTTTGTATACATTGTCCAATGCATTAAAGCCCTTATCACCATAAGCTAGGTGCTATTTTAGTTTTGTTCCAGCTCCACAGAAATTGTATCCAGAGATATACACTTTTGATGGCAGATTCTCGAGACTACCACCTCCAACTTTGTTGATACGTTTCGTAGCACTCATGTCACACTACTGCATGGTTTCAGCTTTGCTTCTCGAATTACATAGCAAATTGTGGGTGTTCGCCCAGCTGTTGAGCTTTGATGAGAAACTAAGCCATTTCATCAATGCCCTGTTCCTTTGACATCATATGACCCACTCGATGAGGAACATAATGGGTTCAAAGCTTTCCTGTGATTCCTTTGTGACTTCAATAGGTTTGGTCTTAATTCTGTGGTGAATAATGTGATTATACTCGTAAATGATTTTTGGCTGTATGTTCAGCCATTTGCACATACGTTGAAGATTAAATTGCTTCCACATTCCATTTTTGATGGTCCAGTTCAACCATTTGGCAATACTAGTTTCCAAATATGAGAATGTTGAGTAGTGGTTTATCCCACTTAATTCGAATTCTGCTTTGAAATGTCTATCGTAAAATTCACTTCCACCATATGTCTTCAAGGTTGATGGACAGTCGATTTAGTCCTGTCTGCAACAACTGTTCAGAAACCTCTCACACCTCCTTCCCTGTCTTTACATTCAAAGGTAAGGCCTAAGCGAAATTGGAATGTGTCTGTGATTGTGAGAACGTACTTGACGCCATTATTTGATTGTAAGTAGTTTCGCATATCCGGGAGATCAGCCTGCCATGCATAATCCATTCCACGTATTATCAGATATATTCTGCATGCAGATCAGTAAAGCTTATGAACAACTTTCTCCACACTTACTCAACGATGCATAATTTTCGTAGCCCAGGTAAGATCGATAATATTTTGTTCATGTGATCTGCAATCTCTTCACCAGCTAAAGCTGTAAACAGTCGTAATCGATCTATGATTCCATTTAGTTACCATAATTTATATATTCTAGATGTAGACTGTTTAGTGTTTCAGGCTGAACTTCGACTATTTTACCTGCACTAGGTGGAGCTGCTAATGCTGATTTAGTTAAAATCCTGTATTTGTCGCTCTATGAGACTTCCATTCATCCTTTTGGGGTTTTACATGCGTTGGTCATGTGTGATTTTGGACCACGTGTTTTTATAGTTTCAGGGTATATTTTTAACAGTCGACAAAATTATTAACTGTAACAGCCTAGGCAGTCTTTCAAATTCCTTGTTCCCAATCCTTATTGCCTTCTTGGTTAAACATATTGAGTGCTTACCTAACAAATACGGTTTTGCCCTGATGACCCCATATGTTCTTTCTTAACTCAGCACTCCTTCTCCTCCCCCTCCTCCTCCTCCTCCTCCTCCTCCTCCTCCTCCTCCTCCTCCTCCTCCTGTTTCTGGTTTCATCCATAGTCCATGACAGCTCTTTCAGCCTGTCAGTTACTGGCTTAAATGTTGCTGAGGGACACTGGTCTCGTTGCAGTTGACCTAACTTTCACGAAAGTAACTTCTGTCAAATTGTCTTCCACACCACAGTTTTTAACATTACACTTCTTTGACAACATGCTCTGCATACTAATCCATTTTTGAGACAGTTTACAACTTACGTATATTCTGAGACAGTCGGTGGTGATGGGCGTGAAGTGCCTTAGCTATCACATTCTTGTTCCACATATGCGTTAGTTTTACATTGACTCCTTCAATTTTCTCGTTGACACACAGGTCATATTGCTGAATTTGAGCAATCAACACCTCACCATTCATAGCACCTTCCTTGACAAGACATTCAGTTCCATTACTTTAGTGTTGATTACCTCAATTTTTTTGTCAAACGCACGTGCTTTGCATCCTCTGAATGAATATGCAACACATGTGTAAATTTGTACATAGTGTACAATATACTGACAGGTGCGTTTTGGTGCATTGTCTTTTTGAAGAATCATTTTGAAGTTTTGACTCTCATTCAATTTAGTAGTTTCATCTGTAACCAGCAAGCTGTACTGAGAGTTACTCCATCAGTCCTCACATATAACGAATTCACTGGTGCCATGTCAGTTCCTACATGTACTTGGAAAATATGCTTTAAATTCAGATTGTCCTGTTCGATTGTTATAAGGTTGGTGTATCCTAGACCAACAGCTTTGGTATGCTTAAGTATGTCTCACTCAAATAAATTATATTCACTTCCATGTGGCGAGCAAAGCAGAAATGTCGGCGTATATCCTGATTTTCCACGGAGATGTTGCCAAAAATGAATATGCTGTTTGGTTTTACGTTTTCAGGTGGTAGAATATCACTGCTTTTGCTGGCTGTTTAGTATGTTAGTACCTTAACTCCATGCAAAATCTCCTGCAGTAGCTGATATTTTGATTGAAACAAACCGAAGGTAGTTCTTTTATACAGAGTGGAGTGAAGTCTGAAGCAGAGTCCCAGACAGTTCTGCAGCTGTGTAGGTTGCAGATTCCCCAACTAGCGTCAGAAGGTGATGGATTTACGGATTCAGCTAAATGGCTCAGGAGTCAATTCACAAAGAAAGCAGTTCCACGAGTATGCGGATGTGTAGAGGGGACTGGGCTTTTTTTTTTAATTAGAGGGTCTCAGGTAAGTGCAGAAAGTGCTTCAGTTTCAAAGGCTGCAAGTAGAACACCGAAAGAGGGTAGATACAACACAGTAAGTATCGTAGCTGTAAATTGTCGTAGTTACATTAGAAAAGAACGAGAGCTCAAAGTGCTAACAGAAAGCACTGAATCTCAAATCGTTATAGGTATTTAAATAAGTTCAGCTGAAATTTTTGAAGAGACCTAAGCATGTTCACAAAGAATAGATGAAATACATTTGGTGGTGTAGTGTTCATTGCTGTTCGAAGTAGTTTACCTTGTAGTGAAATTTAAGTAGATAGCTCCGGTGAGGTAGTAAGGGTAGCGATCAATTAAAAGTTCTGATCTCAGATGTCATGGTCTATCTGTAAAACTACTAGTTCCTGACGTTTCGTTGCCTACTGCAAGCAACATCATTGGAGGTGAGTAAACGATGGCTGCCAGGCCATGGATTTCCCGTTTATATAGTGTGCATAGAGGGCACCAACATATGTCACGTGGGGCCGACCATAAGCCTATCTCTGACTAACATAATTATTCTTGAATGAATGTAATCGATCGTCACATCGTTGGAACAAAGTTGACTGCCATATCTTGTCTAACTATAAGCCGTCCTCTTTTGTGTTGAAATCATTGTGGTGTTCCTGAATATCTATAGCTTTCCTATACATACGTGCATAATAATCGATGTTCTTGTCTCACTAAATTTTATTTCATGATCACCTTCCCTAAAAACGTGTTTCGCTACAGCTGATTTGTCGGTTTAGCGGGGAATCGACACTTCTTATCGTTGTTCCAATATAAACCTTTCCACAGCCACACGGAATTTTATACACCTGAGGAGCTGCTAAGAGGTGTCGTGCATCTTTCGCCCATCTTAAACACTCACTAACTTCTTTGTGGGTCTAAAGATTGCTTCAACTTGAAACTTGGCCAAAACTTTCCCAACACAGTCCGTAATAGTGTGAATAAATGGAAGAAAAACTTTTCCAGCTGACAGTTGTTGCTGAATGTTGTCACATACTTTTCTTCTGGGATGAAGTGCTCGGTCGATGTCATCGTCAGCATATCCATTTTTCTTAACAGCCATTCGCAAATGATTTAGATCAACTTGAAAATAAACTTACTAGCTCTGTCCACCAATGTTTTAATGACTCATCTCTTCTGCCTGGGATGATGGTTCGAATCCTTATGGAGGTAATAGTCGATGTGTCTTTCTTTTCTATACACCTTATGCCCTAGAATCCCATCTGCCTGCTTAATTTCTGATACATCCAAAAAATTTAATTGCCATTTCTCTGTTTCTCCATAGTAAATTGTATCCTTGGATTAATACTATTCAGATTCACCAAGAAACCGTACAGTTCCTCTCTACTGTGATTCCATATCACAAAAGTTCCATACGCATACCGACAGCACTTTAAAGGACTTTTTATGCCCGACTGCAGCGCTTACTATTCAATAAATTCAATGAAAAGATTAGCAACAGCTGGACTCAGAGGGCCGCCCGTGGCCACACCTTCTGCTTGTTCGTGAAACTCATTATCACACTGGAAATAAGTCATGGCCGGCCGTTGGTGGCCGAGCGGTTCTAGGCGCTTCAGTGTGGAACCGCGTGACCGCTATGGTTGCAGGTTCGAATTCTGCCTTGGGCATGGATGTGTGTGATGTCCTTAGGTTAGTTAGGTTTAGGTAGTTCTAAGTTCTAGGGGACTGATGACCTCAGAAGTTAAGTCCCATAGTGCTCAGAGCCAAATAAATCATGGTCAGGCAATGTTGGGACGTCCACAGCCTGGCAGCCAGTCATTGACTCACTGCTGCCCGCAGTTGGCAATGAAACGTCAGGAAGTAGTAGGTTTACAGATTGACCACAGCCTCTCAGCCCAGAAGTTTTAACTAATGGAGACGCTGACTGCGAAAGCCTACACAGTATGATTAGTAATGGTGGACCTTACACCTACCAACTGGAATAAATTAATAATCTCCCTTCACCGATGCTCTGACTTGGATGAAACATGCTGAACAGTTCAAAGAAAACTTGTCATTTGAAATAGGTATGCCACTCGTAGAATTATATTTGGTGGGGACTTCAGTCTACCCTCGATATATTGGCGAAAATACAATGTCAGTGGTAGGCATAAAACGTCGTCCAAAACCGAACTGAATGGTGTGTCTGAAACTGTAAATGGTTGAGAAAACATCTTTGACATCTTAATAACCATGGCCAAACAGGGAGCATAACAGGTACAGGGATTAGTGACCACAATGTTGTTGAGCCATGAAAAGTTCACAAGAGTGAATACTGTAACATAAAAACTCACCTAAATAAACGCATAATACATGCCCTTGAAAAAGCAGATAAAAATTCACTTGACACATCCCAAAGAAACAGTTTCCACTCCTTCAGATAAGTCTTTCGAAACATAGTCCGGATGTGGTTTAAAGTAAAATAAGTAATAACTGAGAGATGCATATAAAATAAATTAATAAGTGGTACTGACACAAAACAGGTCAGACCAGTGTTGCAGAAGCAATGAAATACACATGCCAAATTTAAAAGAATGCAAAATCCACAAGATTGGCGAAGTTTTACAGAAGCTCGAAATTTAGTGCGAACTTCAATGAGAGAGGATTTTAATAGTTTCCACAACGACACTGTGTCGAAATATGGCAGTAAACCCAAAGAAATTCTGGTTGTATGTAAAGTATACAATTGACAAGGTGCATTAATACCTTCACTGCGCGATAACAATGGTAAAGTTATTGACTACAGTGCTACTAAAGCGAGTTACAGATGACGGATTTTATCAATTCCTTCACAGGAAAAGCAAAGTATTCGAGAATTCTAATCAAGAATAACTGCCTACATGAGTAACTTAGAAGTGGGTATCCTAAATGTGGTGGAGTAGCTTAACACTTAAGAAAGGCAATGCCTCTGGGCCAGACTGTACACCACCCAGGTTCCTTTCAGAATATGCTGATACAATAGCTCCATACTTAGCAGTCATATGCAACTCTTCAACTGCAGAAAGATCAGTACCCAAAGACAGGAAAGTAGCACAAATTAGACCGGAACCCAAGAAAGGAAATGGGAGTAATCCAATGAAATGCCCACCCATACCACTAAGGTTCACTTTGCAGTCGGATTTTGGAAAATATAATCTGTTTGAACATTGTGAATTACGTTCAAGATATCATTTATGGACAAATAACCAACACATATTTGGCGAACATAATTCTTGTGAAACACAACAAGCTCTTTATTCTCGCAAAGTAATGACTGATTTGGGCAGATGACATTACATTGATTCCATATTTTTTGTTTTACAGAAAGCTTTTGACTCAATTCCTCACAAGTGATTTCCGATTACACTGTGTGCCCCTGGAGTATCATCCTAGTTGTTTGCACTTACTCGTGATTTTGTACCAGGAAGGTAACAGTTCGTAATATGTGACAGAAAGTCATCGAAGTAATATCTGACGTTTCCCAAGTAAGTGTTATAGGCCCTCTCTTGTACCTGATCTATGTACACGATTTAAGAGACAATCTGAGCAGCTCTCTTTGATATTTGCAGATTATGCTGTCATTTACGTTATTGTAAAGTTATCAGATGATCAAAACGAATTGTGAAGTGATAAAGATATCTGTATGATGTGAAACATGACATTTCACTGTAAATAATGGAAAGTATGAAGTAAACCACATGAGTATTGAAAGGAATGTGCTAAATTTCGTTACCACGATAAATCATACAGACCTAAAAGCTGTGAACTTAACTAAAAACATAGGAATTACACTTATGAGTAAATTAAATCATAACATTCATATAGATAATGCTCTGGAGAAAGAAAACCGAAGACCGAGTTTTTGGCAGACCACTTGGAAAATGTAACAGGTCTACTAAAGAAACTGCTTACACTGTGCTTGTCTGTCCTCGTGTGGAGTATTGCAGTGTGGTGTGGGACATCAAAGAAATGTAAAGGATAGCATCTCGTTTTGTATTATCACGAAATTAGGGAGAGAGTGCTATGGATACGATACATGAACTGGGATGGCGGTAATTAGAACAATGGCGTTTTTTGCTAGAGCCAGAGATTTTCGTGAAATTTCAAACACGAATTTTGCCGTCAGAGTGTGATAATATTTTGTTGGCGCCCATCTATGTAGGGAGAAATTATCTTCATAGTGAAGTACAAGAAATCAGAGCTCACATGGAAAGATGTAACCCTGCACGCAATGAGAGTGGAATGGTAGAGAAGTAAATTAAAAATGATGGTTCGATGCCCCTCTGCCAGGCCCTTAATCGTGAATTGCTGTTATCATGTAGATATAGCTCATCAGGCATCATCGTCATCTTTATATATATATATATATATATATATATATATATATATAATAGAAGGAAACATTCCACGAAGGAAAAATATATCTAAAAACAAAGATGATGTGACTTACCAAATGAAAGTGCTGGCAGGTCGACAGACACACAAACCAACACAAACATACACACAAAATTCAAGCTTTCGCAACAAACTGTTGCCTCATCAGGAAAGAGGGAAGGAGAGGGAAAGACGAAAGGATGTGGGTTTTAAGGGAGAGGGTAAGGAGTCATTCCAGTCCCGGGAGCGGAAAGACTTACCTTAGGGGGAAAAAAGGACGGGTACACACTCGCACACACACATATCCATACACACATATACAGACAAAAGCAGACATATTTACTGACACTGTTCTCATTACATTTTCTAGAATACCTTAGCAACAACAGCAAATTGTGTCAATATCTTCATCATCAGCACTCACGTTACAGTGTACCATGGACAAAAAGTTAATTAACTGAATATAGAAAATCGAATGCTTAGCAGTGAGATTTCGTTTTTGTTTTTAATATGTACAGTCGATGTCTTAATCAGTCATTGTCAAGATGCAAATGCTGAGAGAGTGCTGTGCATAGATGTTTCAAAAAGAAAGTAGAATCTCCTACTGATACAATAGTAACAAAACATAATGAGAGTTACAGGTAGACCAGTTTTTAAACGTTTCTTGTATGGACAGGCATTTTAAACAATTCGAAAATATGC
Source organism: Schistocerca cancellata (assembly GCF_023864275.1). Lineage (NCBI taxonomy): Eukaryota > Metazoa > Arthropoda > Insecta > Orthoptera > Acrididae > Schistocerca > Schistocerca cancellata. The sequence goes on from NC_064636.1 coordinate 156,012,586, forward strand.
AGCACCTCATACATGTTAATTGCAGTAACATCATACGACATAATGGGCTCAGGAGATGTGAGGTGCATGGGGCTGCATGATAGTTGATGAAGCACTGGCCATGGGAGTGGAGGTGTTCATGGCTGGATGCTTATGCTCATATCAGTGAATATGACATGCATTTGAACTGTACTGAAATCTTGGTCCTGTGCATGCAGAGCTGAGGGCACTTGGAATAGGAGCTGCTACATGCACAAGTAGCAGAAGCACAGGGAGGAGGCACAAGGGTCCTCTCATCCCTCTCCTTCCTCTCCTCCCCTCCCATATCCCTTTCCATCCTGTGCATCTCTCTAACTCTCTCACCCTTCCTTCCTCTCTCTGTCTCCCATGTATCTCCCCTGCCCGTATATCCAGGTAGGTTGAGATTCCTGAACTGCCAGAAAGTTCTACACAGGCTTATAAATCCATAACCATTCAATGGATTGATAAGGTTTACAGCTCCTATGGAAACGATACCATCTTTTAACATGGAAAAATGTACTTCCATTCAATAAAAAGTTTTTCACCTTAGGAAGCGCGTTTCTAGCTGGGAAATCTGGAAATTTTTTGTTGTTTGTATATACACCCAGTTAAGAAGGTATGTCTTCCATATGAAATGAAGTGCCTGTTGAGAAGAAACGCCGTGCACAGGTGGTACAGTTGTTTTATCAGAACAGCAGCACTGCATTGCAGGAATATCATTGAAATAAATGGCTGTGATGAGGCTCCATGTCAATGTGTTGAAGAACACAATGAAGGAATTTGAAGAAATAAGTGAATTGGGTGGTGCAGCAGATTGCCATAGCAGTTGTGGAAGTTGCTTTTAGCTACAGCTGATCATGCAGCAGATGCCTCAAATTCTGCAGTAAGTGCTAGCGTTCTCACAGGATCTCTCTCTCTCTCTCTCTCTCTCTCTCTCTCTCTCTCTCTCTCTCTCTCTCTCTCTCTCTCTCTCTCTCTCTCCCCCCCTCCCCACTCCCCCTCCCACACACTACCTCTGACTGTGCCTCCCCCCCAGTCAACAGTTAAAAAGATTTGGTGACAAATTTTACACTAGTATCTCTATAAGGAGTTCTGCTAAAGGAGCCCCAAGATAGGCTACATCGCTTTCATTTTGCCTTCATTTTTGGCATGCATGGAAATGAGTGACTTTTGGCTGTGGAATATTCTTTGGATGGACAAGGCATATTTTACTCTGCATGGGGCTGCGAATGCACAGAACTGTCACATATGGGGGGGGGGTTTCCTCCCAAATCTTGTGCAGGAACATCCACTGCACCCAGCTTATGTGATAGTGTGGTGTGATTTCACAAGCCCCCTTCATTTTCAGTCAGTGTTCCTCGAAGATAATGAAACGTCATGCACCTCTTAGGAGTACAGTGACATCTGAACTTTATAAGGACCTTGTTATGCAACGTGATTCCAGCATTTCATGAACACACATGCACCAGTAGTTTGATGGTATGTTGCCTTCGAGATCTCCTGATATAAATTCATGTGACATGTGGATGTTGGGATAAGTGAAAGATTTATTGGGGATGTATCCAGATACTCCTGATCAGTAAGCTATCATATGGTGACAGTCAATCTGATTACACTTTATGTGATGTAGACAACTATTAACTATGTAATGTCATGGATAGATTATGTTGCAGAGTCAGTAGACCATTTTGAATATGTAACTTCTGATCATATCCTAACAAAGGTACCAGAACCACCATTATCATTGGTCTGATCGTTCTTCTCTTTTCCTGCTTGATACCTCATCCTCAATGCTTATAGCGCCATATTTTCACCTGGTGGCGGAAAGTGAAAAATTGTTTTTCAGCATGCTCGGTGAGGACATCAGTTAATATACATCCAACAATGTTACAGCATCCTGCAAAGTATAGAGCCCACACTGCAGCACCCAGAACACTCTGTTGAATTAAAATCACTTAAAATGCCTCAGATCGATTTCTTGTTATGAAAACAGGGTGCTTTTCAGACAATTTTACCCTCAGTAAATTCATAATAAAGTTGTTATGACGTCTAGCAGATACCACACTCGTTCTATGATTGCCGCTCAGCAGGGGTTTTTATCAACAGCTTGTGTTTATTGTTATTACAGTGTAATAATTATGGTGACCTCTGTCAGTGTCTTTTACAATATTCAGTGTGCCACGTTTCCCTAACCATTCAAACCAGCCTGATCAGACTTCTTATTCTCCACGAGTTCTGTCCGCAGCTCGTGATCTAGTAGCTAACATTGCTGCTTCTGGATCATGGGATCCTGGGTTCGATTCCTGGGTGGGTTGGGGACCTTCTCTGCGTAATGACTGGGTGCTTCCATTGTCCTCATCATTTGATCATCATCATTTGTGACAGTGGCTACATTGGACTGTGTAAAAAAAGACTGTGTAAAAATTGGGACTGATGACTGTGCAGTTGAGCGCCCCACAAGCCAATAGTCATTATACATGACTTCTGAGAGTAAGAGAACTATACTTCAACGTATATTTGGGTAAATGATCTATGAAGTTGTGGATGACACTAATATTCATCAAGATTACATGATGGAAATTGGTGATACAAATTCAGAAAATGGCTTGGTGGTGGTGGTAGTAGTAGTCGTGGTGGAAATGCTAATGATTAACAGAGGACATACTCATATCACCATGACTCCTGCTTTTATTGTATGGGAAACTCAAATGGAGACATGCACAATCCAAGCAATGTTTATGCTAGACAATATAACATTGCTTTGCAGATTGCAGCCCTGTGACTTAGTGGTAATGCGATGGGCAGGAATCGAGACATTGAATTAGAAATCAGGTGTACTTTTCCCTGAAGATATTTTAGATGTGATTCAACAGTGATGAAAAATAATCTTGATAATATAAAAATGTTCAAAAGAACATACCTTCTTTGCATGATATTGATGTTTCTGAGATAAGATTTAATAGGCTTGCTTGTATTCACAAGTCTCCAACCCTTGCATCAAGTGCATTGACAATCTTTCCTTAGTAGGTGGAACCATATGTAATAGTTACACGGTGATGTAAGAAACGACCCACCAGGGTAGCCGAGAGAACTAACACTCTGCTTCCTGGATTCCGGTAGGCATGCTGACCCTGGATCGAATCCACCTGGCAGATTAACGACGATGGGCCAGTGTGCCGGCCAGCCTGGATGTGGTTTTTAGGTGATTTTCTACAGCTTGGTAGGTGAATAGCAGGCTGGTCCCCACATTCCACCTCAGTTACACACCTCGCAGACATTCGCATTTTCCCATGGATTACACTGGATGCAAACAGTTGGGGTACACTAATTCACTAATAATATCCCACAGCGGGCGGGGGGGGGGGGAGGGACTTTGGGAATGGCGACCGCATCGTAATACTAGCCTGTATATGTAATGGCACTTTGCAACCAGCCTCGGCCAAAAGACTGGGTAAAGGTTGTGAAGTCCCATTGATCCCCCAACCCAACTAGTTGGGTAGAGGTGTACCGGCGTAGATAAATCGAATGTAAGAAACTGTTTTTGTTCATAATGACAGCCCTTTGGTTGGAAAATTGAGAGAACAAAGGAAGGAATAAAATAGAGGTAACAGCTATCATGCCAAAATTTTTAACAAATGTGGTGTAAACCATCAGCAGTGTTACTGTCCAGGCTGTAGTATGTGTGTTGATAAAATACATGTGCACTTCCATCATCACTGCAACCATCAAAAAGAAACGCAAAGTGTATCTATTTCAAAAAGCTGATAAAAATGCTCTTAACGCCCTCTTAAGAGACAGTCTTCACTCCTTCCGATCTGATCATGTAAGTGTACAAAAGTTGTGGTATGTTTTCAAAGAGATAGTATCGACAGCAATTGAGAGATAAATACCACATAAATTAATAAGTGATGGTACTCATCCCCCATGGTACACAAGGTGGGTCAGATCGTTGTTGCAGAAGCAACGAAAAAAGCATGCCAAATTTTAAAAAACGCAAAATCCTCAAGATTGGCAAAGTTTTACAGAAGTTCGAAATATGGCTCGTACTTTGATGCGAGATGCTTTTAATAATTTCCACAACGAAATTCTGTCTCGGAATCTGGCAGAAAACCGAAAGACATTCTGGTCATACACAAGGCACACCAGTGGCAACACGCAGTACCTTCACTGCGCGATAACAACGGTGAAGTCACTGAAGATAGTGCCACTAAAGCAGATTTATTAAACACGGTTTTACGAAACTCCTTCACCAAATAAGACGAAGTGAATATTCCTGAATTCCAATCAAGAACAACTGCTAAGATGAGAAACATAGAAGTATATATCCCCGGAGTAACAAAGCAGCTTAAATCACATAATAATGGCAAAGCCTCTGGTCAAGACTGTAGACCAGTCAGGTTCCTCTCAGAGTATGCTGATAAAATAGCTCCGTATTTAGCAATTATATACGACAACTCGCTCACCGAAAGATCCGTGCCTAAAGACTGGAAAATTGCTCAAGTCACACAAATACCCAAAAAGGGAAGTAGGAGTAATCCGCTGAATTACAGGCGTATATCACTAACTTCGATTTGCAGTAGGGTTTTGGAACATATACTGTATTCAAACATTATGAAGTACCTCAAAGAAAACGATTTATCGTTCTTGTGAGACACAACTGACTCTTTATACTCGTGAATTAATAAGTGGACAAGGAATGTCAAATTGATACCATATTTTTAGATTTACAGAAGGCTTTCGACACTGTTCCTCACAGGCATCTTCTAACCAAACTGTGTGCCTACAGAATATCGCCTCAAATGTGCGACTGGATTCGTGATTTCATGTCATAAAGGTCACAGTTCGTACTAATAGATGGAAAGTCATCAAGTAAAACAAGTAATATCCGGCATACCCCAAGGAAGTGTTATAGGCCCCACTATTGTTCCTGATCTATATTAACAACATGGGAGACAATTTGGGTACCCGTCTTAAATTGTTTGCAGATGATGCTGTCATTTACTGTCTTGTAAAGTCATCAGATGATCTAAATGACTTTCAAAATGATTTAGATAAGATACCTGTATGGTGCAAAAAGTGGCAACTGACCCTGAATAAGGGAAAGTATGACGTTATTCACATGAGTCCTAAAAGAAGTGTGTTAAATTACAATTATGCGATAAGTCACAAAACTGAATGCTGTAACTTAAACTAAATACTTAGGGATTACAAATAACCTAAAGTCAAACGATCACATAGATAATATTGTGGGTAGAGAGAAAGGGAGAGAAGGAAACACAGTAGGTGAATATGGTTTGGGGGGGGGGGGGTAAGAAATGAAAGAGGAAGCCGTTTGGTGGAATTTTGCACAGAGCATAACTAAATCATAGCTAACACTTAGTTCAAAAACCATAAAAGAAGGTTGTACAGATGGAAGAATCCTGGAGATACTAGAAGGGATCAGATAGATTATATAATGGTGAGACAGAGACTTAGGAACCAGGTTTTAAATTGTAAGTCATTTCCAGGGGCCCAGATGTGGACTCTGACCACAATCTATTGGTTATGAACTGTAGATTAAAACTGAAGAAACTGCAAAAAAATGCGAATTTAAGGAGATGGAACCTGGATAAACTGACTAAATCAGAGGTCGTACAGTGTTTCAGGGAGAGGATAAGGGAACAATTGTCACGAATGGGGGGAAAAAATGCAGTAGAAGAAGAATGGGTAGTTTTGAGGGATGAAGTAGTGAAGGCAGCAGAGGATCAAGTACGGAAAAAGATGAGGGCTAGTCGCAATATTTAGGTAACAGAAGAAATATTGAATTTAATTGATGAAAGGAGAAAATATAAAAATGCAGTAAATTAAGCAGGCAAAAAGGAATACAAACTGCTCAAAAATGAGATCGGCAGGAAGTCAAAATGTCTAAGCAGGGATGGCTAGTGGACAAATGTAAGGATGTAGAGGCTTATCTCACTAGTGGTAAGATTGATACTGCCTACAGGGAAATTAGAGACACCTTTGGCGAAAAGAGAGCCACTTGAATGAATATCAAGAGCTCAGATGGAAACCCAGTCCTAAGCAAAGAAGGGAAAGCAGAAAGGTGGAAAGAGTATACAGGCTGTTACAAAAAGGTACGGCCAAACTTTCAGGAAACATTCCTCACACACAAAGAAAGAAAATATGTTATGTGGACATGCGTCCAGAAATGCTTACTTTCCATGTTAGAGCTCATTTTATTACTTCTCTTCAAATCACATTAATCATGGAATGGAAACACACAGCAACAGAACGTACCTCAAATCACATTAATCATGGAATGGAAACACACAGCAACAGAACGTACCAGCATGACTTCAAACAGTTTGTTACAGGAAATGTTCAAAATGTCCTCCGTTAGCGAGGATAGGTGCATCCACCCTCCATCGCATGGAATCCCTGACGAGCTGATGCAGCCCTGGAGATGGTGTATTGTATCACAGCTGTCCACAATACCAGCACGAAGAGTCTCTACATATGTTACCGGGGTTGCGTAGGCAAGAGCTTTCAAATCCCCCCATAAATGAAAGTCAAGAGGGTTGAGGTCAGTAGAGCGTGGAGGCCATGGAATTGGTCCACCTCTACCAATCCATCGGTCACCGAATCTGTGGTTAGAAGCGTACCAACACTTCGACTTAAATGTGCAGGAGCTCCATCGTGCATGAACCACATGTTGTGTCGTACTTGTAAAGGCACATGTTCTAGCAGCACAGGTAGAGTATCCCGTATGAAATCATGATAACGTGCTCCATTGAGCGTAGGTGGAAGAACATGGGGCCCAATCAAGACATCACCAAGAATGCCTGCCCAAACGTTCGCAGAAAATCTGTGTTGATGACGTGATTGCACAATTGCGAGCGGATTCTTGTCAGCCCACACATGTTGATTGTGAAAATTTACAATTTGATCACGTTGGAATGAAGCCTCATCCATAAAGAGAACATTTGCACTGAAATGAGGATTGACACATTGTTGGATGAACCATTCGCAGAAGTGTACCCGTGGAGGCCAATCAGCTGCTGATAGTGCCTGCACACGCTGTACATGGTACGGAAACAACAGGTTCTCTCGTAGCACTCTCCATACAGTGACGTGGTCAACGTTACCTTGTGCAGCAGCAACTTCTCTGACGCTGACATTAGGGTTATCGTCAACTGCACGAAGAATTGCCTTGTCCATTGCAGGTGTCCTCATCGTTCTAGGTCTTCCCCAGTCATGAGTCATAGGCTGGAATGTTCCGTGCTCCCTAAGACGCCGATCAATTGCTTCGAACGTCTTCCTGTCGGGACACCATCGTTCTGGAAATCTGTCTCGATACAAACGTATCGTGCCATGTGGTAATCCATACATCAAATGGGCATCTGCCACCTCCGCATATGTAAACATTGCACTGACTGCAAAACCACGTTCGTGATGAACACTAACCTGTTGATGTTACATACTGATGTGCTTGATGCTAGTACTGTAGAGCAATGAGTCGCATGTCAACACAAGCACCGAAGTCAATATTACCTTCCTTCAATTGGGCCAACTGGCGGTGAATCGAGGAAGTACAGTACATACTGACGAAACTAAAACGAGCTCTAACATGGAAATTAAGCGTTTCCGGACACATGTCCACTTAACATCTTTTCTTTATTTGTGTGTGAGGAATGTTTTCTGAAAGTTTGGCCGTACCTTTTTGTTACACACTGTATAGAAGGTCTATACAAGGGCGATGTGCCTATGGACAATATTATGGAAATGGAAGTGGATTTAGATGAAGATGAAATGGGAGATACGATACTGCATAAAGAGTTTGATGGCACTGAAAGACCTGAGTCGAAACAAGGCCCTGGGAGTGGACAACATTCCATTAGAACTACTGATGGCCTTGGGAGAGCCAGTCCTGACAAAACTCTACCATCTGGTGAGCAAGATGTATCAGACAGGCGAAATTCCCTCAGACTTCAAGGAGAATATAGTAATTCCAATCCCAAAGAAAGCAGGTGTTGACAGATGTGAAAATTACCGAACTATCAGTTTAATAAGTCACAGCTGCAAAATACTAACGTGAATTCTTTACGGAGAAATGGAAAAACTGGTAAAAGCTGACCTCGGGGAAGATCAGTATGGATTCCGTATAAATATTGGAACATGTGAGGCAATACTGATCCTGTGACTTATCTTAGAAGAAAGATTAAGGAAAGGCAAATCTACGTTTCTAACATTTGTAGACTTAGAGAAAGCTTTTGACAATGTTGACTGGAATACTCTTTCAAATTCTAAAGGTAGCAAGGGTAAAATACAGGGAGTGGAAATCTATTTACATTTTGTGCAGAAATCAGATGGCAATTAAGAGTAGATGGACATGAAAGGTAAGCGGTGGTTGGGAAGGGAGTGAGACAGGTTTGTAGCCTCTCCCTGATGTTATTTAATCTGTACATTGAGCGAGCAGTAAAGGAAACAAAAGAAAAATTCGGAGTAGGTATTGAAATCCATGGAGAAGAAATGAAAACTTTAGGTTCGCCGATGGCATTGTAATTCTGTCGGAGACAGCAAAGGACTTGGAAGAGCAGCTGAATGGAATGGACAGTGTCTTGAAAGGAGGATATAAGATGAACATCAACAAAAGCAAAACGAGGATAATGGAATGTAGTTGGATGATGCTGAGGGAATTAGATTAGGAAATGAGACACTGAAAGTAGTATATGAGTTTTGCAATTTGGGGAGAAAAATAACTGACGATTTACGAAGTAGATAGGATATAAAATGTAGACTGGCAATGGCAAGGAAAGCGTTTCTGAAGAAGGGAAATTTGTTAACATCGAGTATAGATTGAAGTGTCAGGAAGTCGTTTCTGAAAGTATTTGTATGGAGTGTAGCCATGTATGGAAGTGAAACATGGAGGATAAATAGTTTGGACAAAAAGAGAATAGAAGTTTTCGAAATGTGGTGCTACAGAAGAATGCTGAAGATTAGATGGGTAGATCACGTAACTAATGAGGAGGTGTTGACTAGAATTGGGGAGAAGGAGTTGTTTCACAACTTGACAACGAGGAGGACCGGTTGGTAAGACATGTTATGAGGCATCAAGGGATCACAAATTTAACATTGGAGGGCAGTGTGGAGGGTAAAAATCCTAGAGGGAGCCCAAGAGATGAATACACTAAGCAGATTCAGAAGGATGTAGGTTGCGGTAGGTACTGCGAGATGAAGAAGCTTGTGCAGGATAGTGTAGCATGGAGAGCTGCATCAAACCAGTCTCAGGACTGAAGACCACAACAACAACAACAACAGAGCAAACCAAAGACTGCAATTCATTGGCAGAACACTTAGAAGGTGCAACAGGTCTACTAAAGAGACTGCTTACACCACGCTTGTCCACCCTTTTCTAGAGTATTGCTGTGTGTTGTGGGGGTTCTGTGTCAGGTGAGACTGACGGATGACACTGAAAAAGTACAAAGAAGGGCAGCTCGTTGTGTATTATCGCGAAATAGGGGACATAGTGTCAGAAACATGGTACGTGAATTGGAGTGGCAATCATGAAAACAAAAGCGTTTTTTGTTGCGACAGGGTCTTCTCATGAAATTTCAATCACCAGTTTTCTCCTCAGATTGCGAAAACATTATGTTGGCACCCACTTACTTAGGGAGAAATGATCATCACGATAAAATAAGAGAAATCAGGGCTCGCACAGAAAAATTTAAGTGCTCGTTTCTTCTGTGCGCCGTTCGAGAGTGGAATGGTAGAGGGTGAGTTTGAAAGTGATTTATTGAAGCATGTGTGAGACACTTTACTGTGAATAGCAGAGTAATCACGTAGATGTAGATGAATAGTTTATCAATGTACCTGCCACACGAAATGCTGTGCAGCAAAGATTAGGGCTATGACACAAGCACCCAGTATCTACACAATGATTACGTGGTGGTCTCTAAAACAATTGATAAATAATTAACATCAAAATTTATTTATTGCTAAAGCCTTCCAAAAATTCTGTTTTTTATTACGTTTGACTGGCATAGCATAAAATTTTAATTGTAAGTTTTATTTCTAGTACTTTGAGAAACAGAAAGGTGTTTGTTTGAAACCATATTTGCATATTTTTCTGACGTGTTTTATCATTATTATTGTTCAGTTACTTCACTTATATATGTATGCAAGTAAAAGTTGTAAATTATTGACTTAAAAAAGTTACAATATTTAGTGATTCAGTTGTCAACGTCTAGAATCTGACACACCATGATACCAGTTACCTTAAAAAAATCGTGTGATCCCAATTGCTTAAAAATACTCGAAATTTACCAGATACCATGCCAAACAAAACTATGCAAAAATGTGAAAAGGTACAGTCAGAACAAAAGAAAACACTGGAGTTTGCACACTTCCAGTAGTTCATGTCCAAACTGGGAAAGGGTTTAACTGCAGGTATAATAATGAAACCCAGATACTACAGGTGTAGCTCATGCATCAGCTGTTATCACTGCAACTCAGTATGTAGTGTTACCCTTCAGTATTTAATGGGGGATGATGTGGCCATTTATGTGTGTGTCCATCAGTCAATGGTGTTCTGCAATGCCAGGAGACCAGATGTTGGGAAGATGTAAAAATTTTCGAAAAGGCTCACTCCAAGTGTACTGGAAAATTTGCAACCATTTCCATCCGTTCAGACAGTATTTCCATTTGTGGAAGGCTTCATATAAGTTGCAGGGCCAAAAACAGTTTTAGGTTAAAACCATCTGCAAGTGTGTCATTCACATTCATTCATCAGTATGCAAATTTATCCCCTTGATTAATGTCACGTTGATTCTTGTTCATGAACAGTCATTGTCCAGCTGATCAACATCCATTGTAGATATCTAATGAAAATATTAATGCTTGCACTTGTAATTGATTTATTTGGAATCAAACAAAAAAATTGTTTACCAGGTGAAATAAATTTATCATTTCTAAGGTGAAAGTGTTGGTGAAACAAAGAGAATGCACTTACAAAGCTAACATGATGGAAGAGGAACATTTACAAATTATTTCTCTTAAATAAATCTGAAATACCTTGAACTTAAATATTTTGAATTAAAACATGTAACTGATTCATTTTTTGATACATTTCATAAATTGTTCTAGACTATTGATTTGTACCACTGCATTTTACAAAGATTGTATCACGTGAAAGTGAAGTATTTTAGTTCTCATCTAAAAATTTCAGATAAAATGGGCAGTGACTCATAATAATCATTATTGAATTTCCTCTGGTTATTTTCGTTTTAAACCACTTTTACCTCATCAGTTTTTTGCTTCTGGTGGAATATAGTAATTTTACATCAGTAACAGTTACTGAATATGTAATTTCGTATGCACTTTTATGACTTGTGGCTTATAGTACTGGATCTATGGTCACTCAAATATTGTTTCTTTTGTTGTATATCCCAATATTTAACATTATCCTCCTCACTCTTCAGATTTACGAAGACTACTGGTGGGAGTTGCAGCATATCATGTGAAGAAACTTGTCACCATGGACTGGTCCAGGATGAGTTGGTGATAGACACGGAGAAGTCAACACATGGGTTCAGTACCAATACAGAAGATGTGACTATTGATATGGAATCCTTAGATGCCACCCAATATGACTGTACTACGAGGGAAAAGGAATTACATGTATATAGCTGTAATTTCTGCCAACAGATCTTTTCCTCAAAATACAGACTCATAATGCATGTGTTCATGCACATTGATGGAACGCAACCACATTTGTATGTTTGTAAGTGGTGTGGTGAGGTATTTCACAGTAATGTTGGCTTGAAAAAGCATATGAGAATGAGTGAGAATTGTCAAGTTTTAACTGCTGACAGTCATGAAAAATATGGACATAGTGATGAGCATCAATCCACTACCTTGTTGGATAGCGAGCCAGAAGTTTCTGTCGCAGAAAACACTGAGCAGTCTTCATTTAAGGAAACTTGGAAAGATTCAAAGAAGCCCTCTAATGACATGTGTAACACACATATGACAAATGGTAGAGAGAAAACAAGTAATTATGGAACTTTGTCTATAGCTGTTGATGTCAGTGCCCAGGCTGATCTACTTACTGCAAACAGAACCAACAAATGTGGTATTTGTGGCAAATTGTTTGCTAGGTCAGGCCATCTCAAGAAACACGTATTAATTCACACTGGAAAAAAACCGCACAAATGTGAGGTTTGTGGGAAAAGTTTTGCTTTCTCAAGCAATCTGAAGATACACATTTTAATGCACACTGGAGAGAAAGCTCACAAATGTGAGATGTGTGGGAAAGCTTTTGCTTTGTCAGGCCATCTGAAGAGACATACATTAATTCACACTGGAAAGAAACCTTACATTTGCCTGATCTGTGGGAAATCTTTTTCTATGTTAAGTGATGTCAAGAAACACTCATTAATTCACACTGGAAAGAAACCTCACAAATGTGAGATTTGTGGGAAATCTTTTGCTAGGGCAGACCATCTCAAGACACACACATTGCTTCATACTGGAGAGAAACCTCACAAATGTGAGATTTGTGGGAAAGCTTTTGCTTTCTCAAGCAATCTGAAGATACATAGTTTAATTCACACTGGAGAGAAACCACCCAAATGTGAGATGTGTGGCAAAGCTTTTGCTTTGGCAAGCAGTCTCAAGAAACATGTATTAATTCACACTGGAAAGAAACCTTTCATGTGCGAGATTTGTGGGAAGTCTTTTACTATGTTAAGTGATGTCAAGAAACATTCATTAATTCACACAGGAAACAAAACTCACAAATGTGAGATTTGTGGGAAATCTTTTGCTAGGCGTGACCATCTCAAGACACACACATTACTTCACACTGGAGAGAAACTTCACAAATGTGAGATGTGTGGGAAAGCTTTTGCTTTGTCGAGCAATCTGAAGACACACACAATAATTCACACTGGAGAGAAAGCTCACAAATGTGAGATGTGTGGCAAAGCTTTTGCTTTGTCAAGCAGTCTCAAGAAACATGTATTAATTCACACTGGAAAGAAACCTTACATGTGCGAGATTTGTGGGAAATCTTTTACTATGTTAAGTGATGTCAAGAAACATTCATTAATTCACACTGAAAAGAAACCTCACAAGTGTGAGATTTGTGGGAAATCTTTTACTATATTTGGCAGTCTTAACAAACACTTATTAATTCACACTGGAAAGAAACCTCACAAATGTGAGATGTGTGGGAAATATTTTGCTAGGGAAGACCATCTCAGCAGACATGTGGCAATTCACACTGGAAAGAAACCTCACAAATGTGAGATTTGTGGGAAATGTTTTTCTATGTCAAGTAATCTCAAGAAACACACATTAATTCACACTGGAATCAAACCTCATAAATGTCAGTTTTGTGGGAAATGTTTTGCCTCATCAAGCTATCTCAAAATTCACACATTAATTCACACTGGAATCAAACCTCATAAATGTGAGATTTGTGGGAAATCTTTTACTAAATTAGGCAATCTTAACAAACACTTATTAATTCACACTGGAAAGAAACCTCACAAATGTGAGATGTGTGGGAAATCTTTTGCTAGGGAAGACCATCTCAACAGACACATATTAATTCACACTGGAAAGAAACCTCACAAATGTGAGATGTGTGGGAAATCTTTTGCTACATCAGGCGATCTCAAGAGACATGCATTTGGACACACTGGAAGTGGACCTCACAAATGTGGTATCTGTGACAAAAGTTTCACTTACTTTGATACTCTCAAGACACATGCATTACTTCACATCAGAAAGAAATTGTAAGTATGTGTTAGTGTACACAAATAGGTTTTCATGGTTGGTGCCCTCAAGGCCAATAAATAATGTATGTACCAGGAGACAATAAATTGTACTTTCAGTGAAATAACATTAAAATCTGGTAGAATTCTGAAAAAACTTGCAATGATGTGTACTATAGAGTGCTAACAGATGTGACAAAAATTCATATCTGTAGTTTCAGATGTGATGAAATGGTATTACCAAATACTCAAGAAACATGAATCAAATGTGTTTTTGTCACTAGCACTGCTGCTTTTTCCTATCGATCTTGCAACAAGAAGATTGTGAATTGTGATAAATCCTTACATTTGTCAGTAATCATAAGTATCATGCAATATTCAGTATAAGGCCAAGGAAATGTGATGACTTGCTGCTTATTATTCCAAACAAAGTCATCATGTAATACTTGTAACTCTGTATTTTAGAAACAGTGACAGTAAAAATATAATCATGGCACTTGCTTCATTCAGGCTAGTAAACTCAATACTGGAGAAACATGATTATAACAATTATTTAACTCAGATGTGTTTTCTCAAGAGATTTGGTGTGTCATTAATAGTGTTTACTGTTAGTACTAATCCTGCATAAGTAAACATAACAATAAATATAGGGACCTGCTTAATAGCATGTTTGTCCACCTTTGGAACACAGTACTTTAACAATTCTACATTATATGGACTTGACACATCATTTACATGTTTCTGGGTGTATGTTGCACCAGTTGTATTCCACACGTTCAGATCAGCTAAATGGTATGGTCAAGACATCAGTGTTAGTTACAATGCTACTCAGACCAATGTGGAGTCGTTCTGCACATGTGACATGGACAGTTATCCTGCTGAAAGATGCCTCCACCACGGGAGAGCACACCAGGAATGATGGAATCCATCCAGTTGGAATAAAGGTCACATAGTCTGCAAGTGTCATGATGCCTTCTGTTACTACCAGATGTCTCAAAGGAGCCAAAGTGACTGTCCCCATAGCATAATGGGCCCTCTATTTGGGCCATTCACCTAGATGATAGCATTATCTGGACGTGCAACGGACCTGGTGTGACGGGAAATGTCACCCATCCTGACAGTTGACATTTGCATTGATCTTCACTCCGGCCTCAATGATCCCTTGCCCACTGCAGTTGCAAGTGAACATTTTGGTGGATTGGTATGAAAACATACAGTGACCATATGTTCCAGAGCCACAAATTCAACAATGTACATTGAACTGTGGGTTCCAAAACGTGTATGGCTGCCCCAGCGTTGTTTTCTGTCATTAGATATGCCACATATTGCCACATCTCCAGCTTTACAGAGCAGGCAAGCTTCTGACCTCCATAATTTGTGATGAAGTATAGATGTATTACATCTTTCCGTAATGTTGTGGACTTATTACCTTTCAGCCACATTCCTCAGATGTTCACAACAGTTGCATAGATCCATTGTACCTCCCAAGTGCAATGCCACTGTAACTTGCCCTTTGCTAAAGTCACTTACATCATTACATTTACATGTTTGCGGCCCATCTTACTGATAGAACAATACTTTTTAAATCTCTGATCTGCTTATATACTTTTAATCTGCTTACCGCATCATGTGCATACAATGTGGCGTTCATTCTCCTCACGAACAGTGTTCATGACATTTTTGTCCATCATTGCATCTTCATGCAAATGGGTCAGATTCGGAAATGTGTGATCTAAGAAATTTATCATGCTTGGTTGCCATTTACACCAGTGCGCAATAGCTATATTTTTTGTGAATTATTTTTGCTACACAAAGCTCTGTACATGATTCAGAGATAATATAGGTAAGTGTTATCCACCAAAGCTCTTAATTATTTCTTCAGCATTTAATACTGCGTAATTTCTACAAAAAAAAAAAAGAAAAAAAAGAAATAGGTAAACAAACATTAGGTGTTATGATTTGATTCCAGTTATTTGTATACACAAGAACAACACTTGGGAGAGCTCAGAACGTGAGCGCTAAATATTTCTTGTGTTATATACAATGATGTTTCCATTGTGGGTATTTTTCTTAATTTGTGTTAATATACGTGAGGTTTTTGGAAAATTGTACTTATGCTTCAGTTTTAATTTCAGAACGATTGTTTTTAATTTTGATTTCCTACCTATTTGTTATTGTTGGTTTATTATGTTTCATCATATGTGTAACACTGGGAGATAGTTATAATTAAGTGATTGGCACCCTTCTGTGTTGCTACACTTTAGCTGTGACACTTTGTAGTAATATGATTACATTGTATTTCATCTTTCTCATGAGAGTACATCCACAACTGCTGTATGGGTTATTCATAATAGCCAACATCCACAGACATTTGTATTAAATATTATTTTCCAATAAAAGGAAAGAAAAACCGGGTTTCTGGACAATAGCCTCATATTCCGATGAATCTGAAAATGTACTACAAAGTGTGGCGACTATACATATTATGAATCTCTAAGAAACATTAAAATTTGTAGTAACATGTTAAAAAAGGTACACAATATGGACTGAATATCTATAGGCGTCAGCTAAGGATGGGTCATACGGTGTTTCTCTGCTACACGAGATGTAACCAGAAAAAAAGTATATTCAGTGTTTGTGTGGAAAGCCACCCAAAGAACTGAATCTACATAAACACGGTACATACCCATAAATTAAAGAGTGTAACTGCACCTATTAAAATAATAACCTAAGCTAATCACTACAGAATAAACTGTTGTATAAGAATTGTCAAGGACAAGTCAGTTGTAGGTTGTGGATCCAGGAGTAAGGTTAATCAAGCATATTGTTTAAAAAAACAACAATGAGGAGTACTTTAAAAGAATTGACTGGTATTTACATCAGACCTATACTTCTAAGGCCACTAACAGACTGAGGGGCATAGTGCTGGAGAATAGGATAGAAGCACACCTCTGATCAGACTGAAAGCTGGTTGCCAATACTGAGCCAAATTGATCCTGGCTATGCTCTATGACCCCATGTGACCATTAACAGCGGTCTGATTGGTTGCTGGATGGTTTTCTAGGTTTTCCTCACTAGGGATGCTTCTCGGAAGTGTCTCTCCATCAGTATCCTCACTGTCAGAATTGTATGAATGTGAACAAGACATACACAGTGGTAACTGATACAGAACTAGCCCCTGACTAGCCACAGGTCTGTAGTGAAACGTATTTCATAAAGTGTTCCGCACTCGGTCTATCAATCTACCATGCACACTTAACTCCTCCTCCATAGCAACAGGCTAATTATTTCAAAATTACAAAAGTAGTAGTTTAATGTTTGAAAATGCTCCTTTGGACCGGTGGCTCTTGCTAAGGGACGCAACGTTCTAATAGGGTAAACAAATAATTTCCAAAATGCAGTAAGAAATGTGGACAGGAATAGAAAACTCAAAGTAATTAAGAAGTGACAAATAATAGTAAAATAATTTAGAGTTCGAATTGGCCAATTTTGGCTATTGTAGAAATAATTTTGGCTATTGTAGAAATATATGCAGCCAACTGAAATGATGCACTGATACAGTGGTGTGGTAGTGCCGAGGCAACAGGTGTGCTGACCATGTACTGAGCCAGCAGGGACAGCATGAGGGCTGCCAAGATGCATCAGCTGTGCAGTGGCTAAGCTTGTGCGATGGTGATGCTAGTGGGCAGTGATGGAGTATTGTGGTTCAGAATGACAGCATTGGGGCCAGCAAATGTTGTCACCAGTTGTGAAGGTCTAGTGTTGCAGATCATGAAAGGCTCTAACACTGCATAAAATGGGTGCATCATCGAAGGCTGGCTGGTTATTTCCATACAAAAGGAGGTCTAGCTCAATAATATTAATAATATTTATTACTTTTCCTATAATCTCTGCAGTTTGTAATATAAAAGTTAAAATTACAAAGTTATTGAAGGATACATTACAAACTGATTGTATATCCATAATAAACTAATCTCGTTAATACAACTGTAACACTTTCATTGTTTTATTAAATCTTATTTCATGTACTTAGGTTGACAGCCCTGTACCCAGGCAGACGTGTGTGTACGAAGTTCTCACTAAGTGAAGCAATTAATATTGAAATAAGAGCTAATTTAGTCAATATTACATTTTAGACTAGTGCACTTACTTCTTATCTAATCTATGTATTGAAGGTTTTGCTTTTCTAAACGTAATTACATCGAAAAGGAAATATTTTGTAAAGGCAGGCAGTTGCGTTTTTGTTTACATGTTTTGGCGTAAATTTCGTATGAATGTAGATATTTGTTTTTGACTAGACTTAGCGCTTGAAAGTTAGCTTAATTCGTGTCTCTCATCCAGAATGATTAAAAGTTTCTGAAGCAAGTTTATAAGTTCGTTTACATTAGTGTTTAGTTACATACTAGGACAAGTTAAAAACTATTGTGCTGTTGAAGTTATTTTCTGCTTTTGTGTTATGTTTTACTATCAAACCATGTGTGACAAGTGTGAAAATTTGACAGAGGGAGTGCTCTGTATAGACGGTAGGTTGTGGTTTCATTGGGGAGAGTGTAGCGGAGAGGGAACGAGGATAGATAATGAGGCTCTTCCATGCCACTGTAGTTTATGTAGAAAGGATAGAAAAATCGTGGAACAGGCGGCAAAGATTTGTGCCCTTAAGGCTGAATTAGAAATCGCGAATTTGGAATTATGTAAGCTAAGGGAGGAAAAGGACTCTGGGCGCTGGAAAAAGGTAGCAATCAAAGGGCGAAAAAGGGAAACAATTGATAAAACTTATAAAATTCAGTTAGGAAATCAGTTTGGCTTGCTCTCTGAAGTAGTGGAGGAAGGGCCTCATTCATATTTAGTTGAATGTAGGTTGAACCAGAATATTAGCTTAAAGAAAAAAGACAGGTCGGGATCAAACCAGAATATGGAAAGAAAAATTCTGCTTATAGGTAGCACTCATGGGAAGGGTGTGGACCAACAGCTTCAGGAGAAATTATGGACCGAGTACCAGGTCACAAGTTTTGTGAAACCAAGTGCTAACCTTAGCCAGGTGACAGAAAACTTATGTCAGCTATGCAAGGACTTTGAGAAGGAAAATCAGGGAATTATAGTTGGGGGAGCAGTAAGCAGCCTGGCCATGAATGCAGGGTACAGTATTAGGAGTGACCTGGATAAAATAGGAGCAGAAACTGGGCATATGAATGTTGGGTTTTTGGAGGTCTTTCAGCGCCATGATCAGCCCTGGGTATGGCGTGTTAACACTGAACTGAACAGGATGCTCCAGACACCGGCAAAGTCTCACATGAGTGTTGGTCCAGTTGATTCTATTGGTAGGTAGGGTGATACTACACATGGCCTGCACCTTATTATGAAGGGGGAGGATATGTTAGCTTCTCTATTGGCAGATACTGTAAGGGGGGCCACAGTCACACAAGGGGTGATCCCTGTGGTTATTGCGACCAAGGCAGACAGGTTTTTTTAGGTTAAAGTCAATTTCCAGACAGACAACAACCAAGGAAAATAGAAGAAAAGAAACTACATGCACAGCAAACAAGGATAAAGCTAAGGATGATATCAACTTCACCAAAATATCAGCGGAATAAAAAAAAGTAGGTGAGCTGATAATGTATTTAGATGATCTCGAAAATAAGAATGAGATTGATATATTTTGTCTGTCTGAGCACCATGTTATTGTGGGGATGGAAAATGTCAGTATAAATTGGTATCATTTAGCATCTTACACTTGTAGATCTAGTATGGATAAAGGAGTTGCCATTTTCACAAAACAAGGGTATAAATACAGAATTGTTGAAGTGAGAAAATTTTGTGTTGTTCAGCACTTTGAGGTTTGTGCACGTGCAATTCAGCTAGATAATGTTGATATTAGGAACAGTGTACAGGTCTCCACTAGGAGATTGGGAGCTATTCATAAAAAAGTTTGACTCCCTGTTATGCTGACTGTCAGTCAAAAAAGAAGTAGTTATTAATCTGGTGTGATTTCAGTGTTAACTTCCTAAGCAATTCTGATAGGAAAAGTGAACTAGAAGTGTTGTTAACAACATATAACAGAATCAGTGATCAATTTCCCTACACGTATAGCTCAGGACAGTAGTACTCTAATAGATAATGTATTTGTACAGCAAGAGGATGTAGAACAAACACATGCTTTCCCTGTGGTAAATGGATTATCTGACCATGATGCACAACTGATTAACTTACAAAACATAACAGGGTGTACACTTCAGATACCATTAAGTAAAAGTGTGAGGGTGCTCAACCCGGTATCTATAGATCACTTCAGAGAAAGTTTAGGAATTGTAAACTGGGAAGATGTATATAATGAGCCAAATGCTAATGATAAATGCAGCATATTTCCTAATAAATTTATATCCCTTTTTGAACATTTTTTTCTAAAGAAAATTACTGAATGTAACACCACAATCTTATCAAAGAAACCTTGGATTATTGTAGGTATTAATGTGTCTTAAGAAAGAAAAAGAAAACTGTATGAGACAACAGGAACTAGTAAAGATTCAAAAGTAGATTTACACCTCAAAAGTTTTTGTAACACACTGAGAAAAGTTTGCAAGGAAATCAAGAAATATATATGTTAGAGAAGAAATTAACAACTATAGCAATAAAATCAAATCAATATGGAACGTTGTTAGAAGGGAGACAGGAAAATTAACCACTGGGATAGGTAGTATTACTGTTAAAGAGAATGAGACCATCTTCACCAACATTACACAGGTACCCAATGTCTTCAACAATCACTTCTTAAGTGTAGGAAAAAAATTGGTGAGAATAGTTCAAAAGAAAAAGCCAGGCAGCACATGGAAGAATCAGTTTTGAAACATTTTAGTCAGATTAGGTTTCATCTAACAACCTCTCGTGAAATAAGGAAAATTATTAAATCTTTGAAAAATAAATGTTCTGTTGGAGTAGATGACATAAAAACAAATTGGAGCAATTACAGCTGATATTTTGAGTCACATATGTAATACATCACTGACTCAGGGAACTTTGCCAGACAGGTTAAAACATATCCATTGTCAGGCCTCTCTACAAAATGGGGGAAACCACAGATGTCAATAATTACTGGCCAGTATCCTAGCTTACAGCCATCTCAACAGTACTGGAATACTTAGTAAATCACAGTTTGGATTTCAGAAATGCTGTTCCACTGAGACAGCAATATGCAATTTCACTGTCAACATAATAGAGTGTTTAAATAGTAAAATGTCACCAGTAGGAATATTCTGTGACTTATACAAAGCATTTAATTGTGTGAGCCATGACATTATGTTAGAGAAATTACAATTCTATGGTATAAATGGAAAAGCATATGAGTGGTTTAAGCCATATCTACAGAACAGGAAGCAAAAAGTCTCTTTGTATGCTTCTAGTGATTAGAAGGAGTTTGCCACTTCATCTACCTGGAGTGAAATTCCATTAGGTGTTCCACAAGGTTTGATCATGGGTCTCCTCCTGTTCTTGATATATGTGAATGACCTCCCTTCTTGTGTGAAACAAGATGCTGAACTGACAGTGTTAGCTGGTGACACAAGCATAATTATTAATCCAGTAAAGGAAAGTCCAATAGAAAATAATACAAATAAGGTCGTTTGAAAAGTTGTTAATTGGTTTTCTGTGAATGGGCTTCCTCTGAACTTTGAAAATACACAGTACATCCAATTTTCTGGTGCAAAAAGTATGATTCCTTCAATAAACATAACACATCAAAAGAAGTCTGTAGCTGGGGTAGAGCATACTAAGTTTTTGGGTATACATTTAGATGAGAATCTTAATTGGAAAATTCATGTTTTGGATCTCCTAAAGCGACTAGGTTCAGCAACTTTTGCAATCAGAATAATTGCCGATTTTGAGGATGTAGAAATTAGTAAGCTAACATACTTTGCATACTTCCACTCTCTGATGTCATACGGAATAATATTCTGGGGCAACTCAATACTTAGGCAAAAGGTATTCATTGTTCAAAAGAAAGTAGTTAAAATAATGTGTGCGGTTCATAGTCACACATCTTGTAGGCACCTGTTTAAAAGGTTAGGAATTCTTACAACTGCTTCACAGTACATTTACTCAGTAATGAAATTTTTTTTCAGCAACATGGACCAGTTGAAAATCAACAGCGACATGCATGATTAAAATACCAGAAAAAAGAAAGACCTACACTATCCTTTACTTATCTATTTTTGGCACAGAAAGGGGTAAAATATGCTGCTATAAAACTTTTCGATAAATTACCAGATGAAATAAAATGTCTGACAGACAGCAGTAATAGTTTCAAAAACAAATTGAAATCATAACTCCTTGACAACTCCTTCTATACCATAGATGAATTCTTGAATATGACTAAATAAATCTGGAGATATAATATATGCGTTTTGAGCCATTTAAGGGAATGGGATAGATAATAGAAATATTTAGGTATGACACTATAATGTAAACAGAAAAAGCAACTTGTTTCCTGTGCGCATTTCTTGTGCATTTGACACGTTCCACATCATAATGGTTTTTCCGTGCTATTGATCAATGGAACACATCACTAACTCACTAACTAACTAACTTAATTGATATTGGTTATTAAATCCTATATCATTGGTTTGGTCCTTAACTAAGTGGAATTTAATGCTCTCCCATGTTGCAAAATACGCAAAATGACAAAATTATACAATGGAAACAATCTAATACATATTAGCATCCCATCTTCTAATGGTTAGTCGTAAATGAGAGTCGTGACTGAATTGCGCCAGGATCCAAAATCCACTTAACTATAAAATTATCCAACAGCTGCTGCTTGTGGGCCACTGGTTTTGGTGATCTGAATAGTTCACAATATCCTGGATTACATATGATCCATATAACCATTCTGAGGACAACTACAGTGAATGGAAGATAGATGACACCGGGGCAACCACTCTATGTAGGAATTCCAGCTTACTCCACTCAGTGATGTGTGCAATGCTGTGGTTAATGGTAACTTGCAATTTTCCCAAGCTAGTATTCATCAATGGTTTGCAGAAGGTGAGTCTTTGATTTTTTTGATAGTGTAGGCAGGCTGTCGATTGGGTGCCAGCACAAAAGGTGTTTCAGGAAAATTAAAAGAAAAATTTAAATGCTATTCTATGTGTAAGTGAAATGAGTAAATAACCTAATGGTGGGTGTGATACATCATAATAAGAACATTGAATAAAAGTCTACCGTTAGAGAAGCTCGAGAAGTCTGGAGTGTAAATGCATGGTCACAGCAGAGAAGTGCTACTATAGTTGACTGTGCTACCAAATACAGTAATCTGTTCCCAATGGGCATAAATAAAGATTTGTGCATTGAAACAACAATGTGAGAGCAAGGGAATTCTTTAGTTTCCCCTAAAAGCAGTGCAATTTCACAATGCACGACACTAGTGTAGAGTAATAAGGTAGGACGCTTGTAATAATTAGTATGAATGCACAGTTGAAACTTGAACTACATGGCAGTGTGATGGACAACCCTTGGAAACAATCAGGATACCCGTTTGCCAAACTTTGCGTTCATAGGCAGCCAAACAGGCGACAGGGAAAGAGAAGGTGATAACACTCAAATTTGCGACTGGTGCAAGTTATGGGCAGGGATATCGGCACATTTAAAACATCTGTATATCATGACAGTTGTACAATAGCAGCAGTGCAATAATACAGCAAGGTTGATTCCTACATGGAGTAGATCATTTGCATGTGTACTGATGCATGAAATGAATTATTAGTTATGGTTTGCTGGAAGGTTTCAGCTGGTACTAAGTTAGGGCTGAGGCTTTGTTGCAGTCTTGGCTGAATAGTAGTGTGCATGGTGTTAAAATGCAAGTGTTGTGTGGGTGTTATACAACAAGATCTGTAAGGCTTTGGTCCCTTCCAAAGTAGCATTCAGTTTGCACAGTTCCCTGTGTACAGTTATTAAGTCACACTGGATCGCGTTTTTAAGTTCTTAGTATTTCAGTATTAGCACAGCGGCTATATTATGGGTTTGTCAGTTGGTAACCAAAAGTTGTCTTCAATGTGATTGAGCTGCACAAGCCAGGATACTAGGATTTCATGATACTGCGTAACAAAGAATGAAGCTCGCTGGGGAGCTTTGTCACAGCGATCATCATCAGTCTGATCAGGGGTACCAAATTTGTTTTCAGCACAGCTGCGCTTCCATTAAACCAGACTTACATAGCATTGCGGAGTTTTACTGTGACTATTTGTTCACAGGATGAACCGTGTTTGTAATGCAGTGAAGCAGAATTAAATCTGTGAAAAGACAGAGATGGTAGTACCCATTGTCTGGTCATCTCTGCTTGCATGCTGCAAGAGACAGCACTCGTGTAGAGGCAATAGCAACAGGGTACCAAGGTTCGATGGCTTCCCAATCAAGATGATTGATCAGCAGTATTTATAGAGTGTTCACAGGCGCTAGTTGTCTTGAAACTTTGCAAAAGTTTAAAAGATCATTATTCTTTTGAAAAAACACTGATGATCTATGTTGAGCAGGGCTGAATGTTGAGGGGACTGAATTCACAGCCAGTTGTTTTTGGCATGCTTTTAGAAAGAATGGAGTACGTTATAGCCTGGCATATTGCAGAATTAGGTGAACAGTTGGCTAATGTGTATGATTTACTGTAGTGTGCTAATTCTATACTTTGTTGAGAAAATAAATGTGAGTTTCTATAACCACTTTTCTGAAAATTAATGAGAATGAAACCACATTTTGGAAGTGTACATTTCGTAAACTGGCATGAATATGGAGATGTTAGATTTAGGACAAGGATGTCAAAATGGGAGCCAGTGGACATACCCAGTAGTGATAACGTCCTTGGTGAGCTATGAGAAAGAATAGAGGGCTTAGCTGTTCGGAAAACGACCAAACCAGCTTCAGTTTCTTGTAACGAAATTAAAATTGAAAGTATTGGTTACATTTATAATTATAATGTATTAAAATATAATAGGTGGTGCAATGAGAATGGGAGGTGAAGTAGGAATGGAATCATGATCAACTGTCCGAACTCATGGTGGCTGGGACTGTAGTCTTGTGACTGTTGAGGGACCTAACTGGTTCATGCCAGTCCTAATTAAACTAGTTGATAAAAACAGATCGCAGAACATGACAACATGAACTGGAAAACAGAAATACATTAACAGGAAAAGAGGTGACATCATGCACTACAATTACTGCAACTTAATCACAAAGGGAAGAAAAAGGAATCGCAGGAGCTTGTTTCTAGATGAATCGGACGTTTTTCGTCATCTCATCAGCCTATCAAGGTGTAATGAACTTGCGAGTCGAAAAGAGTGTGCTGCTGCCATACAAGATTTGTGTCATGAAGCGATAGAATTTTATTCTGCTGCTATAAAAGTATGTCAAAGCTAAATATGGTAAAGGAATGTGAAATGAGCAGAAACGCCTGTAGATACGTGAGGTAAGTAAATGAGTTAAAAGAGTCGAAGCATTTAAAGTTTTTCTCAGTGATGCAGCACTGACAAGTAGTACATTGACTTTGTAGGTGTGTAAGGCGCTGGGGTGTGTCCAATTGTATAGTTATTTATAGTGTACTACATGTGAATGCATAACGTGGTACGTGTCAGTGGATATGAAAGGGTCACAAAAGTAACCTGTATCAATAATCTATGCATATCCACTGCTCTCTTGGTTAGTGATGGGGAAGCACAGAGAGTTTGTACAGATTGCATGAAGCGTTCTAAATCTTCCCATAAACGGAATGGTGGGCATCAGATGCATTCGCATTCACGTCATCAAAATAGCAGATCCTAACTGGCAGGTAAAACACATCACTAGAGGGACAGATGCACAAAATTGTGCGTTAGTGAGTATTTAATAATGATTGTAACTGATAACATTGGTGGCGGCCACATTGGAAAAAGACTTTATTATTCATATTTCTTCTTGAAGGAGTGAGCAAGGCTGAAATTGGTGTGGTGCCAGGTGCATCAGACAGGAACTGCTTGATGAATGTGATTTTGTACTGATGAATGCCACATTTTACTCAATGGAGATGTAGATAATATCTGAGGTCCGCTTTTGCACAATGGCGATGAGTAATGTAGAACAGCCGGCCGTTGTGACCGAGTGGTTCTAGGCGCTTCAGTATTGAACTGCGCGACTGCTATGGTAAAGAATCTTGCCTCAGGCATGGCTGTGTGTGATGTCCTTAGGTTAGTTAGGTTTACGTAGTTCTACGTTCTAGGGGACGGATGACCACAGCAGTTCTAGGAGACTGATGACCTCAGATGCTCCCATAGTGCTCAGAGCCATTTGAAGCATTTTGAATGGCATGCTTTCAGAGTAACTGTCACAGTGACAAGAGCAGTTAGTCCATCACTGTGTAATTACAACAATCAATGCATTTACCCTTCTTTGCAGTACCGTAGGTAATTCTTATTCGTCCATATGACAATGAAGATGCTACTGTTGTTTGAAAATTGTTTGTCTCTTAACTTCATGTAGAATGCGGCATAATTACACATTACCTTTCACAAACCATTGCTGTGAAACTACATTTGACACCTTCTGTGTCTTTAGTGCCTTTCAGGTATCATTGTTTGGTAATGAAG
Organism: Schistocerca cancellata; assembly: GCF_023864275.1. Taxonomy (NCBI): domain Eukaryota; kingdom Metazoa; phylum Arthropoda; class Insecta; order Orthoptera; family Acrididae; genus Schistocerca; species Schistocerca cancellata. The sequence continues at coordinate 156,038,939 of NC_064636.1, forward strand.
TTAAGTCATTTGTGATACAGAAGTAGTATATAATTCAACTTATCTATGCTTTTGTTCTCCTGACCTACCCTTGACACCCTATATTTTTGTCATGCTGGATCTATGGTCTCGACATGTAGCAGTGTCTTCTGACAATGCACATAACTGTGATGTTCAGGATTTCACGTCTGAAGTCTATTGTAAATTAGGTGGAGAATAGAGGAAAGTATAGTTTTTGAAGGCGTAATACATTTCCTATAATGGGATATGGCAAAATTTGTAACCATAACTTGTTTGTTTCACCAGATCAATCCACATGAGTTACTATACATTTTACCACAAATTACGAAGGCCAGGACTTATTTTTGTTGTGTTCTCCTTCACGTACAAAGAATATAGATCATCTGACGTGCAAAAGTCCTGCCAAACAGTAACTTATATTGCTCTATATGCATGTGTTTGCCTCTAGTAATATCTTGCAGTGTGAGTTATTCTTTGTTTACAAAACGCTAACACAACTTCGACATAATACCGTCATATACATTATAACTTCCCACTAGTGTATACTATGAGAGTCTTGGGTAGTTTCATAGCTGTGGTTTGCAGATTTTAGGCGAGTGTGTCAAGTACATGATCTCTGTAGGTTACTCATTAAATGAATTAGTCTTTAGAGTTAACTCGAAGCACTTGATATAGAGGTCGCCTGGTTGTTGCAGATTTGGTTCTTAACTGTTATATAAATGAATGCACTTATCTCTTGTCTCTTCATATATTAAATTAAGAAGTTTACTTGCCTATTGTGGACAATAGAACTGTGAATTCTAAAGTAAATTTTGATAGTAAAGTGGAAATAGCATGACATCTGATAATAAGTGAAAATTTGTTGTATGTGTTTTTCGTACGAAACTTGGCAAAAGATAAATATGTATTGCTGTGAAGAAACCATTCGATCAATATCAGCTACTGGAAATAGACTTTGTTACTTAATGTCTCCAATTATCTACTTCACTTCAGTGCTGCTTGTGAGTTGGCTCAGTAAAACATCGTTCTACCTCAAAACTGTAATTCTCATGTTATAACATCTACATCTACATCTACATCCATACTCCGCAAGCCACCTGACGGTGTGTGGCGGAGGGTACCTTCAGTACCTCTATCGGTTCTCCCTTCTATTCCAGTCTCGTATTGTTCGTGGAAAGAAGGATTGTCGGTATGCCTCTGTGTGGGCTCTAATCTCTCTGATTTATCCTCACGGTCTCTTCGCGAGATATACGTAGGAGGGAGCAATATACTGCTTGACTCTTCGGTGAAGGTATGTTCTCGAAACTTTGACAAAAGCCCGTACCGAGCTACTGAGCATCTCTCCTGCAGAGTCTTCCACTGGAGTTTATCTATCATCTCCGTAACGCTTTCGCGATTACTAAATGATCCTGTAACGAAGCGCGCTGCTCTCCGTTGGATCTTCTCTATGTCTTGTATCAACCCCATCTGGTACGGATCCCACACTGCTGAGCAGTATTCAAGCAGTGGGCGAACAAGCGTACTGTAACCTACTTCCTTTGTTTTCGGATTGCATTTCCTTAGGATTCTTCCAATGAATCTCAGTCTGGCATCTGCTTTACCGACAATCAACATTATATGATCATTCCATTTTAAATCACTCCTAATGCGTACTCCCAGATAATTTATGGTATTAACTGCTTCCAGTTGCTGACCTGCTATTTTGTAGCTAAATGATAAAGGATCTATCTTTCTGTGTATTCGCAGCACATTACACTTGTCTACATTGAGATTCAGTTGCCATTCCCTGCACCATGCGTCAATTCGCTGCAGATCCTCCTGCATTTGAGTACAATTTTCCATTGTTACAACCTCTCGATACACCACAGCATCATCTGCAAAAAGCCTCAGTAAACTTCCGATGTCATCCACCAGGTCATTTATGTATATTGTGAATAGCAACGGTCCTATGACACTCCCCTGCGGCACACCTGAAATTACTCTTACTTAGGAAGACTTCTCTCCATTGAGAATAACATGCTGCGTCCTGTTATCTAGGAACTCCTCAATCCAATCACACAATTGGTCTGATAGTCCATATGCTCTTACTTTGTTCATTAAACGACTGTGGGGAACTGTATCGAACGCCTTGCGGAAGTCAAGAAACACGGCATCTACCTGTGAACCCGTGTCTATGGCCCTCTGAGTCTCGTGGACGAATAGCGCGAGCTGGGTTTCACATGACCGTCTTTTTCGAAACCCATGCTGATTCCTACAGAGTAGATTTCTAGTCTCCAGAAAAGTCATTATACTCGAACACAATACGTGTTCCAAAATTCTACAACTGATCGACGTTAGAGATATAGGTCTATAGTTCTGCACATCTGTTCGACGTCCCTTCTTGAAAAGGGGGATGACCTGTGCCCTTTTCCAATCCTTTGGAACAATGTAGTACTGAGTAAACCTCGTTTTCAATAGTGTAAATGCGTCCGTAAAAAATCCATTTCACATGATGTAAAGTCTCTAGTGCACATAATGCAAAACTAACAGTAATTTCATGTATCACCACAGTATGGTTCTCACATATAGGAGGTTTACAGCTTTACTGGGTAACATAGTAAGCTCCTGATGATGTTGAATTGTAGCCCCTCACATTCTCTTTTACTGGTACATGATTATTATAAAACAACTGATCTCTGTAAACTCTTGTCCACTGTGTAAGCAATTACTTCTGGTCACACTTTAATCATTTACAATATCACTTCTCTCGTTGCCTTGCTGTTAATATACAGTAACTTATAATACAGCAAGGCACACTCTTACTTTAGAAAGCAATTTTGGCAGCATCTTGCATAAAAAACTGCAAAAGAAAGATGGCCAACTAGCCTCAACTGGAGACTGGTTCTATAGTCTAGCACAATTAGTTTGCACTAGCCAGTCAAAATGACTGACTGAATGATAAAATTATTACTCGCAACAGCATCAATAAAATAAATTTCTTCCTATAGTGAAATCACTCCTACACAGAATAAAATACCACATACAACTCGTTCGAACCAACGATACCTCAATCCCGTGACCTCAAGGCATAAGGGTGCTTATTTCTCAAGGCATACTGAGGATGAGCTGACAGCAACTTGTCCTTTTTTTCCTGCATTTCTGCATGATAGTACCTGTGACTTGTCATAAATAATTTTGAACTGAAGCAAGTGACACTGCAGAGGGTGGCAGAGCTTGACCATGGTACAGCTGTAACCAGTCAGAATATACTACCACTGTATGGTCAGGAAATGAATATCTGCATAAACAGAAGTCACTCGTGTGATGGAATAAGGCATTTCGTATTGAGACATGAATTTCTTAGTCTTCCCTTTCTTAATCATGGGGTTACAAATCAAAAGTAGATTCCCAAGTTTACATTGAGAAAGCACAGTCCCTTTGTTACTTCGTTCATCTTGTTTCTGGGTAGCTTATATTTATTTTGCTTTATCTGCTTCCAGATAGCCTTTAGGTGACAACTTCTGCCAGATCCACGACAGATTGGGGGTATATCATGTTCAATTGGGGAGCTCATAGGCCATCCATATACTTCCTCATAGGATGTATATCTAGTTGATTCATGTGTATGACTATTTTATGCAGAAGTTACATAGGCGACCTACCTGTCCCAGTCATTGAGTGGTTTATGTAGTAAGACAAAATCCGAACTGCTGTTTGTGAACACATTGGAGGTGGCTATTAGCTTTTGGATGATAAGGAGTGTCTCTATTTTTGGATTCATAGTAATTTGTACACTTGTAGAAACAGGGTGTACATTAAATTAGTCCTCTGTTCAGTCAAAATATCATCAGGGCCCCGAATGATAAAAATTAAGTATTGACAAAGGCACTCATCACTGTTCCTATAGTCATACCTGCAACTTGTACTAGACTTAGATATCTAGATCAGTGGTAGATAGTATATATTAATAATTCTGTGTGGTCTGTGGGAACGGTCTGACACTGTCTAAGGCAACATTCTGAAATGGGTTTGTAGCGTCTATAAGTGTTTGCAAGGCAATGTAAGTCCATTGTGGGACTGACCTCTGACCACAAGGCAAGTAGTTTTGTATATACTTCTGAACATCAGTCTCTCTACCTTCTCATCAATACTGTGTGTCTATTCTGGCATTCATGGCTTTTTGTCCATTATGACATGGCTGCAAACTGTCATGATACTGAGCTATTATACATGCTTGCAACTCTTTCTGCAATTATGACTCTGTTGCTCAGGGAAATTTATGTGGCATACAATATAATCAACTGTGACAAAATGTTGAAGAGAATTGTACCAGTTACATTGTACATCTCTCAATTCTTCTATTAAAACATTGTCAGTATGAATCATTTTGACCTTATGGTCTAGTGCATCGGCATTCAGGTATGAACAGCCCAGTTTGTGGCATGTGGCATAACCCTATTTTGATAGTTTTTATGCCCCACGAGTCAAATGACTACTGGGGTCCATTAAACTGCACCTCTACAAAAGAGCAGTATAATCAGAGACCACAGCGAAATTTCTTCTGTAGAAATAACATCTGCAGTAGTTGACTCCGAATTTAACTGCTAGCAATCATTCCTGACCTAGAACAGCATTTATAGCATATTCGAGGTGTCTGTTCAAAGGATGAAAAGCATTTCAGAATCAGTATATTAATAATGTGAATCTGTCAAATCATATTTAAGTTGCCTCATAGCCTATTCATATCCTTCTGTCCGCTCAAGCACTGCACCTTACTTTAACAACTTAGTTAATCGTTTGGCTGTCATAGCAAACTCCTTTACCAAAGACGATAATATTTAATTGAGGCAAGAAAAGTTGCATTTCCTTAGCGTTAGTGGGCCTGGAAGAGTCTCAACTGCTTTGGTTAGCTGTGGATCTTTCTTAACTTCATCTTAACTGATAATATGTCCCAGGTACTTAACCTTTGATTGTGCAGAAAAAAAACTTTTAAATTAAAATGTGTATGCTGTATCCTTGATAAAACGTACCTCAATCTCACCAAATGTTCCTCGGTACTCCTTGAAAATATCAAGTCATCCAAATACACGAAAGATGTTGTAGGCTTCAATCATCTTATTAACAAGTTATGGAATCTTTGGAAAGTGACAGGCGCATTTCTAAGGCTGAAAGGCATGTGTAAAAACTCATACAAACCTCATGGAACCAGAAATGCGGTTTTTTTAGGTATTCTGGTGCAATCAGAATTTGGTGGTAGTTAGAATACATGTAAAAAGTAGTAAAATACCTACAGTTTCCCAATCTGTCCAATGTTTCGTTGATATGGGGTAGAGGGTAGGTATCAGTGGCAGTTACCTTGTTTACTGCTTGTGCGTTAATGCATAGGCGATAGGCTTCCTCTCTACTGATTGCCTTTTTTAAGGTACCACAAAGATAGGGACCAACCCGGGGTTCACAGAGCAATGATCTATCCCTGCAGCCAGCTGTTGTTGTGTAACATCCTGAACAACAGATTGTAGATAAAATAGGAATCTGTCCAGTGCTAAACCTGTCCAGTTTCTAAGCAATTGGCCTAATGTCTTAAGTTTGAATTTCGTGTTGTAAAGCGTCAGTGACTGACATATACTGCTGTTCCTCGAACAAACAAGCATATTCATTTACTACCGAGTACAAAAGATTTCACTTACACTGGCAAATGTGCTAACTTCTCATAGGCCTGATTTTTAAGTAAGGTCGGTACTGTGCAAATTCTCCTTCTGTCAGCTGCTTCTTGCTCTTACACTTTAACTTATTTTCACTCTGAAATTCTTCCTCTACAACTTCCTGAGCACTATCAAGTGTTGTTCCAGGTGTAATCTCTATATCTTATTACCGAAAATCATCAACAAATACTGGAGCACAAAACTTCTTTACCAGTGTCTCTATTTTATTTGTACTTCTTCTCACACGAATCAACAACCTGTATAGAACGTTGTTTAGACCGAGTGTATCAACGAGAAAGTCTAATCTAGGCAACATTTGGATTGTGAAGTCGGTCCTGTGCCACCGCTGATTGTTACCAGTTGTGTAAGTTTCAAATACCCATGTATGTGGTTCTGTTGGAGGTTGTGGAAGAGGCCTCATTCCACAAATTCCTAGTGATTGAGGGTCGCGAATTTCGCCAAGATAGTTGCCTCACTGAATCTAACAATATGCGTCCCATAATCTACCACCACCCAGTATCGATGTAGGGTATCCTTATGTAGTATGACACTGAAATCCATTCTGCGTCTTCCCCCCACTTACCTATCAAAACCATAATTCTTACCATCCATCTGCAGGTTTACAAAACATTTTCCTGTGGGCAGTATTACTTCTTCTCTTAATCCACTAGTGTTACTGCGCAACGATTTAAGTGCACTCTTATCATTAAGACAAACAAATAATGCTCTAATTTGAGCCCTTGTATCTACTGACACTTTGGCAACTCTTCCTCTCATATTGTCCTCTAAAATTATGTAAGTCACCTCATTTATACATCTGTCTTGGTCTGGATACATTACCCACGTTACATGGAGGATGGGTGTTGGGGCCTGATCCCCCTACGTCTATATGAGCGTTTGGAATAAGTGTCGTTTACAAAAACGTGGCGCAGCTTATTGCTTTGCGACAGAGTAGAGATGAACCTTGCAGCCTTCTTGCAAAAATGTGTCAGTCTTATTGCCTCATGCAGTGAAGTATGTGAGGCCACCATTACTTCACTACATATCTGCAGATCTATTCCATGTATGAAGACGTCAATTGTTCTGGCTCTAGCTAGCTCAATTAACATGGCATTACATGTGGCATCCCACCATAACACATGTATGCCTCCTGACGCAGCTCGTATTTGATCAACAAAATCTTCATTCAGCTTGTGCCTTAACGTGGATAAATGGTCTCTGTAGTAGCTGCCTTCTTATTTGTCGAAATAGTGCTCTGATAAATCGTATGCCAGGGCTTCAGAGAAAAGTAATTAAAAAGATTACCAAGGACTGTCGTCAAAGTTATGTAAGTGGTCCACTGGTTTGGGATCTTAGTATTGAACCCTGTTACATCTGGGGCAGATGCTATTGAAAGTGTTGTCGCATACACATGTGACATCCTAGTAGGTGTGTCTGCAGACTCCAGGGTGAGACTTAAGGCAAAGGCGAGCGATGGGCTTGCTCAGTTGCAGCGTTGGTGCAAGAGCAATAAACTGACTACAGCAGTTCATAAAACCATATACATACTTTTGAAGGGAAGGCTTTCTCTTAGTAGGAATCCTTCCCTGAGGCTTGACAGAATACCTGCAAAATGCAGCTCTGGTAGTATATATTTAGGCTTTCTTCTAGACGAGAAAAGAAACTGTCTAGAACACAAAAATCTGTTACTCAGAAAGCGGCCAAAATTATGCATAATATTGCCTGTGCTGACTATAAATTACCATTTCATGTGGTGTGGTCATATCACGAAGCTAACTTCGACACCATTATGGACTTCATTGCCATCATCTGGACAGATCATCTTAGACTAGTCAGCAACAAAACAATAATGCGACGAACTCAGTGGAGCATACTTCTGCAGCTCACTGTGACTTTCGCACTACACCTGTAGAGGATTAATTGATGATAGTCGGGCTATGTCTGATGAATATCGTGGTATGTTACAGGGCAGCGCGCTTTTGGTTAGGGTGTGAGCCATATGATCATGTGTATGAGCCTGGAAATGTCACCATTATTAACCAATATGTACGACCTGTTTGGAGTTTCCAGAAAACAGATCTAAGATTCGTAGTAATAAACTAAATTGAATTGAACTCAATTGCTTCAGATTTTATTGCGTTTTATAAGGCATCAACATGTTAAACGTACTTACGTCTGTCATCTGGCAACTTTGACCTCACTATGTTTAGTAATATTCCAAGCGGCCAAGTCCAAAAATGCCCCAATCACGAATATTCTGTAAGAAAGTGGTAACACCTCCATTCGGCTTTCCCAAAAATGTAGGTATAAAAGAGATGGCAGAGGAGCTGTTTGGAATGATTGCTACAGATGCTGCAGAACTAGCTGTAGGTGTTCCTGAAAAACTTGCAGCTATCTGACAAGCTTTGTGCTCAGTTTAATCCCTTTGCACCAATTCTTCACACTATTCCTGTAACACTAACTTCTGACAGGTAAGTATATTAATTTGCTCAGCTGACGTATTTATCAACTGGACTAACACCATTAGAAGTAATAGGTAAACCCTTTATAGGTGAATCACTTATTAAATATTTATGTGGTCCGAACAACCTAGTACTGATGACTAACTGAATCAAACGATAGTTGCTAAGAACTTAATTAAGAGAGCCCAACAACTAGTAAGCAAACATAACGAGAAGGCTATAGAACCTCAATATAAGTTAGATGATCTAGTCTTAGTAAAACAACATCTTCAGAGCTCTGCCTTGAAGAGAGAAACGCATAAATTTTTTCAAAAGTGTGTGGGGCCTTACCGAGTACAATGGGTAGTCCACCCATAAACCTTATTTATAGTGAATCATGCAACTGAAGAAAAAAAAGGAAAATATAATGTTAAAGATATAAAGTGTTGTATTCCCCTGGGACGTTAACATTCTGTGTTAACGGGTGGAGTGACGACCATCAATTCCTGAGTTGGGTGCAGTGTTACTTCCACAATTAGTTTTCCTACACTGAATTCCCTTCAAATCTTCTACAATTCTGTAATCTATTTATTACCTCATTAACTATCCTATCATATTAGTATTTAAGTGACTGATTGTGGCTGCACGGTTATTACTAATTTAAAGAGTCACAGTAAACAGTAACCTCTAACATGAGGTAAAACTAACAGAATAACATTCTAGAAGAAGATATAATATGATGGTTCTGTGTGATACCTAGATGACATAAAGTGAACAGGGTATCTTATGTGTGTATAAGATATAATGTGAAGTGACTAACTGGTAAAATAACTATTTGATTATACTGTATAATTTTCTATTTTTATAGAGTATTTTATACCTTTTGGTGAGATATCATATGAATGTGGAGGGCTTGTACCAACTTTGAAAGGGGTTGGTAGTGTAGGTACACAACGTTAATGCTACACACACACACACACACACACACCACACCTTTCACACAACGCTTGCAGACAAGTGTGACTGATTCTTCACCATTTGCTATTCCATAGGAGTTGCTAAGATCTTTCTTTGGGTGGCTTTAAAGGTGAAGGTGAGAATGTCCATTCTTTAGGTGACAATTAACATCATACACTCTCCGGCTCCTCACTTAAGTACCGGTGAAATGGGGATCCTGGTGAAGGGCGGTGGGAAGGGTTTCCTGTCTTTAGGGCTATCTTCTTTCCGATAGCCCCGTTTCTACTTCTCCCTTTCTTACTTATCTTCTGAGTACCGGTCCATCTTTCCCTCTTTCTATATGCATACACTTCAATTTCTGAAGTCCTTTTTACTTTCTGTGGTTTCCTATAACCTTCAACTTATTTAAAATAAGTAGCCAAAGAACCAGGCTGCATGAAAACATATCGACATACACGCAAAATTAAACTTAGACACAAACACGAAAATTACGAATTAGAAACCTAAAAGCGATGGCAGACCCGTCAAGAGATGTAGAGGAATATAGATATATGTCCATCAGAATCGATGCTCATATTGCATTGTTGATATGTGATGGTACTGCATCGTTAATTTTGTAGCTCTAACATGTATTTACATGTGCCATGCTAGTCATTGGAGGAAAGTTAGTAAATACACATAGACATAGCATCTACTAGGTGTGTGCATGACCTCTATTTATATAGTAAAAGTGAGGAGTGAAAGAGGACTCTAGGGTGTAAGATGATGCATTAGAGAATGGCATATGGGTGTAAAGTAGATTGGTAATCTGACCAGAGAATATTTAAGTATAGTATACATAAAGATGTATGCTAGGCCAATGAACCAGGAGGCCTAATTAGGAAGGAGAAGGAGGGCGTACCCAGCGTTTACTGGATGGTAAGGCGCAGATAGGCAGACCCAAGAGAGGCTGACCTATACTGTGCAGCAGGGGCACCAAGATGGGGATCGAACTGTGTACCATAGATTAGGAGTTAAAAAGGGGTGTACCTACCCAAACGGAAGTAGAAAGGGTACTCTTTGGATCAACCCACGTGAGACATCAGTACTGTTCCAAAAGGGAAAAAGGGGCAGTATCGTGACAGAAGTCACACATTTACAGAGATTATTGTAGAGAGTTTGAATTCTCTATTCTACTAGCCTTGTCAGATTTACAAGTATCCAAGGAGGGAACACTTTTATTCTACCCAGGGTTTCTCTAGATTACAATAAGTTATAATTAAGTACATACTTAGAAAAAAGAGTAGTATGGGAAGTAAGAACAAAGCAAAAGAATGTTCATGAATCATGTGCACCTGGAATTTACGATTGGAAGAGGAACAAAAAACAGAGATAACTCCAACCTGAATTGAAAGGTTCACAGTTTGTAATTGTTGTATCATCTTGTGTAATATTAATATATAGAAAGCATATGTGTAAAATATCGCGCTTTCGATCTAAAGGGAGAGTTATATAGTGCTTCGAGAAGTTCGGGGTAAATTCAAGAAACACTTGGCTCTCCACCGTCTCGAACACCCGGTATTTTAACGACGAAGGTGAGAGAGCTTTTTTACTGCGCCACACGTATTTGTGTGCGCAGGTAGGACAGCTGTCACGAGAAGCCTGGAGCGGCGTCAGACGAGCGGCCCTGACAAGTGGGGGCCGGGTATGCATTGGAAGCCGTATGTCTGGTCCAAGGAGTAATCAAGGGACATTCTTTGACAGTGAAACAGTAGTGACTGCAGGGAACAAATGAAATATATTTTATCTAGAGACTCTAGATACTCTGTTGTTTGACTTACTGGGAGCAAGAGCTGTTTTAAAAGAGGTTATTAAAACCAAAAGAGTCTGTAGTGTTATATATTAAGTACTAATGTTTTGCGGACAGGGTTAATTTGCGAGAAATGGAAAAGAATGTAAAACTTATGTATTTGTTATATAGCGAAGAGGAAAATACAGACAAGATAGTATGAAAGTATTCTGAGAGTAAGAGATCATTTCCAAAGTAGAGAAGTAGTTCAGTATAATTCCCGCAAACAGTACGAAATCTTCGGAGAAGAAGCATTGTGGAGATCGACGCATCCGTCTGCCTTGAGAAGAAGTTCGGCTGCACACAATACGTAAGTCAACCGCGAGAGGCGTGCGAGTAGTACCACACAGTCTGCGGTCGTCAGGAAAGCAGCAGAAACTACGGTGGCAATTCCTTCTGTACTTTAATTAGACCCTTTAAATACTGCTCTGCCGACAGCGAATTTGCACCTAACTGATCCCTTACAGCCTGCTACATAGCCTCCTATAGTTCTCTCACTTTCCCTTGTGCTTCACAAACACTATCATACACGAACTGCAACCACTTTGTCATTACTACTCCTCTGTCTAAGACTTCCACTTCAGTTTGTAGTTCCCTGGTATTCTGATCAAGTGCCTCTTCTGCAACTCGCCGCTTTACTTCTCAGGTGAGTTGTAGTAGTCGTATGTTATTCAATACGTCCTTCTCTAAACCTCACCTATCAGCAGGAGTACCTATTACTACCCTCCCCCTTTAGTTCTTTGCTGCCCTATAGCTGCTTACACTAAACGCACTAAATGTAAACATAACTAAAAAAATATTAATGTCCATTTCCTAGGCCTTAATCCATATGGGTTCCTCATTACTGTTTCTTTCACAACTTCTTTTTTCCTCTTCTAATACCTTTCGCCTCACTCTCCCTTTCTGGTTCACATTCCTATCCCTGGAATTACTTCCATACTCCCTTGAAATGCTTTCAACCGCCCTACACGCACAATTATCGGTTTCCTCGACAATTTAATCTTGACACTTACTGGTGACGTAGTGTCTACCACTTGGTATGGCCCCTGATACTACTCAAAAAACTTTTTTATCTTTCCCTTAGGCGTACACAAAGTTGGCAGCATTGCCACTGATCAACCTTATACTGTGGTATTCTTACTGTATGGTACACTGCTTCTTCCTGTTTCTCCAGTGCTCGTGTATTTGCACTCTGTACTGCATTACAAATTTCCCTTATTGCTCTGGCAAATTCCTTAACAGACTCTCTAGTCTTCCCTTTCTTCACTTTCAATATGGTCGTAAAACGACATCACCATTTGACATATTGAAAGTGACGAAAGGGAAGACTAGAGAGTCTGATAAGGAATTTGCTATTTCATATAGCCATAATCCTTGACTTGTATGCTGCTTTAAGTCGAATGTGGAGATGATATAGTTCAAATAGACATCCTGGTTGGGTTGATGTGAGTCATTGCAGTATCCAAGCATGTCCCTGATCGTCCTGTGCACTCCTTCACTTCTTCCATTGGCTTGTCGATGGAGAGGAGTTCATTCTTAACTTCTTCACATTCAGTATCGTACACAAGTTCTTGAATAGATCTGACATGGAATTCGTTCCCTGGTCTATCGTTATTGTTTCAGGCAATACAAAATCAGTATCCAATTATTCAAAAGAGCTTGTGCCACTGTTTCTGCCTGTTAGTTTGACATTGTGACAATTTCGAAGTATCACGAAAAATTATTTATGATTGTGAGTATGTACTTATTCCCAGCAGGAGTTTTTTTGAATGTACCTAAACATCAATCCCCAGAAAAACCTTATGCTTCAGGTAACCATTGCAGTGGTACTCTCATTGGACACAAATCCGCTCTCTGTATGCAGTTCCGCGCATAATGGTTTACGCCTCTCTGTCTGCTCCTCTATCAATACCTTTTCACTACTCTTCTGTTGGTAGATCTGCAACTTCCATGACCCACTAATATGGGATTTTGAGCTTGTTGTAGCACGCTGTTCCTTAGCTTCACCTGCGGCCCCAACTTGGTTTCTTTATATAGCAACCCATCCTCCATACAAAACTATGACTGCTTAAAATACTGCTTAATGCTTCATCTACTTTTTGTGCAGCTTGCCATTCTTATGCTTATTACCCCCAACATGTAATACGGCTACTTTTCTACTTAACCTGCCCATATTTCTGTGATTCTTCCCACATTTATGCATAACTTCAAAATCTATTTCGCTTAGCCTAAGTGACAACCTATTGGAAGTATTCTTTAATCCCAACAACCATTTTAATGCCACAAAATCTGTTACAACTCTAACCTTTTTACAGTACAGATAACATTTAAAATATGTTGTTCCTTAAATAAATCTTAACATCTCTTTCTACGTTGCGGAATAATTTCTTTCCAGAGACTTTAGTTGCCCTGATACATAGGCTACTAGCTAGTTACAGTATATGACGTAGCTTCATTCAGTAATTCAAAACTACCCTCCAAAGTTGTGCATACAATTAATGACTCAACAATTAGAAATTTCAGGGAGGATCTTCAGCAGTTAGACAGGGATGAGGTGTACAAGGAACCCGATGCTAATTTAAAATATAACTTCCATGATACACTTGTAAGATAATTTGAAAACTGTTTCCCCAAGAAAATTGTTAATCGCTGATAACCACGCAGTTGAGCGCCCCACAAACCAAACCAAAACCAAAATTGTTAAATCTAATTATAAGAAACCATGCAAAAAACCTTGGCTTACTAAAGAAATAAAAATATCTCGTAACCACAAAAGGGAACTGTATCTAACAACAAGAAAGAGTAATGAAACAGATACAGCCAAAATTATAAAAACTACTGTGCTACATTAAGAAAGGCTATTACAAAGTCCAGAAGCATTTGCATCATATCTGAGATTAATACCTCTGATAGCAAAATCAAAACAATTTGGAATATTATTGCAAGAGAGACAGGGCAACCAAGAGTACAAGATTACGGCATTACCATCAAAGCGAATGGAAACTTGACAAACAACAAACTGGAAGTCGAAAACCTTTTGAATAATCATTTTTTAAATGTTTTAGAGAAAATAGGATCTAAATGTTTATTAGAAGAAGCAAGACAGTTAAAGGAAGAGGCCTTACCCACACAATTTGATACAACTGAAATTCCACCCACCTCTCCTGAAATTAATAAGATAATAAACTCTCTCAAGAATAAAAGCTCACATGGAATTGTTGGCATTTCCAGCAGGATAATAAAAGCTTGTTCCCAACAGATAAGTGGGATTCTTAGCCACATATGTAACAACTCTCTGAAGCAGGGTATTTTCCCAGATAGGCTGAAGTATGCCATTGTTAAACCACTGCATAGAAAAGGGAATACATCTGATGTCAACAACTACCACCCATTCTCCCTTGTGACTGCCTTATCCAAAATTCTTGGAAAAATAATGTATTGTACAGTAGCTTCACACCTTTGTAAAAATAAAGTTTTAACAAAATGTCAGTTTGGTTTTCAGAAAGGTTTTTCGACGGAAAATGCTATATATATACTTTCACTAATGAAATATTAAATGCTGAAGTCAGCCGTTGGGATTTTTTGTGATCTCTCAAAGGCTTTCAATTATGTATATAATGGAATACTCCTAGATGAGCTCAAGTACTGTGGTATGAATGGGACAGTGCTCAAATGGTTTAAATCATACCTAACTGGAAGAGTGCAGAAAGTTGAAATAAGCAGTTCACATAATATTCAAAAAACTGGCGATATCCCAAACTGGGGAACAATCAAGAATGGGGTGGCACAAGGTTCGGTCTTGGTTCCTCTGCTGTTGTTAATATATGTTAATGACTTGCCATTCTATATTCACGAAGATGCAAAGCTGGTACTTTTTGCTGATGATACAATTATAGCTATCACCCCCAACAGACAAGAATTAACTGATGAAATTGTAAACGATGATTTTCAGAAAATCATTAAGTGGTTCTCTGCAAATGGGCTCTCATTAAAATTTGACAAAACATGGTATGTATAGTTCCACACAGTAAATGGAAAGACACCATTAATAAATATAGACTTCGATGAGAAATCGGTAGCCAAGGTAGAATATGCATTGATGAGCGGTTGAACTGGAAAAAAACACACTGAAGATCTGCTGAGACGTTTGAGCTCAGCCACTTAAGCTATTAGGATCACTGCAAATTTTGGCAATATGCATCTCAGTAAATTAGCTTACCACGCCTATTTTCATTCTCTGCTTTCGTAATGCATCATATTCTGGGGTAACTCATCAGTGAGTAAAAGAGTGTTCATTGCACAAAAGCGTGTAATCAGAATAAGTTCTGGAGCTCATCCAAGATCATCCTGCAGACACTTATTTAAAGAGCTAGGGATCTTCACTGTAGTCTCACAATATATACATTACTTACGAAATTTGTTATTAACAATGTGAACGAATTCAAAAGTAATAGCAGTGTACATGGCTACAAAACTAGGAGAAAGGATCATCTTCACTACTCAAGGTTAAATCTAACTTTGGCTCAGAAGGTGATAAATTATGCTGCCACAAAAGTATTTGGTGACTTACCTAATAGCATCAAAGTCTGACAGATAGCCATATAGCATTTAAAAGGAAATTAAAAGAATTTCTTAATGGTAACTCCTTCTACTCATTAGATGAATTTTTGGTTATATTAAGTCAGTAATTTTCCCTCCCCCTATCCAAAAATAAAAAATTAAGTGTCATGTAATATTTTGTGTAATTTAATATCTTGTATAGACACCTTTTATTAACCTGATACTTTTCACATCATTACAAAGTGTGGTATTCATGATCTATGGAACAAGTACTAATCTAATCAAATGTCTAAACGACTTCTACCTCTTTTACAATACACAGTCTAGTGTATGGTTTCATGCATCACATGATAAAAGAAATTCTCTATTAAAATCCGGAAATACCAATATCGGACTCGATGTTAAAGCTACTTTTAACTCATCCAAAGCTACTTTTAACTCATCCTGACCACAAAAATTTAGTACCCGTTTTTAACAACTGAACTGTGTCAATGGTATGGTAGTATCCACAAACCCTTTTCTGAACCACCGGTAATAGTTTGCTAGTGCCAAGAACGATTACAGCTCCTTTACAGATTCTGGTACAGGAAATTCACATATGCCGTAAAATCATTTTTACTTATGATGTGACATAAGTATGCTATCTGTTCCATCACAAAGTTGTGCTTTGCTGTACTCAGTGTTAAGTATGCTAAATTTAACCTTAGGAAAACTTCCTTTAATTGCTGCATATGCTGTCCCATATGATTCCCATAGACGATTGTGTCATCAAGATACACTAACAACTGCCATGGTTTCAAACCTCTGAGTACTCGGTCAAACAACCTCTGAAATGTTGCAGGTGCATTTTTTAATCCGTATGGTATTCTTCTGAATTGGTACTGTCCACACTATGCTGAATAAGCTCATTTATGTCGATCCAGGCGTGAAGCTTCTATCTGGTGAAAATCGCTCTTCAAATACATTGTTGAAAAAATTTGCATTACGCTAAGTGATCCAAGGTTCTGTAATAATTGGTAACGGGTAGATGTCTATTATAGTTTTCGCATTTAGGTGTCTGTAATCAAAGGAGAACCTGTGTTTCTGCGACCCATTGAATGATTTTTTTGACATGACGACTGTTCGTGACCCCCATGGACTATTTACTTTCTTCAGTTATTCCATCTTTGAGCTGTTGATGGATAAATTCCTCCAAAACTGGCTGCAAGTACCTTGGTATTCTGAATGATTTGCGCTAGAAAGGTGATTTATTTCCAATTGGTATGCAGTGGTGTGTAATATGTATAAGTGCTAATGATTCTTTTGGAAAAAATAAATCTTTAAATTCCAAAATAAATTTTTCCATTTATTCTGCATAGCTGCTCTTTAGGTGCTTCACTTTTTCCATTATGCAGTTTCAATGACACCCCTCATATCCCATTCTTCTTGCTCCATACTAGCGATTAGCAACCTCTTTGTTAATCCTATGTCCTCTGCTCTAAAATTATCTATAGGAACAGATACTTCATGCCTTATTTTTGGAATGTATACAATACCTCTTTTAACTAAGCAGCACACCTGACCTAATACTTCATTTTTCTAAGGGTTCCACCACTCACAAAAGTCCTACTGGCAAGCTAGATTCAGTACTCACCCAAAGCGGTTTCGCAATACCCTTAGGTAAACAATCGTCTGAATCAAGCTTTAGTTTGGTCGTTTGTGGTTTAGTCGGTTTGTCTTTGATGACAGAATTCCGTCGCGATATCGCTACGCGGACTATGGCTTCTCCTAACTAAAAATGTTTCGATCAAGTTCCACTCTATGTAGCTGGCACAATACTGATATAAGAAATCAAATTCCAGGATCCTGTCATAGCCCTTACTCATGTGTAGCACAATCTCTACACATTGTTTAACTGTACTGTATCCAGGCAGTTTATGTCCACCGATTCTAATACTGTCACTTCTTGTCCCCCCTTTCCATTCAGTCTGTACTGTGTTGCTTACATTTCACCAGATCACTACTGGCGACCAACACATGCGTCCCTGTGTCCATCATTTTCCTGCGACCTGTCTTTTCTACTATTACCCCTCTGCATACGATTTCGTAGCATCCAATCTTACTGGGATGGATCGTAGTTGGGCCTGGGGCTATTCCTGTCTGGTCCTCTACTTCTAAAACTATTACTTGCTCTTACTTTATTCACATTATCTGGACGCTGGTGACACTGCCTCCTTACATGCCCGATTTGCCCACACCTGAAACATTTTATATTAGCTGCCAACACTGTCTGTTTCCTGAACATTCCAATCAACAAGTCGCTCTCTTCACATTATATAGCTAGCTGAACTGCTGTGTGCAAATCCGTCTGACCCCAGCCCACACATGTCTTGATATTTCTGCATGCAACTTTCTTAAAAAAAAGCACCGAGCACTCTGTGCTTAGTTTCTTGGAAAATAATTTCACTTTCTATCCCAATTCATAGGTACATCCATTAATTTTCCTTAGCCCATATGCAAATTGTTCCACAGTTTCCATATTCTTCTTAGTTATCAGCCCTAATTGTTCCCTATAGTGTCTGGCACTATTTCGTTCCGTATGTCTTTGAATTGACCCTTCTTTAACTCCTTCGAATGTTGAGGCTCTCTTATGTGCTTCTGTATACCCTACATAAGTTTATGCTTCCCCTGTTAGTCTCAGTTTTGCAACACTCAATAATTCCTTATCAGACCAAACTTCCATCTGAGCCAGATTTCGAAAGTCTCCCACAAAGGCCTGCACATCCTTGGTGCCTTGCGGGAAAAAGGCAGCAATTAAACCCTACTTGCAATAATATCTACTTTACAAAATGAATGACCATCACACTTCTTCTCCATGACCAAAATAAAATATTTTTTTTAATCACTGTACCAAAGATTGCAGGTTCATACTCTGATCTGAGAAAGTGACATCAGTGTTCTGACACCAGTGTTTAAAGACCCTTACATTGTTTCCCGTGCAAGTTGAAATGAGACATCAGTACGACAGTAGATTTTTTCAATTAATTTCTTTCTTCTGGCCCTCGGCCGTAGTACATCAGGAGCAGCTTGGTGGAGGCCTCTAGATGCCTCTCGTGTAAAAAATTGACGTCCATTACTTCTGAATACGCAGAGAGCGAGGCCTAGCATGGCGTCACTCGAATGCTGCTGTCAGTCACATCTCTGGCAGCGACCCGAGCGGCTCCCTTGTGACTCATGGCAGGCTGCCCTGGCTCGTGGTCGAACAGCGGACCCCATACTGCACTCTGGGATGTCGCTATGGGTGTCACAGGGTCGTCGTTTAGGCTGTGATACTGAGACGAGAATCATTTAGTACGTGAATGGGAATGGCTGAGAAATTGAACGCTTAAGGCACGTGCTCTAGACTCTTCCTTAGTTGCAAGTGAGGAAAGGCTTCTACATCTACATCCATATCTACGTGGATACTGTGCGAATCACATTTAAGTGCCTAGGCGAGGGTTCATCGAACCGCCTTCACAATTTTCTATTATTCCAATCTCGTATAGCGCGTGGAAAGAATGAACATCTATTTCCTTCCATACGAGCTCTGGTTTCCCTTATTTTATCTTGGTGATCGTTTCTACCTATGTAGGTCGGTGTCAAAAAAATATTTTCGCATTCAGAGGAGGAAGTTGGTGATTGGAATTTCGTGAGAAGATTCTGTCGCAACGAAAAACGCCTTTATTTAATGGTGTCCAGGCCAAATCCTGTATCATTTCAGTGACACTCTCCCCCATATTTCGCGATAATACAAAACGTGCTGCCCTTCTTTAAACTTTTTCGATGTAGTCTGTCAGTCCTATCTGGTAAGGATCCCACACGGCGCAATTATTTTCTAAAAGAGGATGGACAAGCGTAGTGTAAGCAGTCTCCTTAGTAGATCTGTTACACTTTTTTCTAAGTGTCCTGCCAATAAAGCGCAGCCTTTGGTTCGCCTTCCCCACAACATTTTCTATGTATTCCTTTAGATTTGACTGATTTATCGTGTGACTGAAGTTTAACGAATTCCTTTTAGCACTAATGTGGATGACTTCACACGTTCCGTTATTTAGGGTTAACTGCCAATTTTCGCACCATTCAGATATCGTGTATGTTCCAAAATGCTACTGCATATCGATGTTAATGATATGGGCATGTAATTTAGTGGCTTACTCTTACTACATTTCTTAAATATTGCTGTGACCTGTGCAACTTTACAGTCTTGGGGTACGAATCTTCCGTCGAGCAAATGGTTGTATATGACTGTTAAGTATGGAGCTAATGCATCAGAATACTCTGAAAGGAACCTAATTGGTATACAGTCTGAACCAGAAGACTTGCTTTTATTAAGTGATTTAAGTTGCTTCACAACTGCGAGGATATTTACTTCTACATTACTCATTTTGGCAGCTGTTCTTGATTAGAATTCTGTAATATATACTTCCTCTCCTTATGTGAACGCATTTCGGAAGGCTGTTTTTGCAGCACTGTCTTCGACAGTATCTCCATTGCTATCATGCAGAGAAGGCATTGATTGTTTCTTTCCGCCAACATACTTCACGTACGACCAGTAACTCTTTGGATTTTCTGACAGGTTTCGAGACAATGTTTCGTTGTGGAAACCGTTATAAATATCTCGCATGGAAGTCCGCGCTAACTTCCGAGCTTCTGTAAAAGATCGTCAATAATGGGGATTTTGTGGCTGTTTAAATTTGGCATGTTTGTTTCGTTGTTTCTGCAATAGTGCTATGACCCGATTTGTATACCAAGGAGGATCTGCTCCGTCGTTTGTTAATTTATTTGGTATATATCTCTTAATTGCTGCCCTTGGGGGTAACCATATTCAGTCTTGCTATGACAACCCTGTGTTTGCTGATCCCTGTATCCGTTTTTATCCTCGTTATTAACTCAGGATTATTTGTTGCTAAGAGGTCAAGTATATTTTCACAACCGATGGTTGCTATACCGCGCCCAGATGGCTCTGCTTCACAACGCCACTTGGCCGAGTTTTGCTTTGCAATGCATAACGCTCTCGCCCACCTGCGTCTGTCTCTGTTGCAGCTCTGACGTATTTTTTTTACCGAATACTGTCGATACGCTACAGGAAGTACATAGTCCACTGTGTGGGAATTATACAGTAACTGAATGTCAAGCTATTAATTAAAAAAAACACCATTAATTTCACACTTGTTTATTTCATAAACACACACACACACACACACACACACACACACACACACACACACCGTTGTAGTAAAGCCAACGTTTCTGTCATGTAACCAACCTAGAAGCACTAACAAAAATTTTCCAGCAGACGATAATAGCTGACGTAACTGTTCGATAAATGAGTTCAGAGCGACTGGCAGTTCTGTCTTGATGGTCCTATTTAATTTTAAAGCATGAGTCAATACATGGTTAGACCAACATAGTTGCTCACTGGAGTCCAGATTGCAACATAAATGACGAGGATACAGTTTCATGAGGGTAAGTCAAAAATTATTCGGACTTTTAAAGATACACTCCATTTACTTGAAAAATAGAATTTGATTTACACATTATTTTTCAATATAGTCTTCTGTCTGTGAAATGCGCTTGGTCCAGCCGTCCACAAGCTTGTGTACGTCTGCCGAAAAGGTTTGTGATGGTTGAGAAGCCACTGGTTTGCGGTTGGTTGTGAAGCCACTGATGCGACACTTCTGGCACCTGTGTGTCCCAGGAAAATCGGTGACCTCGCAAAGCGTCTGTCGGCGGCCCAAACGAATAAAAGTCTGATGGAGAATGATCTTGATTGTTAGGTGGATGTTCCAGCGGCTCGAAACACAGTTTCTGGATTGTGTCAAGGATGAGGCGAGTCATGTGAGGATGGGCGTTAGGCCTAATACGTAACGGTAAAACGTACCATGACAAAAGACTTTATCCTTTATTGCGAATTGCTGGATTAAGTTTCTTAGTCAACAATGCACAACAATAGACTATGTTGATGGTTTTCCCCTTCTCCATGTAATATTCCTTTTGCATCGAAAAACACGGTTTGCATAATCTTTCTTGCTGATGTTGCAGACTAGAATTTTTTCTTCACTGGTGATTCTGGGTGCTTCCACTGCATACTATGGTGTTTTGATTCTGGCTCATACTGATGAGCCCACGTTTCATCACGCATCACTATTATTCCCAAAAATGGCTCGCCTTCTCTATTGTAATGGTCGAGTACTTACTGGCTGACCTCAAGACGCCGAAGTTTGTGTTCTTCAGTGAGTTGTCATGGCGTCCATGACAAACAAATTTTATGGAAGCCAAGTTCATAACGGATGATGGTATCAGCAGAACCTTGACTTATGTTCAGTGTAGGCGCTATGCCGTCGATAATAATCCGCCCATTCGTCAAAACCGTCAACTGAGCTTGCTCCATTTTGTCGGCCGCTGTGGACGTTGACAGGCGCCCTGCTTCCTGTTTGTGAGTCAGTTTTGTCCAGCCACATTTGAATTTTCGACCCACTTCAAAGAACTTGACCTTAGCGGTGTAATGTCCCTGTTCTTTGCTAATAGTCTACCATGAATTTTAGCCCCTTTCACTTCTTACGACCAATTAACCGTATCACTGGTCCTTGTTCTTCGTTTGTGCATGTTGCTAATGGAGGGCATATTTTTACGCTGCCACTGCCAGCTCACTTCAGTTGCGATAAAGATCAAGTGAATTGCATGCCACCATAGTGGTACCAACGGTAAGTATGATTTCACAGACTACCGCGAAGGTGTTATTTTTAGGAAGATTTGGATAATTTTGACTTGCCGTTGTACATTGTGTACTTTGCATAACTGCAGTCCGCTTCGTTTAGAATTACTTGATTGAACTAAGTTTACTGGAAGATGATACAAGTGCCACTCGAAGATAAAAAAACGGTCCCTCATTAAAATGTAAAAGTAGAAAAGTAATTTCTGATGCATGTTACTCATTTACGTTTTGTGTATAACTGTTGTTCCTGTTATTAAAATTCTCCCTTTATTGATGTTAATGAGGTAGTTGTCAATTTAACAAGGTTAAATTAATTATTTCATTAATTAATTGTGTTTCATTTGTAAGGGGTGAAATAATTCTGTGCACTACATAGGCTACTTACGTAGGCCACTCATCTATTATTCGTATAAATTTCTGCAAGGTGGAGCAGTAAAGTTGTACATCTGTGTAGTTTTATGTCTTTGGTTACAGTTCATGGCTCATGAGAGAGGTATCTGATGTAGAGTTGGGCAACACGATTCTTTTTCCCGATTCGATTCCCACGATTCAATCTCACATTGCGAATCGATTCCTACGATTCGTTCACGACTCTTTCACGATTCATTCTAGTCTGCGATGGCACGATTCTTACGGAATACAAAAAGTCCTACATCTTACTCACAGATGGCAGGACATGTCTGAAATTGACAATGCGGTTAGAATCGAAAACCGAACTGTGTCATGATAAGATACGGCAGAAATAGTTCATTTATGAGTAAACAAGCATATGATGTTACAAGTGTGATTCTCGATTTATACGTGTAATGCCTTAATTGATGAAAGATCACGTTTGATTTGATTGCATCCATTGTTTTATTTCAGTGTGCCAGGAAAGAGGAGTTGATTTGTGCGAAAGGTGGTGCAAAATTACGTGGTATGCCAGTTTGGTTGTGTGGCTTGAACGTATCTAACTACAGACGTCTGTTTTATAGTAACAAAATCTAACAGTGAGGCAGACGTGGTTTGGCTCATATCATCCTATGTTTCTCTGTGGTAAGATGTCCTTCCACATCACCCTTGTAATTCATAACGCAGCTTACAGCCCTCCCACAAGGCAAATTTAGCTTAACTTTAATTTCTTCTAAATACAAAGCATAGGTATTTTGCTTTTAATTTGTTTGAGAACTTGCCGCTGTCACTACTATTTACATGAGAAGACGACACCGCCAAGTGTCAGCTTGGTTTTCACGAGTAATATTTCGGCCCACGAACTTCGTTTGCTCGTTCCGAGCTTCCTTTGTTCACATGCATCCTCCACTTGACTGCCATCTGGCGGTAGTAATCATTCGGCACGACTCGGCATGATTCGGAAGTTGCCTTGGAAGCACAGCGTACTAAGAATCGATGAATCGTTGGAACTTGGAATCGTCACGGCTCGGAAACACACAATCGTTCTTACGATTCTTTTGAACGACGATTCGTCCGTATCACGATTCGATTCTTACGATTCTTTATTTAGAGTCGTTCAAATGAACGACTCATTCATGAATCGCCACAACTCTAATCTGATGTAGTCATTTCATGTAAAAATATGTGCCTGGGGTACATGACTATCCCACTGCAGTGGTTCTTGAAATTAAGCTTCTTTTTGTAGCGTATGATCACCTGATTTTAACATATATTGTTATAATTCAAATTGTTAAACATCCATTGTCTTTTCCCGTTACTACCAGTAACCGTTTTCTCTTCAGGCAAAATTAAAGTTTCGTCTAAAATAATAACTTCTGGGGAACAAATATGTATCATTTGTGGAAGAGGCACCAAGGTAGAAGGCTTTCAGCATTGTGATATTAACAATGAAACATTATATCCTAAGGAAAAACTCATCAAACCTCAGTACGAAATCCTGTCACCTGTGTTCGTGGGACTATACGAGTTTCTGCAATGTAAAGCCTGCCATGCGCATTGAGGGTAGAATAGAACTAATGTTTGTCACGAGGTCCACTGAGACATAATTACAGCCAAAGAATTCTGTGTCAAAGGCAGTTGAGAGTTATCACTACAATCTGTGATTATAGCGCTAATATAGGTTACATTGGGACACTGCATAAGGCGGAGTTCCCCATCTCAAGAACATCAAGGTTGTGTCTTCTGCTCCGTAACAGAGACAAAACACGAAAGAGACTGTTGCAGATGGTCTATACCAGGTATGGACAAACCGCAGCTCTCACAGTTGATATGATGGTGGCACACCGCTCACTGTTCATTCTAGTAAACTTTATTACCCACCTTTCACTCTTGCCTGGAAAGGAGTGGCTCAGCCCTTGTACAACTTTCGAGTCACGCCAATATACCTGGTACTGCGGCAGAGGAATCCACATTCGATAAATAACTTATTTTACTGAAAATTATTTCTGAAGTGGCACACTTGCACAACAGAGCAGTTCCTGTGACAAGAGCTGCACGTGGGCCTGTGGGGAACAACGTTGTTTAGTTGTCAGTGGGTTGGTTATTCTACAGTACATGCTTTGCGTCAGTGAAATTCTTCACTTAATGTCATTAGCCCACTAAACATGTATTATAATAACAAAAGCATAAAAAATAATTAAATTGAATCTTTGTGAAACAAATGACATCGAATTTTCTTAACTTGCTGCGATCCTTACATAGTGACAGTGAGGATTTTGTGGCCTGTGCTACTAGCTAAGCTGAAAACCCTTGGCGTAAGACATCTTCCCTTTAGCAGAATCAAATTACAAAAGAAGAACTCGCAAGTATGTGCAGGTAGGTATGGGAGGCGTTCTCCCTATCCATTCTGTTTAGTTATTGAATAAATACTGGCCTATGCCATAACTTTGCAAGGTCTCAGTGCTGCCCTTTGGCTTTGATACACCCACAACAGAACTCATGTAGCGGCATATTTCCCTCGCTACAACTATTGGGCACAGAAGATGAAACTTTATGAGAAACGAAAAGATAAAAATTAACTTTAAGGAATCACTGTTTCGACGACTGACATCTAGAGTTGCTCATCATTCACACTTTCGAAAAGACATATGAGACATAGCTGAAGGAATCCTGTAAGTAACTTCTATTTAAAGTGTAACTGAGTTTGGTCAGACTCAGTTCACTTCACTTTGTAATAACAGAAATATAAAAACATATGAGCATTACAAAATGGTTTGCTCGCCTTTACAATATCTGGGTTAGGTGATATGATATTCTGAAGTGAATTCTAAAGTG
This sequence comes from Schistocerca cancellata, assembly GCF_023864275.1. Lineage (NCBI taxonomy): Eukaryota > Metazoa > Arthropoda > Insecta > Orthoptera > Acrididae > Schistocerca > Schistocerca cancellata. Next base: position 156,064,361 of record NC_064636.1, read on the forward strand.
ATCTGCTGAAAAGGTACAATATCTCAAACATTCGGATGATCATAATGAGGTTTGTAAGAGAAAGGCAAATAAATACACTATGTCAACACCAATGAATAAGAATATTAAGCAGTTTCTATTTTAAGAGTGGGAATTGACATTAATCAAAACTAATTAGGGACCCACGCAACAGACGTAAAACTCTCAGAATACTTTGAACTGTCCAGAAGGTACAGTACTTTTAAAAATTGTCCGAATTTTAAGACTTTTTATCCGGTTTTTAGTCCATGATACGTTGACATGAAAGTAGAAAATCTCACTGAGCGTTCACAGAAACTGAGAAACAAGTATATACGAGTATGTCTCGCCACACGTCTTGACCTTAATAGCTGCCACTACATAACCATTATATAATTAGAGCGATGGAAATGAAAAACGAGAATTATTTCAGTCCAATGGTAGCACAAAGAAAAGTTACACCTCATTGTGAAAATGTTATCAAACCCTGTTACGGTAAAAGCTAATACTCAAATGAAACTAGACCAAGCACAGTTGAACAGAGCATTTAAGTAAAAGGAAAAGATCATTACAAATGTAAACAAGTATGAAAAACCATCACACATCTTTATCAAACATCGTAACCATTATATATCACATAGTCACATTTAGGTAGATTAGTAACAAATGATGTAATCCAATAAAGCATACAACAAATAGATGACCACAGTAGTAGTCATAGAATAAACCATTATCATTAGTTTATCATCTATTACAAAAAAAAAATGAAAAAAAGGAAACTAACGTATTATCTTATTCTGTATTCAAAGCTCACCTAACAGAATTGCTTAGGCGTTTCATGTTTTCTTTCATATTTACTTTTTCTCAAGATCGAAGGCCTACGGGATATTAATCACAAAATTCTGGGAAATAAAAGTGAACTTGAAACGGCAATAACGAAAACAGAAAAAAAATCTGGTTTCCTACAGCACAGAAATAAGTTACTTGAGCGCAAAATTCCAATTACAGGAGAGATTGGTGCCAAACGATGACTAGTAACGTTACAACGATCTGCAGTGGTACGTGACAGAGACGAGGCACATTCTGGCATAATTTATGCGCGTAATCAGAGCGAGCAGGAGATTCAAGAAGACGATGGCCACAAGCCTGCACTTTCTATTGTACTTGTAAGCAACACAGGCTGAAACAGGGCAAGCAACATTAAATTAAAAATGCCTCTTCTCTGTGGGAAAATACATAACGGATATTCGAGTGCAGATTGTAGACATATGGTTGACGACATATGGAGGTTTGGGTTTGGCCGTGACTCGTGCTTGCGTAGCCTAATGGTCAGGCGACTGCTTGCGATAAGCGGGAAGTCCGGGTTCGAGCCGAGGTCTGCCACAAATTTTCCCTGTTGTCATTCGGGTATGTAGCTGACGGTTGCCCACATTTGCAACTGTGAATGAATTTCATGTATTTCATAACTGCTTTAGTCGCTGCAGTGCCTGTTCCTAAGGACATGCGTACATGTCAAGAGGAACACTGTATCGTATTTCTGAACAACACAGACATTGTAATATCGTACAAACAGTAATACAGAGAATTGAGAGAAAAGGAGAGGTCAAGCAGTACTCATCTGTTTAGACAAAGGCTGTACCCCATATCCTATAAGAAAACGTGTGCTATAAATCATAAATATTCACATCTTACAACATGAAGGAGAAGCTTTATGAGCTAAAATAATTTTATGAAATAAAATCTGTCTCTATTTCTCACCTTCTCTTTGCATATATCCCCTCCATGAAACGTGTGCAGTTGCAATAAATTTCATTTCATTAGGAACTAAATCTCCTCACTCATCAACCAAGATACCTGAAGAAGTGGACAGATAGGTCCATAGTCTGTTGCAGACGTAACCCAGAACGGACTTAACTTCCTCCTGTGTTTGTGATGTATCAGCAGCATCAGTCTGTTGGCGTTGAACTATGAAATTTATATATTGTAGCAAATGCTTTACTAAGAGCTGTAATGAATTACATACTTATACTGTTGCACAAGTTACTTAGAATATCATGTTTTGATCACTTATCACCAGAAATTTCACATATTCTTGTTTAAGAGAGATAATAATAATGGCGTGTGAAGAGGGCCTCCCGTCGGGTAGACCGCCCGCCTGGTGCAAGTCTTTCGATTTGACGCCACTTCGACGACTTGCGCGTCGATGGGGATGAACGTCGAACTCACAGGGGTGTAACTCAGATGTAATTGCTATATGTACCTCTTTTAGATGTGTACACATGTTGTCACGAACACGATACCATTTCTTCATTTCTTCCTTTATCCACGTGTATCTTGCGACGTCAACGGCTTTGTTTGCAGCGGCGGATGTTCCTCTTGACTTTATGTAGACGTATTTTGCTTAATTTTGCGTTGCAAACACTGTTTGTTAAACCAAATGTGTTGTGTAGACTTTGCTTTTTGTCTCAGTAATCTACTATAAAAGACGGATAATTGTGCGGTTGTGGCATATTTTATCATATTAACAGAATCTTCCGTCGGTTCTTGGTAGAACAACATTATAATAAACGAAAAGTATAGGGTTTCCTACTATGTCAGGAACACGACAGCCTAGTGTGTTTTTAATAGCAAAGACCAGAACCATTTATTAGCCAACAGTGGGGTATACAAAATCACCTGTTCTGATTGTGACAAATTTTATATTGGTCAGTCAGGCAGAGACATATCAATTAGGCTGGCTGAACATGAACGCAGCTGGAGGTTGCAGAATTCAGACTCTGCATTTGCTGAGCATGTACTGAGTGAGGGTCACAACTACCAGCCAGTGTCCCATGTACTTCACTTAGCAAACAAAGGCCATAAACTCAACCTGCTGGAAGCCCTGGAAATTAACAAACATCTTGCTCACAGTCCAGATCTCATCCTAAATGACCAGACACAGCTCAACACTTCCCCTCTCCTTAACTTCATATAATCATCTTTGTTGTTCATTACTTCCCACACTCTCTCTTCCTACATATTCCCATTTTCCTGTATTCATTAAGTTGTTTTGTTTTGTTGAAGTTGTCTTTGTATCCCACATAGACTGTAGTTTCAATAGTTAAGGCTTTCTTTTAACTGGTAGTTGTATTAATTTCCACGTTTAACACTCCTTGTAGTTTTCTCATCAAATACTGCTCAAATTTACTTTGCTCATTTATTTAATTAAAACTGTTACACAGCCACTGCTTTGATTATAATGTTAATGTTAAAATGCAGTACCACCACACTCTTAGACTGTAGGTTCCCTCAAACACCTCCATTTTCCTGCATTTATTTATTTCTGGTTATCTTATTGATATTGCTTAAGTTCCTTATGTATTCTGTATTTACATTGATAACTGTCTCTTCTTTTAATTTGTTGTGTATCACTCTCCATGTTTTATACCTCCTGATGAAGCCTTGTCTAGTACTAATTTTATTTTATTTTATTAATTTTGTTTATTAATAGAAACTGTTAAGTTGGCATGCTGTTCCTATTTTGCGCTAAAGGTTTTCCTCTCTACTCCATTGTTATTCATGTACAGTTCAGTTTTTACTTTTTCATTGCAAAGATGTTACTTACTGTATGTTTCTACATCAGTCTATATGTGTTACTTCTCTTCCAATGTTGTCTGCTAACATTTAACTTCTTTGGTGATAATACTCTGTAAATGTCTGAAGATGGCCTTGTAAGCCGAAAACCGGTTAACAATAAAAGTAATATTGTAGAACAAAAGCAAACGGGTGCTTTTCATTTATTATAAATTTTAATATTCAGGATCATTCAATGTTTGTGATGGCTGGCTGTGAGATTTAGGCTCGACTAAATTTCCACTGAAATTCTGTGATCTTTTGTAGCTCAGAAAAATGTGTGAAATCATATGAATTATCCAGCCTTTTCTTTAGTGATGAACTTCTTGAATCTCTCGACAGCATCTGTCAAGAGTTCTTTTTGCTATTTCGTAAGTTTATTTATGTACAAAATCTTGACAGGATTTAGTACCACTTGTTGCTTTCTTACATATACACAGTTGGAAAGCAAAGACATACCCTGCTCAATGGTCAGAGATATCACCTCCTATGTCCATTCCTTAAGCCGGGTTTTCCCAATAGATTAATTTTTTGATTGTGTACTTCTTTTGTATATGTACTAACTTTATCTCTTTTTTCTTCTTTCTTGCTTCTGGAATATATGAGTAATTACAAGAAAATCAATTACATTAATTCAAATTTAATCTGTGAAAAAGTGAAAAAACAGACATGTACACCTCTTATGTCATAACTAATCAATGCAGATTGTATTTCTACTTTTGATTTTATATTAATGAAGACGATTTTCACCAGATCTATATTACTGAGAAAATTTTAAAAAAGTCCTTGCTACCAACGGTTTGTCACTGGCCATTAAAAATATTTATCCAAACTCTGCCTCTTCAGGCATTGACTCCTATCGCTAAAACATCTCCCATGAGCGTTCAGATGCAAATATTTTGGAAACCCAATTTTAGTTTGAATACAAAAGGAATAAAAATCGCTACTCTCATGTGTTTAATGGTTCCGTGTCCTTAAGAAGCTAGATACTTCTAGAGGATGAATTTCCATCAGATCAACTAGTTAAACGAGTGGTTACTTTAATCTAGTAGAATTATGCTTTGAATTTTCCTATGTTAGTACTATGTGAACTGGAAAACTAGATGTCATGGACAAGTATTTTATCACTGACTTTATCTGATCAAAGCAACTTCAAGACTCTAAATCTTTTAGATATCAGAACCTTCTTTCAGATCAGATTCACTATAAAAAATACAAATATGTTTCCATTCAGTATTAATAATTCACATCTGTACCAACTGCTACAATTCAGAGAGAATTACAGAACGATTTATAAACAAAGAAGGTTGTACAGTTTTTCCCCTTTTCAACAATAGTTTTGACTTTTCCTGATTATTATTGCTGCTCCTCATTGTGGTCAGCTTCTCAGCCTCTGGTCATGAAAGTCCATCAGGGATTCCCCATTTACTCTGTCTCTCTTGTGCCACCATCAGAATCTGTACCTCTTTCTTTGTAACACCAAACACATCCATACCACAACAATATCACCTAAAAAAATTGCCTCATTTACTATTGATGACTGTGGGAGATGGTAGTATAAAATTATTTTCGTGATTATTGTCATCTCTGGCAAAGTGATCGCTCCATTTTGGCCTATCACAGAGCCTCCCTTTCTTTGGACCCCATTAAAGACCATCCTCCATTACTATAAATATCATCCTTCTTCATTGTATCATTATTATAACATACTCTCACCTAATATATATCTTCTTTACCTATTTAGAAAAATGAAATCAAGAAATGTTGTCAGAGCTTTTTTAATATGTAGTTATTAATTCCACTGATAGTGATTTCCTATCTACTCAAAAATACCTCCTCCAGAATGTTATATACCGTTCTCTTCGCTGAAAGAGTAGAATTTTTGCCTCCTCGATATTCACATAACATATTGTAATTGCCTTTATTTAATTTAGAATATTTTTCCATAATGTTGTTCATTCTACACATGGATATAATAAAGTTAGTTCTGATTTCATATTCCTAAAGAACACACGAACAGATTTACAGATTGGATAACCTTTTTCTATTTGCTTCCTGGATATCTAATCTTCCACTCAATTGTCATATGTATAAAGTGGCAGGAATTCAAAAATTGGCGGTGAATTCAAAATTTAGTGAGAAATTTAAAGATTCCCAAGTGTGATAGGTGGCTTTCCCCACTCCTATGAGCGAGCATTGGATGTATGGCTGTAGTCCTAAGTATAAATTCGCTGGAAATCCATGATGGTACATGATCGTGCTGGCATTTGTAATGAATAATGGAGGATATGGGCACAACCTGCATTGTTATAAGATTTCGCATGTTTCCCTTGTGTCTATCACCTGAGACAAACAATGTTTTCTTCACCTGCAGGTCGAAGGCTATCTGTTAGATGAAGGACGCTACTCAGACCTTAGGCAAACATGTTATTCACCCTGGGGATAGTAAGCATTTCAGCGACATGAAAAGCCACATAAGATGGTTGTTTTAAGCCAGTAGTCACTCAGAACTGCATGGTTATTTATAACAGTCTGGTCACTTATAGAATTCATGTGTCTATTCCCTGGATATCACACACATATTGCTTGTCCTAGGTCCAATTTTCATTACATTTGGACCTGTCCACTTCTGCTAAGTTTTTAACACTACATGAGGGGGAAGGGACCTCCCCATTCTACACCACCATCCTGTGCTCCTACACCACCCCATGCCACAACACTGAGCAAGTGTGTACAAAGGGCCAGATGTGCCACAGCTTCCATCTCTGACCATGCCGTGCTAGATAGCAGCCAATGCGCAATCACCATCAGCCAGGCTGGGCAGTCAGATGGCTAATTTACCTGTTTTGCACTGTCACTCAATCCACAGAGCCACGCTATTCCACTCATCTGCCTAGCATTAACTGTAATCATATTACAATGCTTTTAATGAAGTGTAAATAATGCCATCTTAGAGAAAGAAATCTACAATGCAGATGTACATCCCTACTGTAAAAAAATATGGCACTTTATTCAGACATTTGTGTCTGACTATAGCAAAAAAAGAATGAAATGAAATTGTATTCATTATTCATATAGAAAAAGATTTAAGATTTATGCAATTCAGTGCATATATATATATCTGTGTGTGTGTGTGTGTGTGTGTGTGTGTGTGTGTGTGTGTGTGTGTGTGTGTCATACTTGAAGTAGAAAGAAAACAAATAACTATATTTTAACAAACTATACTTATTTATTCATCAATGTTGATTCCAACCAACAAGCTTTTACAAAATCATATCTCTCATATGTTGTATCAGTTCACTTTCAAATAATATACATATTTCAGCACAGAAAACACAATAGGATTTAACATAATATAATATATTTGTTTCAACACAGAAAAGCAATGTACAAAAACTGTGCATTCAATATTTACAAAAAATCATTTAACAATGTACAGAAATATTTACACAATATGTCTCCTAGGTTAATACTTTTTTGTCTGCAATTGATGCACTCACGCATTTCCCTTCCAACAGCTAGGAGTAAGCATAAAACAATTTCAGATGTTGTAATACAGTTGATGGGCTTACACACTTATGGACTTTAACTGCAGTGGGCAGGGAATTTTTATTCACAAATTTCCTGGGAGATACAACATTGATTTAAAATAAATCCCTTCTGGTATGGCCAGCAGCAGCAGAACTTTTTAACACAGTGTACAGACATACACACATGATGTGCAAAAAAGTGTAACCCGTTCATATAGTGTCCAAAAAACAAACTCACAGTATGTATGCATATAAGCATCACATGAAAAAACTACAAAGAACGAAACTCATCTAGCTTGAAGGTGGAAGCCAGATGGCGCTATGGTTGGCCAGCTAGATGGCGCTGCCATAGGTCAAACGGATATCAACTGCGCTTTTTTTAAATAGGAACCCCCATTTTTATTACATATTCGTGCAGTACCTAAAGAAATGTGACTGTTTTAGTTGGACCACTTTTTTCGCTTTGTGATAGATGGCGCTATAATAGTCACAAACTATAAGTACGTAGAATCACGTAACATTCCGTCAGTGCAGACGGTATTTGCTTCGTGATACATTACCCATGTTAAAATGGACCGTTTACCAATTGCGGAAAAGGTCGATATCATGTTGATGCATGGCTATTGTGATTAAAATTCCCAACGGGCGTGTGCTATGTATGCTGCTCGGTATCCTGGACGACATCATCCAAGTGTCCGGACCGTTCGCTGGATAGTTCGTTTACATTATTTAAGAAAACAGGAAGTGTTCAGCCACATGTGAAACGTCAACCACCACCTGCAATAAATGATGATGCCTAAGTAGGTGTTTTAGCTGCTGTTGCAACTAATCCACACCTCAATAGCAGACAAATTGCGCGAGAATCGGGACTCTGAAATACGTCGGTGTTGAGAGTGCTACATCAACATCGATTGCACCTGTACCATATTTCTATGCACCAGGAATTGCATGGCGACGACTTTGAACGTCGTGTACAGTTCTGCCACTGGGCACAACAGAAATTACGGGATGATGACAGATTTTTTGCAGCGACAAAGCGTCATTCACCAACAGCGGTAACGTAAAGCGACATAATATGCACTATTAGGCAACGGAAAATCCACGATGGCTGCGACAAGTGGAACATCAATGACCTTGACAGGTTAATGTATGGCGATCAGTGGACCACCCTGCATATATATATATATATATATATATATATATATATATATATATATATATAATGATAAGTGGTCATACTGTACCATCTGCAAACACACACACACACACACACCAATTTTCACCATATATATGTAATATATATTCATACATTCTACTGCTCAAGTGAAGAGTGCGTGTATGGTAGCAAACCAGTTCTGTCACCAAAAATGACCTGCTTGTCATCATGTCATAACAGGCCAATCGTCAGTTATGATGTATTGCACACCTAATGACATTGTGCTTGAGTAATGAGTTGGTGTTCAATGTGTGGTGTGGGAGACAGAATGCGGCCAACACGGCCACATGGGTACTTCAAGTAGACTTCAATCTTGACAGACATTGGTGCCACACAGCACACACCCATAGCCAGGGTGTCAACACCTGCTTTATTTGGGATTGGAATTATTATATTCTTCTTGAAGTCTTAGGGTATTCGCCTGTCTCATACATCTTGCTTACCAGATGGTATAGTTTTGTCAGTGCTGGCTCTCCCAAGGCTATCAGTAGTTCTAACGGAATGTTTTCTACACACGGGGCCTTGTTTTGACTTAAGTCTTTCATTGCTCTGTCACTCTTCACGCAGTATCAGATCTCCCATTTCATTTTCATCTACATCCTCTTCCATTTCCACAATATTGTCCTCAAGTTCATCGCCCATGTATAGACCCCCTATATACACCTTCCACCTTTCTGCTTTCCCTTCTTTGCTTAGAACTGGGTTTCCATTTGAGCTCTTGACATTCATGCAAGTGGTTCTCTTTTCTCCAAAGGTCTCTGTAATTTTCCTGTATTCAGTATCTATCTTACCCCAAGTGATATATGCCTCTTCATCCTTACATTTGTCTTCTTTCCTTCCCTGCTTAGCTATTTTGCACATCCTTTCGATCTCATTTTTGAGACTTTTATTCATTTTCGCCTGCTTCATTTACTGCATTGTTATATTTTCTACTTTCATCAATGAAATTCAATATTTCTTCAGTTACCCAAGGATTTCTACTAGCCCTCATCATTTTACCTGCTCGATCCTCTGCTGCCTTCACTATTTCATCTCACAAAGCTACCCATTCTTCTTCTACTGTGTTTCCCTCCCCCATTCTTGTAAATCGTTCACTAATGTTCTCCTTAAAATTCTCTACAACCTCTGCTTCTTTCAGCTTATCCAGGTCCCACCTGCTTAAATTCCCACCTCTTCGCAGTTTTAATCTACAGTTCATAACCAATAGCTTGTGGTCAGAGTGCACATCTGCCCCTGGAAATATCTTAAAATGTAAAACCTGGTTACTAAATCTCTTTCTTACCATTATATATCTGAAACCTTCCAGTGTCTCCAGGCCTCTTCCACATCTACAACGTTCTTTCATGAGTCTTGAAACAAGTGTTAGTTACGATCAAGTTATGCTCTGTGCAGAATTCTACCGGGAGCTTCCTCTTTGATACCTTACCCCCATTCCATATTCACAGAATAGTTTTCCTTCCTTTTCCTACTATGGAATCCAGTTCCCCATGTCTCCCTTCACTTTCTGAATAATTTCTTTTATCTGATCGTACATTTCTTCAATCCCTGCATCATAGGCAAAGCTAGTTGGCATATAAACTTGTACTACTGTGGTAGGTTTGGGCTTTGTGTCTATCTTGGCTACAATAGTGCATAAACTATGCTGTTCGTAGTAGCTTACCTGTGCTCCTATTTTTTTATTCATTATTAAACCTACTCCTGCATTACCCCTATTTGATTTTGTATTTATAACCCTGTATTCACCTTACCAGAACTCTTGTTCCTCCTGCAACCTAACTTCACGAATTCCCAATATATCTGACTTTAACCTATCCATTTCTCTTTTTAAATTTTTCAACCTACATGCCCGATTAAGGTATCTGACATTCCACGCTCCGATCCGTAGAACGCCAGTTTTCGTTCTACTGATAACGACGCCCTCCTGAGTAGTCCCTGCCTGGAGATCCGAATGGGGGCTATATTACATGAGGAATATTTTACCCAAGACGACGTATTAGTACTCTTAACTAAAATTCTCATTGTGCCTTTCAGCGAAACAACTAAGACAACTTTTTACACAAAAACAATTTAAATGGTGCCTCTTTATATTAGCTTGGCACTTCATAAGTCTATGAAACAGGAAAGATTAATCAAACACTTGGAAGTAACCCTACATAGTTATAAAATTAGGGTGAAACAACAGGGTAAACCAGTTTTTTTAAAGTTCACGAATTATTATTCATTAACAAAACACAGTTTAAATTAGTGATTCACGCTGTGCAAAAGTACAATACTGTACCAATTGTAAATTGGCATTCAAAGCTTCTCCTGCTCCACAAGGGTGTTGCCTCAATCACCGCTGCCACAGACTGTGTGACTTACTCTCCGCACTTGCTCTAGGTAGCGCGCCAACTCGCCCTTGCCACCTCTTCTATTTCCAGAGCCACTTTCGTTCCATTCAAAAGCACCCTGGCTTTTACATAACACCTATTTCTTACATTTTTCCTAAGTGTGACCATTTATTACAATTAAATTACTCACAATTAAATACAGAATGTCATCAGAAAATTATTTATCGCGATAGACAGTTTACATAGTATTTCATGTACATTAGTTACATACAATGCCAAGAACTTCAACCTCCAGTATAGAGACACTTTACTTTACATTTTAAAGCAAAAATTGTAAAAATTTAAATGAACCGAAAACAAATAGTGTTATAGTCTATCTACATTTTGAAAAATAAAATAGACGACATTGAAAATTATTACTGGCACACTTTTGGAAAACATGGGCTTAAATATGAGAAGGCATGAGTGTTTTAAAACGTGTCAGCATAATGAAGCCTTAGTAGCATGATCACAAGATAAATACAATATCAGCTTAGCATCGTTGCATACTCACTGACGGGGGAAAATCAATAAAACAAGAAGGAGTTGTGCGACATAAATGGAAGTTGAGAGGCGTGTTTCTACATCTGAGGTATGATGTCTATTCAAATTTCGCGTGAGTCGCATCTGTGTGGCGCTAGTAGTGCCACTATGAAGATTCAGTCTAGGTTCGCTTTAAATACACGCTTTAGCGGTCGTCAGAGACTGGACGTAGCGAGATGGTGTTAGTCAAGAATGCCTTTAAAGCTATAAAGACTCCCTTATCAACACCTCACTGAATTTGAATGAGGTCATGTAATAGGGCTATGACAAGCTGCGATACTTATGAAATATTTGGCAGGAATAAAGGCACTGTGCATTATTACAGTCACCAGTCGTCATGAGAATGTACAGTCGGAAGAAATCCGGGCTCAGAACGACAGAGAGGAGAGACCATTCTGCTCTGCATGCGGCTCTGATGAACCGTACTGCATCTGCAGCAGTAACCTGAGCAGCAACTGGGCCCACAGTGACATAACAAACTGTTACAAATCAACTACTCTAAGGACAGCTGCGAGTCGGCCAACCTGTGGCGTGCAGTCGACTGAAATCAAACCACTGCCACTGGCGAGTTCAGTGGAGTCAAGAGAGAGCACAGTGGAATGCAGGGCTGAGGCCTGCCGCACTTTCTGATGAAAGTTGGCTGTGCCTCGGTGTTAGTGACGACCTATCTGTGTGCTGGACACACTGGACCTACATCTGGAGCTATGGTCTGGGGTGCGATTTGCTATGACAGCAGGAGCACTCTTGTGGTTATCCCAAGCACCCTGACTGCGAAATTTTACGTCAGTCTGGTGATACGAGCTGCTGTACTGCCTGCCATTCATGAACAACATTCTAGGGTACGTTACGCAACAGCATAATGCTCGCCTACATTGTAACCCAACGTGGTCTATACAGTGTCAACAGGCTTCCTTGACCTGCTCAACCACTAGATCTGTATCCAGTCGAACACCTATTTGACATCACCAGATGACAAGTCTAGCATCATCTGCAACCAGCATTAATTCCATTCCACAAACTGACATCCGCCACCTGTACAAGACAATCCATGCACGTTTGCATTCTTGGAATCAAGATCCTGGCGGTTACACCGGTTATTAATGTACCACCATATCATATTTGCTATGTCTTATCTCGCGCTAGCATTAATCTATGATCTTGAAATGTTAATCACTTAAATGTGTTCGGCAAACAAATACATTCCCGAAGTGCCATTACTCTACATAAATTTTCTTTGTGTTGTTATTTTTTCCATCAGTGTATTTAAAATATGGTGTAAACTAGGCCATAGTGTGGACAGAGTAATCTTGTTAACAGCGCTATTGTTCACAACACACTGATGAACAGTACCCAAAGCCTACCCATATTCATGATTTACATAATAGCACAATATGCAATGAAGGAAGAATGCAGTAAGTAAAATTTACAATTCGCTTAACGGATGTATAAGCTACAACAGTGATAGAATGCAACAAATGAAAATGTGCCTGAAGTTAAATCTAAACCGTTAAAACGAAATGGTGAAGATACAATATGTAATTCTGTATGCTGTTGTAGCGATTTTATGTACAAAAAAATAATGACGTACATGAGAACACGAAGCTAACATAATTATGTAAAAATGATAAAGTAAGTATGGAAAAAAGTCAAATGCATGAAAATACACTCTTCAGTAAGTAATCTGCGCACTCTCTTGGCATGGCCACTAAAATGCCCTTAGGCGACAAGAGGTTAGAGCAACTGAACCGCTAGAGAGCTCATCATACCCTGTGACACGCCGGCACCAGAACAGAATAATAAAACACCTTAGCAGTCAATTTATGAAATTATATACTTAATGAAATATATTACATAAACAGAGAAAGGACAAGTAAACACGAGCGTGGTACGCTCACTGTAAGAATATGAAGTAAATATGTAATATATTCTATACTAGGGACAGACAAAGGCAATATGTACATAAGAGAAGTTCAAGGACTGAACTGGGTACAAAATCGCTCTACCAATTGAGCGGTCTTGCAGACTCTTGTTTTTCTAGGTTTACAAACTTCATGGAAATTTGTGGTAAGTTCCTACGGGACTCGTATGTCGGCGTGTGAGAAACAGTGCTGAAAACTCAAAGCTGTACCCACAGTCACCCACTCACTCATTGGCAAAGGCTTCCAGTGTCCAATGTCAAAATATCCTCAAACTCTGTGCACATCTGTATGAATGAGTCGTTACTCCCTCAGAAGTTTTCTGAGCATTCCTACACGCCTCAACTTTTGGACGGAATACTCTTGCACCAGCGATGCCTCGCTTGTCGTTCCACAACTAGCGTAATTCCGGTCGCTCAGTAAAGCTGTGTCGAACGCTTTAACGGATGTGGATAATAGTTTTGAACATCCCTTCATGTGCAATCGCATTATTATCCTAACTATCACCATTATCATCGTCATCATAATCATCATCATCCTTATTATTTCACTGGTGTCCGTTGGAAATCCACACTCTCCATTATTTGTATATTAGGAAAACACTGATGAAAATTCGCAGCACTGTAGAGACCATCCGTCTGAAAATCATGAATCTCGCTACATGGACGCTAGTTGGGACTAACAAAACCGATTAATGCTTAACATGTAAAAATGACTGGAGAAAAATGGTTTCCGGAATTTTCGTCATGTGAATGTTGTGTCCCATGTAAACGTCGTATCTGTCGTACCGTCACCTCACGTCGCTCAGTAAGTACATGTAAAGTCGCAGGAGGTATTAAAGTCTAGCAGCCCAACTTCATAAAGGCCTTGAGGCGAAATTTACCAACTTTCAGTATAGTCAAAACCGTTAATAAGTAGAATAGTGTTTGCCTGTGGTCGGGATATAAAACGAGAGCTACTTGGTTACATAGATTATTATCCATGTATTTTAGATACATATCGAGATACAAACAGGAGTTAATATCACCGTATTTAACAGTCTCTTTGTCGTCATTTCGAAATCACAGACGCTATAAAAATATTTCGTCATTACTCACTATCATGGGAACAATGTGACCAATACAGTTAACAGTTTTGTTTCATTTTCAATACTTTGGCAATTGACCAACGATGCATAGTCCTTCTTTTCATTAACACCGATTCTGTAGGGTCACGTATAGTGCCCTATAATAGTGTGACACACATTTTTGTCACTAGATTGATTTATTTAATAGCTCACTAGAGGGATTTTCGTAATCAATAAATATATTTTTCATCTTATTCTGTAGCGCCTTGGTCATACGTATCTCATTTCCTTTTGCGTACCTACTGTGTACCGCCGCATTATGCCGTTTTTAGCACATCAGGCTGTCACTTCACGCCAGGCGAATGTAATGGTGCTGCAGGGCAAACCTCGCTCAACCAGCACTGCTTGCGTCATGACGTTTCTTTCTTTTCACGTGCGCCACACACACACATCACCGAACGACTTACAGTCGAGTCGTCCGCCTCCGCTCCGCCACGCCACTGGAACGCCATCACGTGACACAGAAAGCCACCAAACCAGCATGAGAGGACACCGAACTCATTTTGAGCACATTCAATCACAAATGCAGATCCCTGAAATGCAGAAACCGAATTTATGTCTCCGTCAATTCTCCGTTTCCTGCAGCCGAAAGAGCTTTGTCACTGTCTTCCCGACTGATTGTCACCATTAAGATTTCATGAACGACTTAGCTGTCACGGCAGCCCTATGATGACAGACATCTATAGCTAAGTCTTTCTATTTGGCGCTAGTTTATCGTTGTTGCCGCCAAAATTGCAGCATTCATTCATACTACGCAGTACATAAATCGGTTAGTCCTTTTATTAAATATTCAATTTATGAGGTTATGAATTGCATGTAGAAGTAATTACAAAATCATTTCTGCGCCGCAACAGGTAATGCTCTGGCAGAAAGAATTGTTTCGTGGATGACCGCATGCTAGACGCAAGACTGCTGTGTCCTGTGAGCATTTTGCTCATTCTTTACCTAAGAAAAATAAGAGAGTAGTAATAGTAATAGTCAACTTCGTCATGAGTTAGAGCCATAATAAACCCTGATTCATAAGAAGTAGTTGAAGACAGTTATGTGTAAAATTAAATGTAGCAAGGACGATAACGTTAGTTAATTTCTCTGTGGAGAGCGTAACTTTAAACCTGGGTTTGTGTAATAGCTGTTAACTCAGTCCTACTGCGTAATTTACCGTTTAAAATTGCCATTGCATAAAATCACCAGAAACGTGCAGTTTTACTGCTAGCTGCTGCGTTCGTTACTTCTTACTGTTTTCATTCATTTAATAGAATCCCAATCACTCCGGAGAAAGCCTGAGTTTAACTGTCGTCATTCCGTGGCTGCAACAGCAACAATCGACCGATGATGCATCCATTGAGCTCTGTGGTCTGCAGGATACGGAGAATTGACTGAAAGGTAAACCCAGCTTCTATATTAGTAGCCTACGATCGGCATTTGCGATTAATGTCTGAATGTGCTCACAATCAGAACAGCATCGCTATGCGATTCTGTCGCTGGTTTCGCGATTTTGTGGATCACGTGTTGGCTTTCCAGTGACGTGGCGGAATATAGGCGGACGACTGGGCTGGGAGTCATTCAATGAGGCATGCGTAGCGTACGTAAAAAGTGAATAATTTGAACAGGGCTGGTTGAGCTAGGTTTGCCATCCAGCACCGTTATACAGGGCGTGCGGAAACAATTTGACCAAAAGTGCCGGTGTGGAAAAGACAGCATGAAAAACAGAAATTTGTGTATGGCAACTAAGGGTCGTAACTACATATTTTCAGCGCTATAGGAAAGTGATTGAAATCTGACATACAGATGTCTTTACTCAAAATCGTGAGTAATTTGCAGAAAATGTATTCGTAAACAGGATGTTTGGATGAACCAATCGTCACGCTGAGATCAAGATAAACTTAATGTAGCACTTACACGGGCATCGGATTTAGCTGATGTACCAGACAGTACTTTATCAGAGATTAAGACAATAACATCTCCATGTTTCATGTCTTTAAAGGGCCAAAATGAATGAAAATTTTAAGTGTGTTCCGTGCTGCTATAGCACCATAAATAATCAAATGCGACCTCCAGTTTCGTATTCAAATTCTTTCATTTGATGCTGTCTTTGTGACCTACACTTTTGGTCAGATTGTGTTTCCGCATTCTATATATGCTAGACGAGGCGTGACAGAATGTTGATCGAATTATAAGGAGTCCAGTACACTCAGTCCTTCGCAGAAAGTGCTAAAAACGGCAGAATAACGGAATGCGTTGCTAGCGATATGTACCTTTAAAATTCAGTAGAAAATAACTACGCCAAAGAAAATATCATACGTTTAGCAAAGGAGCTAAGAAAATAGGTGTACAATACCTTTCTTGATTACAAAAGATCCTAGAGTAATGAAGTAAATGTATAAATGTCGTGACAAGAGTGCAGTCAAGCTATTACGGGCCAACATATGAGACCTCACAGGAAAGAACAGACTTGCCAAAGCATTGAAAACAAACCAAATGTTAAACAGCTTTAGTCACATTGTTCCTATCATCGTGAGCAATAATAAAATACTTTTCTTGTCTTCAGCTATTCGGAAGTGATGACTGTTAAATACGATGATATTAACTCACATTTGTATCTCAATATATACCTACAACACATGGACAATGTTCTATGGACCCAAGTAGCCGTCGTTTTTCACCCGCACAGAGGCAAACACTATTCACTTTAAAATCTGTTTAGACTATACTGAAAGGTGGTAAATTTTGCCTCAAGATCTCCTTCAAGGTGGGCTACTAGCTTTCAATACATCCTGTGAGTTTCCTCGTATTTACTGAGCACGCGAGGTGGACGGTACGACAGACACGACGTTTACACGGGACGCAAGATTCAGCTGACGAAATTTTCGGGAACCGTTTTTCTGTAGTCACGTTTACATATTAATGCTTAATAGGTTTTGCTAGTCCGAAGAAGCGTTCATGTTGCGAGCTTCATAATTTTTACTCACGTGGTCTCTGCAGTGCAACTGTCCTTGTTACAGCGAACGTATCGGTGGTTTCCTAACGTCGAGAGGAGACGTTAACGAATGGTGGAGGAAATGGATTTCCTACTGACGCCAGTGAAATCACGAGAATGAGGAGGAGAAGTCGGAGATTGCTCACGAAAGGTATGTTTCAAAGTGTTACCCGTGTCCGTTAAAGCGTGCGGAGGTGCTTTATTCAGCGACTAAAGTTACGCTTACTGGGGCACGGTTTCCAGTTAAGTCTAGATATAGGTTGCGCACCTATTTCTTTTATGGCTTTTGTGGTATCGACTATTCAGACACGACGGAGAATGGGCGGCATACTTGTCCAGAGGTTACAAAAATGATAACTTTAGGTGTTTCCACATTGCCAACAAGACGACTATGTTCCTGTTTTTATGTACGACCGGAATGTGGAGGAGAACAGAGCGCCGTTTCGGGAAAGAAGGTGTCACAGCGATGTAAACATGTCGTCTACACGGCTCGCGCGATCCTTTTGCTGAATCAGAAGTTCAAGAGATTAACAATTATATATTTGGCAGCTGTAACCGGGAGAGTTAAAGCCTATGGGAAAGATGTCCGCCGTTTGCGTTTTCAAGGTGTATTAGGCGTATACTACAGCAAAAATGAGACACATTAACATGGAAAAAAATGTTTCTTCAGATTTTAATAAGAGGAACTCGAATATAGGGGCAACGTGTTTGGCAGTGCAGTATCGTTCATAACAAATGAGTCGCGAGTGTTGAAGTTACGACGTCACCATAATGTAACAGCAATAGACGCCCTCCCGAGACTTGAATATATGTAACACAACTGAAGCGAAGGGAACAGTTAATTCTGGGAAGCGATCCATATTTATAACATTTTCCGTCGTTTTCTACTTGCCTCAACTAAGTATAATACTTCGCCTAACGTTTTACGCAAAAATATTTAGACTACTGTTATCAACGAAAAAATCGACGAATGCAGACAATCTTTTATATAATAAAGGGGATTTCAATTTTCTGTCATCACAGAGGCCACGCAGATCAGATCTCGCAAAAATAATTTCAACTTTTACAGAGGCTGTTCGTCGAATCATTGCGATTACGTTGATGAGGTGAAGCATTTTCTTAGCTGCAGTGTAACCGGAAGCACGTGTGTTTCCTGTGGATTAAGACATACAAAACTGTGTTCTTTCAGTCTGTTCCCCTAACCAATGAAAGAAACAGAAGATTCACCCGAGTTGGCAAATCGCTTCATCGCCTGGCTAGTAAGGACGACCAGATTTGATAGTGTCTCTGGTTTGGAAACGGAGAGTCAGCCGTTGGCAAAAGTTCTCTACCATTACTAACTAGAGACGTTACCTCAGTTCCCAAACGAAGCATTTCGCACAGTGAGAGGTGAATAACATTCACAGAAATGTAGGACGACGTTAAATACTCAGATATGAAGCGTCTTTTTTCCTTATCTGGTCTCACTACGAACCTAAGGCATAATAGCAACATACTCTTTGTGACGTGGTGATTGTACGTGCAGCAACGGTTAAGAATAAAGAGACGCTACGTGTTTGTTCCGACAAGAAGACAATGTAGCTTCCTATGTTACCAATACTGACTAAACTGAGAGCCCCTTAGTACTGTCTCCAGAATGATATTTGCATTCGCTCCAAAACCTTAATAGTAGCTGGAAATTTCGACGTTGACATCGAAGCATCGGTCTCAACGAAACAACAGAGTCGTAGAAAGCATCATTCATAGAAATGTTATCAGCACAAGAGATGCTTCGCGACGTAAAAGTCGGTGCATTAATGACAAATGGAAAATTATAGTAGTGCACAGTAATTCTAGTACAGCAATTCGGTTTTCTGAACTTTGATCATTGTTTTTTAAAAAAATATGTACATGTACCATTCGCTCCAATTTCTAGTACAGTCTTCTAGTATGGACTATTTAAAAACACCAGAGAGTAGACAACACATTTGGTAGAAGCAGATATTAATGATAAATTTCTTGTGTGTCGACATCAAGGCAAGTTTGATACTGATTTGATACGCGGCCAGAATGTGTCAAGATGCGGCAACACTACTTCAAGGAGGAAAATGCAACTACATCGTTAACAATTGGGCAACAGAATTTGGGAGGTTCCATTGTCGAGAGTGGAAACAAAGCGATGGCAGTTTGTGCGTTTTGCACTTGCAACCCACAGTGTTCCTAACTGTCGTTTAATTATACGCCATTTATATGTTAAAATAGTATATTACTATTGTAGCCGAACAAAAAATACCGCTTTTAGACGATTGAACTTAATAACAGGAGGAATATTTTGGAATGCTAAACGTATCTTCTTAGTGAGAAGAGTATAAGGCCAAGCTCTGTCGATTGTAGGAGCTGAATATATGGATGGTGTTTGAGAGTAGCTCGTAATAAACAGGACGCGAGTGAAAATTTCATAACGTCACGGTTGTTTATCATGGAATGCGATGTGTATAGAACGTACGTAAATTTTCTAAAGTAGGTGTCTACATCTGCGTATGCGTTCCAGGGCTGGGTTAACGGTGGTCAGTTGTCGGTACTGCTAAGATGCAAGGGTTTGCCGACCATCACAAACACACGTGAAACAAAAGTGGTTACTGTTTTCTCTGTAACGGAGGACTGAGAAATGTTTGGACGCACTCTTTCAAAGGGAGAATTTCAAGCCAAATGACTTCACAACCTGCGCAGCAGACATATTCCAAAATCCTTCTTTCCATGAAAGTAAGGATGTAGGCTACGTCGGTCGTCAGATATAAGACTCTACGAATGTTGAAAATTTTTGACACAACAGAACGTTAATCTCTGACCCAGTATTATGAATTTCCTCTACAAGTAACGTTTTCTGGCACATCACGCTTCTTATCTCGATATTATATCGATAACCCTATTCGATTAAGCAAAATTCATAGCCTTTTATTCCATGTAAAAAGCGGACATTACGAATGGTACTTCGTAAATCATAATAAAACACAACACACGTACTCCTGAGTAAATATGCTTCCCGCCAAACCGATATTAGGTGTCCTGTAAAAACGGTCAGCTAAATGAGCCACGGTCCAACAAGAACAGGAAATCGTCGAATTACTGTAATTCCTTCGTTTGTGGAAATAAGGAATTGTCAGGACAGTGTTTGAAACGGTTGCTGTCGTTCAAAAATGGTTCAAATGGCTGTGAGCACTATGGGACTCAACTGCTGAGGTCGTTAGTCCCCTAGAACTTAGAACTAGTTAAACCTAACTAACCTAAGGACATCACAAACATCCATGCCCGAGGCAGGATTCGAACCTGCGACTGTAGCGGTCTTGCGGTTCCAGACTGCAGCGCCTTTAACCGCACGGCCACTTCGGCCGGCTCTGCTGTCGTTCAACCTGGCCAAACGTAAGAAGGATAGTTGTCGGTCTAACACTGCGACCCTTGGGAAAATTTGGTTAATTCAACAAAGAGATCAGTTGTTGAAATCATTGCTTGATTCCAGCTACAGATACCGCTACTGTCTGACCTGTTTGGTTTCAAATACCATCACGGCAGGGACAGAGGCATGCGCCATCTGTTACAACATCTCTATGGTCCATGGTCCAAGGTTAGCGTTGGCCCACATACGACAACGAGGAGCGTATAACCCAGTCAAGAACCGTAAAATAAAGCTTCGGTGGCCATCGTTCTCGCGATAGGCGCTCCCCAGCGGCACGTCAGAGTTATATCGCTGACAAAAGTTTCTTTTTCTTTCCATCGCCTTTTCAGGGAATTAATTGTTGACTTGGATGCAGTCTACCTCCTCTCACGTGCAGTGTGTAAAGGCCCTGGACGGATCGTTTATTTATCTGTTACCGTTTAACGAACGCAGTTTATAGAAACAAAGGGAGAACAGAGGACTCATTGCCACGAAGTAAAACAGGTTCTCACACTGAGAATAAATTTCACAAGGATACAAAACAGATGATGCTGTCATCTTTTTTGTTACGTCTACAATAGCGATAGCTGGTGACAACATGTCCGCTAATTGTACATACACGATTAAGACCTTTTTTTGAATCGAGAGGAATATTTCTAGCCACTCCAAACTTCAAAGCCATGGAGTGTGAATATGTTCTCCCTTTTACCTCTGCAGATAATCTTCACAACGTATGTCATCCAGGTCAGCATAATAACACAGTATTACGTGAGTTAACTGGCTTGGATAAAAACATTTTGAAGATATCTTTGACGATTGCTTTACGCGTTTTCCTTAAGATTTTCTCACACAATCGCCTCCTTCTCAGGACCGTAGGGTAACATCAGCTGGAAGCAGCTGTGACATAAGGCCATCCATGAATGTGCAGAGTGCGAAACAGCACTCTCCGGATCCTAAATTAAAATTGTGCAACTGGCCAGCGGCAGGGAATGTGATTCACGTGTGGGAATGGATACTCATCTCGCAACTTTAGGGATACACGAGGTTCTCATGTGGGTAGACATTAAAAATTAAGTCGCTGCATCATGTAGGGAGTTCGATTATGAACACTTGCATGTGACTTACTTTTCCGTTTTCATTTACTTCAGAAAACTGCCATTACTCACGAGAAAGTTAAAAAGTGCCATTCCGCGGTGTTAGTAGCAACAATTAATCGCTGAGGCAGCAACAATGCTCTGTCGGTTGCAGGAGACGGTTGATTAACGGAAAAATAAATTCAGGTTCTACATTACTACTATCTGCATTTGCGATTAACGTCTAAATGTGCTCACAGTCAGTACAGTGTAATTATGCGGATCAGATGCTGTGCTTTCGTGAATTTGTGTGTCGTGTGCTGGCTTTGTAGTGACGAGTAGGCGGACGACCGGGCTGGAAGTCATTCAATGACATATACGTAGCGTACGTAAATAGTAAATAATTTAAGTAGTGGTGGTTGAGCAAGGTTTACCATCCCGCAACATTATACAGGCTGCGAAATAATAATCTGCCCGAAAGTGTAGGGCGAAAAAACGGTATGAAACATAGGAATCTGAGTACAGAAATTCGCGGTCGCAAATGCGTATTTACGGCGCTATAGGAACGCAATTAAAATCTGACATACTAGTCGTCTTTACTTAAAATGTATGCGCAAACACAGTCTAACCAGTCTCCGGGATGAAATCAAGAAAATCTTGAAACATCACAAACACGTGCATAATACTCAGCCCACCTTCCAGACAACACTTCTTTAGAAACAAAGACAACCACATGTCGATGTTTTATGCTTCTAGATGTCTTAAAATGGTCAAAGTAAGTAATAAATAAGTGACCACAAACTAACATAAGTATGTTGTAACAAAGATTAAACAGATTACCGCTTTCATGCTGGCATAGCGCTGTAAATATTCAACTACGACCTCTAGTTACTATACCCAGGTTATTTTTTTATGCTGTCTTTCTGCCCTACAATTTTGGTCAGACTGTTTTTCCGAACCCTGCATATGCCGGACAAGACGTTACAGAATGATTGTCAAATTGTCAGGAGTCCATAGAAAGCGCTGGAAATACCAAAATGACGGAATGCGTTCGTGGCGATTGATAACTTTGAAATTTGGTAGACGCTAACTACGAGACAGAAAATGCGACATGTTTAACAAAGGTGTTACAATCTAAGATGTAAAATACGTTTCTTGATTACAAAAAGTTATCAACTGAAACAGTGAATGTTTAAATGTCGTAACAAAAGTGTCTGTATTTTACTGTGGGCAACATGCGAAAGACTATGCACTATCGGTCAATTCCCAAAGCATTGGAAATGAAACACAATTTGCGTTGGTCACTTTGCTGCTATCATCCTGAAAAAAAAAAACAAAAAAAAAACGGAGTAATTTTACAGCTTCTGTGATGTGGAAGTGATGACTGAGAGACTGATGCATAGTGTGATATCAACTCCTCTTCTGGATATATACTTGCGACACAGTATCCTATGGAGTAAGCCTTGAATGCATGGTACTCCTTGTGCACAGTAACTCTTGGACATGCAGTAACGGTTTTGGAGGTGGTAACTCTCGTATGTACAATAACTCTACTCTTGTGTGTACAGGATCTCCACTGCGTGCAGCAACTTTCGTGTGTGCAGTTACTCTCATGGGTGCAATAAGTCTAGCATCTGCAGTAACTCTTGTGCAAGCAATAGCTCTTGTACATGCAGTAAGTATTGAGTGTGCAACAACTGTTATGCATGCAGTAATTCTCATACATACAGTTACCATTTTGCATGCTGCAACTCTTGTGCATTCAGTAACTGTTCTGTGTGCAAAAACTGTTGTTTTTGCAGTGACTTTTGTGTACACAGTAACACTCGCATGTAGAGCTACACTGGAATGTGCAGGAACATTCAGCAATTCTAGCTCATGTAGCAACCATAGCGTGTGCAGGAGCTGTTGTACGCACAGTATCTCTAGTGGAGAGTAAGTCTTGCATGTGCAGTAGCTCCTGGATAAACAGTAGCTCCTGCATGCACAGTAACTCTTGCATGTGCAGTAACTCATGTGTTTTCAGTTAATGTGTGTGCAGTAACTGTGGAGCTTGCATTAACTGCTTTGCATGCTGTAGTGCAGGAAGAAACAGATGGAGAGAAAGAAGAGTAGGACGCAGAAGGAATGGAAGGACAGAGGAGGGAGGGATGGAGGTTGGGAGAAAGGGAGGCAGGGAGGCTGCGAAGGAGGGAAGGAGGTAGGGGGGAAGGGAGAGCTGTAGAGGAGGTGGAAGGGTTGGGAGAGGAAAAATGACAGAGGACAGAAATAAGGGGAGGAGGAGGGGAGGAGGACAGTGGTATGGGGAGAACACGGAGGAAGACTGGGGCAAAGGGCAAAGAGGAAGATAAGGAGAGAGGGGAGGATGGAAGGAGGGAGGGAAAGTAACAGAGGAGATAGAAGGGGGACAGAATGGAGGTAGATAGAGAAAAAATATGTTTACTATATTCAGATCACACAAACATGTTGAACGGGCAGTGAAGTGGAGACTGATGAGGAGAAAACAGTCACTAATTCTCTGGTGATACGAAAAGTATAATCTTCGATGAAGTTGAGAGACATCGATTAATAAAGTGGAGAAACCAAGTTGTTGAATAGGAGCTGAGCCATATAGCAACTGAAATAAAATACGCTCGTTGTTGTGGTGTTGAACATTAGTTGTGCTGTCTGTCACGACAGCAACATAAATTTACAGTTCAAACACACGCACCAAAATCGCCGTCGATTGGAGCATTACAATAACTGAAAGACAAACACTGCTGTGTGACGCCGGTGGACAAGTTTTCAGAAAAGAATTGAAGGTAAGCAATCCACTCTAATGCGGGACGTGAGCGAGAGACGGACCAGCCCCGCTAGATGCTCCTAATGGCGTTGTGAATCCATCAATGCTTGTGACATACCAGCCCTGCTAGATGGCGTTGTGCGACCTATGAACGCGACAACGCAAAACAAGTGACTGCGAGAGAAACTCATGTCTCAAACACCTCGCGATCACTGCACTTCACGACACTCTCTCTACCCTACGCTATGCTCCTTAGCGAGCATCCACCACAACTTTTAACGTCAAAGTATGCGACACGTCCATACACTGTTTATTTGTCTTATATAATTACAAGCTAACAACTTTCCGTTGTTTCCCTTAGTGTGAACACTTCTTTCTGTCCCCGTCTCATGGCTCTAGGTCAACGAAAAGTACGCTATTGTTGTCTACGGCGCGTCGCTTCGTGTTTCAAATCATGTGACAAAAATGCAAAATGGCAATAACGTCTGACTGCCTACACTTAGAAGCATGAAACTTTTACACTGTCAACAGATCATCAACATCTATTAGTTATATAAATGTGAACTGGCTCCAACAAACTTTTCCAGGGAAAAACGGTCGCAAAGCCGAAAATACAAACCCAATAACAGATAAAAAGTGAGAGAAAAGCAATTTTTTCGTGCTATATAATTAACTAAACATGTGTCCTTGATTCCCGAGAATGACACACACACACACAAGAACCACCTACGTACCTGACAGCAGACGCTGTATTGCCTCGTAGTCGCTGTAAGCAACGCACCCACCCTGAGCTCGTGGTGCCTCGTCAAAAAAGAAATGTAAAGACTTCACAGCGCGGCACACAAGACCCCCGCCCCCTGACACGGCCTTGGGCTCGGCAGTGGACCTTGACACACTTTGATGACGTCATTATGTCAGCCAGGAGATCTTAATAATTGTTGACTTTGGTGCGCTTTGCATGCTTGCATGTACTGTTACAGCTAAAGGCAATTCATCTGTTGCCATGCTGTAATACTGATTAATTATTTAATTAATAACTCAGGATAAAAAAGTAAAAACATTGAACGTTCACTACACCATTTCTAAATATCCTGTTCCACCAATGTCATTAAACGCCATTTTTACAAATCACAATATTAGACGTTTCTTAATTTTCACCGGTACAATTTCGGAAATTTAGAGCGCTATATTATACTCAACACTGACATTTTGTTAAGACTACTTCGTCTGTATTCACACATTCATAAAATATTATACTGCTACTTATCTTACGAGAATAATTCCACTCGCCACATCCACAAAAGTGGACAAAGTCAATGCAATAAAATCAATGCTGTCCGCATGCGATCTGTTCCTGAACACACAGAACTCACTGCCGACGATATGGCTCCAAAAAGCCCATATGAGACGTTGATCGCACTAAATGCCGAACAGAACAAGAAGTGTTAATTTTACAGCAACGAAGCTAATTAGGTACCCGTCCAATATGGCCAGCTCTTTCCCACCTCTGTGAGTCTTGTGAGGGTACAGAACTTTTGTAGTTTAATTCTGGATTATTTTCAATAAAAATTAGAGGTGCAAAGTTTCCTGTACCCTGGTCTCCTATAGAAGAGAAAACATGTAGTCGCTTAACATGATGTTTCCTTTTTAACGATTCACACTTGCACGCTTCGTGGATAGCGTATTACTGGAAAGGATATTATGTGCTAGTACAATTATTTGTTAGTTCTAAATTATTATTATTTTTTGAGCTAATCCTTGGGCGACGAGCAACAGTTGAAGTTTGCTAGCAGAGGCCTTTATGTCACAGCAAGTGCAGCACGGAGATTCCAACTGCATGAGGCAACTCCGAGAAAAGGCGATTTTGAGAACCGCCAATGAAAGATGTGGTCAAGAGTGTGTACAGCTAAACTCCCATAGAAAAAAGGTCAGTTCATTTCAGTATTAAGAACGCTTCTGTACCGAAAACATATCTCTACAAGTTTTCCTAATGAATGTCCATAGTCGTACAAATCAGACTAGGATATTACCAAAGCCTTAGGGGAGTGGTCAACCCATCTATATTCATAAACCGCTATCCTACAACACCAATAACAGTTGCAGGTTTATCTCTCTAACGGCTTCCAGGCCAACTGAAATTGGAATTTCAGTAAGTAATGACCGACTCTAAGAAATTAAAATTCTATCAAAATCTTTTCGTTTCGTTAAACGCTTAACACAGCGAGACAGATAATAGACTTGGAATCTGTGTGTTTGTCTTGACGCAGCGCAGCTGATGGCGTGCAAGTACCCGGACTTGACTCATCCAGTGTCAGAGGCTGACAGCACCTGCCGACGCTGCCAGGTCAGCCCCGTAGCGATGGTCAGCAGACGCAACAGGCCCCGCTTATCAGGCGGCCAGGGAATGTGCGTAAAATAATCTGTCCAGTTAGACACGAAAAGGCATTCCACCTGCTGCCCGCTGGAAAGACGATGACGTCCAAATCTACAGAGGGCACTGTGGATTTTAGCCGTTTGTAAAACGGAGCGCTGGGTACACCTAACGTTGTGTGTTGTAAGTTGTCAACAGCGCAATACTTACTGGGAAAGTCCCTAATGTTTTTCGAGCTAGTCATAATAACCGAATGAATTATAATAGAGTTGTACTGATTACCAATAAAAAAGTAGGTAATGCACGAGTGTAACATACTCATTTTTCTAAGTCTTCTACAACAGCCTTGCATTGCTTCCACAGTGTATGTACTTTTCTTACAGTACTTTCGATAAGAGCCGTGTACAGCGACGTTGCATTCTTGCTGGTGGATTCCTTCTGAAAAGGAGTTATGGTTTGGCGGTTCCTGCGTTTCTTATATGTTGTTTCTTTGCTGGTCGCTGTGCAGTAATAGGACACAATACTATTGTGTAACAACGGTAGAAGATATTAAGTGACTGAAATATGGTTTTATCTAGTGGCTGAGAAGCTCGCGACAGGAAAACAACGAACACTGATGAATCAAGCAGCCTCCTTTGTTTTGTTAATACAAGCCATCCAATTAGCAAAAATTTTAAAAAAATGCATTTGTTTCGTATGTGCAAAGTTTACAAAAGTGTAGATACGAGTCATCGTTATTTCATCGGATAATAAAAGTTAAGGTTATGATTCATTTACTTCTGGATGCAGTAAAGATTTATTTGTCACTGAGACACCAGGTGTGGGACTGACTTTTTGAAACCAATCACACACGGGTGTAGTACTGGGTGCCAGGTTTCACACCGTGCAGCCATCCACCCTGGTGGACCCCAGTTTGTGAAAATCTGACGAAATTAATGCCTCGTGAGGCACTACACCACTAAAGACAACACAAGTTTACCCAGCAGATCCCCAGCATAGTGGCTGAGGCTCTAGGCTCATGAGCTAAAGGTCGCATACTCAGTACCTACACAACGCTAATCTTAGAAGAATCTTTATCAAATGGATGTCGTCTTTATTTTGCATTTGATTTTGTTTTAAACATCGTTCTTTTCTTAAATTTAATTTCTGATCCTTGTAAGCCTCACTCCAGTTATTGTATTCGTTTTATTATTTTGCACGAATTAAATTACATGAACTTGTATTTAAAATGTGATTGCAGTAACGTAGCATTTACATTTTCTCATAGTACCAGAAGAATTTATGTTTTAAATATTTGTGTGATGATAACCATCCAAGAAATCTACATATTTTTTGAGAACAATGTGCACCAACTGTAAAGTCTGTAAAATATTTAGTGAGCCCAGCCACCCTCACTCTGTAGGGTAAATGTCAGAAGAGTTCAATATACACCAAGACACTCCTCAATGTTGGCAGTCTTTGCTAACTGCAGCGTAGACACGCTGCTGACTGCAAGTAAGTGAGACACACATGAAGGTGAGAAACTCTATAACAGACTTTTTTAACAACTGTGGTTGAAACCAGATATCAATGACAACGAAATCTTAAGTTATGATGGGAATATTTGTCGTAAGGGTAGGTTAGCCGCCAACGGTGGCGTGGTGTTTAATGCACTAAAATATTCGATGAAATCACAGATTCCCAATCTGAATTAACCTGGGTGGAGCTGAGTATCAAACAACAGTGAAAATGGTGATGGGATGCTTTTATAGACCACTTGGGTCAGGATCTGTAGTTATACAGCGCTTGAGACAGAACTTGCAGGATGTCATTAGTAATTTTCCTGATCATGCCGTTGCAATAGGGAGTGACTTCAACTGGCCAGATATAGGTTGGGAGTGTTACGCCATCAAAACTGGTGTCAGAGACAGGGTTTCGTGTGGCGTTGTTCGAGATGTCTTGTCCGAAAAGTACCTTGAGCAGGTAGTTAGGGAACCAGCTAGTGAGGGTAACGTCTTAGACGTCATGGCAACCAACAGACCTGAACTTGTCGAATCAGTTAACGTAGAGGAAGGTATCAGTGATCACAGAGCTGTGACAGCATCTATGGTGACGGGCTCTACGAGGAATGTTAGGAAAGGTAGGAGGATATATTTACTCAGCAAAGGTGACAGGACACAAATTTCAGAATATCTCAAATACTCGGTGATGAGGAAGAAGATGTGGAGAACAAATGGAAAAAATTCAAAGGCATCGTTCAATATGCCCTAGACAGGTATGTTCCGAGTAAAGTTTTAAGGGATGGGGAGATCGTCATTGGTTTAATAGCCGTGTCTGAAAAAGCGCTGTGTAATCAAAGAGCACTACATCTTGTATTCAACAGAAGTAAAAACCTAGCTGACAAACAGATGCTGAGCAAAGCGAAAACGAGTGTAAGGAGAGCCATGAGAGACGCGTTCAATGTACTTACCTGATTCCACTAACGTTTTTAAACTGCACAGTTTGCCATGGGGAAGTTCAAACGTAACGCTTCAAAGAGCAACCCAGCATGCCACAACTTAACGAAACGCGCGTTCGCTGTCGACCAGGAAGCGTGCTGCCTGTGCGTCTGTCGTGTTGCGTTGAGCCTGTGTCGCTTTGCTGCTCAGTTCTCGGACCTGGTTAGCGTTATGTTACTTTCTTCCTTGAATTTTTTTTAGTCTGTCTCGAAATTTTTCCCTATCACTGCGAGCACGTTAATCAATGACTTGGGGTTGTTTTTTCGTCTATCAGCTTTGGAATCACTTTCGTTCTAGCTCGCTTCTTTTTTAGAGAGACTGTTTCAGTTTCATGCCCAGCATGAAGACATGTTTTAAAGTGTTTGAGGCAGGTGTCTTGTGAAAGGAGTAACATGTTGTTATCTTCCGGTGCCTCTAGTCCCTCGGCTCTTCCATTTCACATACCTTATTCTTACGAAGTAGTGGATGTTAAGCGGTTGCATTTTGTTTCGGAGTGTCATTTCTTCGTGAGTTTTGTCGAATTTTGGATACTATGGATGATCGTGAGTCTCTTTACTAGCACGTTGCGGAAATTTCTTGAGGTCGTCAGTAATGGATGACGTTCGCATCTGGTATTAATACATGTACGTGCAGTTACAATTAAAATAACAAACTGTAATTATCAATTCGCTTTAAGCAGCACACATACTGCCAGAGTTACACTCCCTACGGTGACAAGGGATTTATGGTGCAGGAAATTTTACATAGCGTTGAGGTGCTGTTCACTGTGACCAAGGGATTTGATGGCGGAAATAGAAATGTAGGGTAATAAGAAAAGGGGTATTGAACAAATACTAAATCAGCAAGGTGAATTCGACCAGAACTACTTTTTCAATATTTTCTGTGACATATGTTAATAAACATGTTGCAAGTTAGGATACTGAAGGCGCCGGTATGATGGACCAGTTCGAAAGTGTTCTCCACAGGACACTGTGACACGGGTTTCTGCCCCTCTCATGGTCGTCCCCACAAACACGTTGACATCGGCTCCACTGCACACACACAGACACACACGCACACACACACACACACACACGCACACACACACACACACACACACACACACACACACACACACTGGGAGATGTCCCATTCATTTTGGATTATAATTTTTCAGTTTGTACTCACTTGTTTTAAAAATGCATATTAGGTTCCTTGATTTTGCCTTTATTTAAATAGTTCTCCTCTGAGAGCTGCTATGTGCTCTGAAGTATTCGTGGTAAAGTTACTGCGAAACTGACATAGGCATTGTGATTTGCATTTGTCATACACGATATGCACTTATTATATATTTTGTATTTCTTATAATGATAATAATAGTTCTATTTTATTATTTGAATTGTAACTAATTGTATTTATGGGCCAAATAGCGATTATTCTGGCAATATTTGGTTGGCACCAAGAAGTACACACAGCATTTAATGTTCTGGTATCTTCAAATGGTGACAGGTAAAGTCGACTATCTTTTCATGTTTTTGTATTTTACATTCTTAATATGACAAGTTACATTTCTAATGAGGCTGTAAAGACTTAGTGTCGCTTCTTAAGAAACATAACGTGTATCATTAGCTTCTGCACTCACTTATTTACTTATTTATTGTATAATGGAAACAAACATGTATATACAGCATCTGTAAACAAATGTGCACAGTCACTAACTAGCATCTCACATCTACAGATCTAGTTGTCTGATCTATTAGATTGCATCATCTGATGCGTGATAAATGCCCACTAATGTTTCCTTGTTCTCTCGAAGACAATGATCAGCAGCAATACGGTGGATTGACTGTAAGGCGGTACCACAGTCGTGATTTGCATAACTTGCTCATCCCCATTTGTGAATTAAATGGTAGAAGAGGATTGTTCTTTTATGGATAGTTCGAGGTCCCTTTCTAATTTCGCCAGTTGCCCTAGTCTCAGTACAATCATAACAACAAGAAGGTCAAACGTGGTGACATGTTTTGCTTCGATTACCTGGATATTTAATTATAATTAAATTATGTTGCTATTCTCCTGTTGTGCCTGGATCCTGAGATATATGTCATCATTTCATCAGATATTATGTAAGATATTATCAGACGATTATGTTGTTCCTTGGGTCCTGGTCCTTGCATTCAGAGATGTAAGTCATAAGTTTGTCAGATAATTACGCTGTCTGTTATGTGATATTTTTCGTTATGCTCTTTGAAAATGAAATGTATTTATCAGGGTACTTGACTATAACATTAACTAAATCGTCAGGCATGCCTAATTTGTTCAAGTGTTCAGTGAGGAAGTGCACATGTTGTCTGCTCAAATTGTATGTGCCAGGGAAGTTTATAACTCAAATTACACGAGTTGTGTGCTGTACTACAGAATTTAATAGTTAAATGACACCGATCCCTAACCACTTGTTTAGTTGTTTATTCTAACAGTTGACTTCAAATGCATTTTCATATAGTGAATGACTTTCAGGTGTTTCGATTATATGAACAATGGTATGACAAAGATCATCAGTTCTCACTGCAAGTTTTTCCAGCTCAGATAGCAACCATTTTGCAGGACCTGTACCAATGTACAGGTGTGAGTAGAAATTACAGGCCTGCGTAGACAGCAAATGGTAGTCGCCCTTTGTGGTGAAAATTTTTAAATTCTGTGAATTTATCATGACCTGTTTACACAGTCGGAAGCTTTTGTAGAAGTCATGCTGCTGCTCAGGAAAATTTTCACTCATGTGGAATCTACTCAAACATGTACTGTAGATATACTGCACACCATGATGTTTATTCAGCTGTAATGAAATAAGCTGTGATGACAAATAATGATGCTGCTTTGTATTGTTTTCATCAGAGATGATCAGAAAATCTGCATAGTTTTCCCGTTGCCTGGCAAATTCTCAAAAACGCAGGGAGCCAACAACTTTATGAGCAATCTTACCATCACTATCGTTTCACGCATCCAAGGCGTATGGGAGATATGAATATTCTACATCTACATCTGCCTCTACATGGTTACTCTGCAAATCACACTTAAGTGCCTGGCAGAGGGTTCTTCGAACCATTTTCATACTACTTCTCTACCATTCCACTCTCGAATGGCGCGCGGGAAAAAAGAAACCCAAAATCTCTCCGTTCGAGCTCTGATTTCTCTTCTTTTATTATGACGATCCTTTCTCCCTACGTAGGTGAGTGTCAACAAAATATTTTCTAAATTGTTAAGGCTTTCGTGGCCACTTGTTGACAAACTGCCTATTGGCTTCTGTCTCGGGTTCTTCGGCCGACGTTCATATAATGATTTTTCTGACGTTTCGCCAGCACGAGTGGCTGGCATTGTCAAAGCTTCACCCTCCATTGCCGGTGGTGAACTGGAGCCGAGCTCGCGGGCGCAGACTATATGTACCTGACGCACCAACGTCCGAGGGCTTCTCTGCGGTCATTTCCGGTGCGGTTCTCCTCTTGCTACCTGCGACGAAATGACTGGACGATCCATCAACACCAGGATCAAAGAGCATAAGCGACATTGCAGGTTGGGGCAGGTGGAGAAATCGGCCGTGGCAGAGCACGCACTGAATGAGACCGACCACGTAATAAAATTCGCCGACACGGAAGTTCTGGCTGTAGAGAAGCACTATCACACGCGCTTGTTCAGAGAAGCTGTAGAAATACAAAAACACGCGAACAGTTTGAACAAGAAAGAGGAAAGCCTTAAGGTAAACGGATCCTGGCTTCCCGTACTGCAGCGAACGACCGTCGCAGGTAGCAAGAGAAGAACCGCACCGGAAATGACCGCAGAGAAGCCCTCGGACGTTGGCGCGCCAGGTACATATAGTCTGCGCCCGCGAGCTCGGCTCCAGTTCACCACCGGCAATGGAGGGTGAAGCTTTGACAATGCCAGCCACTCGTGCTGGCGAAACGTCAGAAAAATCATTATATGAACGTCGGCCGAAGAACCCGAGACAGAAGCCAATAGGTAGTTTGTCAAAATATTTTCTTATTCGGAAGAGAAAGTTGGTGATTGAAATTTCGTAAATAGATCTCGCAGCAAAGAAAACCACCTTGGTTTCAATGACTGCCACCCCAACTCCCGTATCACTCTCACCCCCATTGCGCGATAACACGAAACGAGCTGCCATTCTTTGCACTTTTTCAATGTCCTCAGTCAGTCCTACCTGGTAAGGATCCCATACGGTGCAGCAATGTTCCAGCAGAGGATGGACAAGTGTAAAGTAGACTGTCTCTTTAGTGGGTTTGTCGCATCTTCTGAGTGTTCTGCCAACACGGCGCAGGCTTTGTTTCGCCTTTCTCACAATATTGCCGGCCGGGGTGGCCGAGCGGTTCTAGGCGCTACAGTTCGGAACCGCGCGATCGCTACGGTCGCAGGTTCGAATCCTGCCTCGGGCATGGATGTGTGTGATGTCCTTACGATAGTTAGGTTTAAGTTGTTCTACGTTCTAGGGGAGTGATGACCTCAGAAGTTAAGTCCCATAGTGCTCAGAGCCATTTCATTTTTTCACAATATTATCTATGTGGTCTTTCCAATTTAAGTTGTTCATAACTGTAATTCATAGGTATTTAGTCGAATTGACAACCCTTAGATTTGTGCAGTTTATCATATACCCAAAATTTATCAGATTTCTTTTAGTACACATGTGGATGGCCTCGCACTTTTCTTTGCTTAGTGCCAATTGCCACTTCTCGCACCACACAGAAATTCTCTCTAGATCATTCTGTAATTGGAATTGATCGTGTGATGATTTTACTAGACGGTAAATTACAGCGTCATCTGCGAACGATCTAAGTGGGCTGCTCAGATTATCTCCTAGATCATTTGTGTAAATCAGGAACAGCAGAGGGCCTATGACACTACCTTGCGGAACGCCAGATATCACTTCTGTTCTACTGGATGATTTACCGTCTATCACTACGAACTGTGACCTCTCTGAGAGGAAACCACGAATCCATTCACACAACTGAGACGATACTCCATATGCACACAACTTGATTAATAGTCGCTTGTGAGGAACGGTATCAAAAGCCTTCTGGAAATCTAGGAATACGGAATCGATCTGAGATCCCTTGTCGACACTACTGATTACTTCATTGGAATAAAGAGCTACCTGTGCTGCACAAGAACGATATTTTCTGAATCCGTGTTGGTTATGTATCAATAAGTCATTTTCTTCAAGGTGATTCATAATGTTCGAGTACAGTATATGCTCCAAAATCCTACTGTAAATTGAGATCAATGATATTGGTCACTCCAATTTCCTTTCTTGGATATTGGTGTGACCTGTGGTACTTTCCAGTCTTTAGGAACAGACCTTTCGTCAAGTGAGCGGTTGTATATGATTGCTAAGAAACGCTTTATTGTGTCTGTCTGTATACTCTGAAAGGTACCTGATTGGTATGCCATCTGGACTGGAAGACTTGCCTTTTTTAAGTGATTTGAGTTGTTTCGCAACACCTAAGATATCTACTTTTATGCCACTCATGCTAACAGCTGTTCTGGTTTCGAATTCTGGAATATTTACTTCGTCTTATTTCATGAAGGAATTACAGAAAACTGTCTTTAGTAACTCCGCTTTAGTGGCACCATCATTGGTAACATTTCCATCGCTATTGCGCAGTGACTGTTTTTTGCGCTGGTGTACTGTACATACGATCAGAATGTCTTTGGGTTTTCTACAATATTTAGAGTAAATGTTTCATTGTGGAAACTATGAAAAGCATGTCGCATTGACGTCCGCTCTAAATTTCTAGCTTCCGTGAAACTTAGCAAGTCTTGGGGATTTTGCGTTGGTCTGAATTAGGCATGCTTTTTTCGTTGTTTCTGCAACAGTGTTCTGACGTGTTTTGTGTACCATGGTGGATCAGTCCTGTCTCTTATTAACTTATACGGTATGAATCTATCTATTGTTGTCGATACAGTATCTTTGAATTTGAGCCAGATCTGGTCTACGCTTACATAATTCGCTTGGAAGGAATAGAGACTCTCTCTTACGAAGGCATCAAGCGAATTTTTATCTGCTGTTTTAAATAGACATATTTTTGTTTATTTTTAGTGGTTTTGGTTGATATGGTTTTGAGCCTCGCTACAGTGAGCTTGTGTTCACTAATCCCTGTATCCATCATGACGCTATCTATTAGATCAGGATTATTTGTGGCTAAGACATCAAGAGTGTTTTCGCAGCCATTTACAATTCGTGTGGGTTCATGAACTAATTGCTGAAAGTAAATCTCAGAAAAAGCACTTATTACAATTTCGGAAGATGTTTTCTGTCTTCCTCTGGCTTTGAACACGTATTTTCACCAACAAATCAAGGGTAGATTGAAGTATCCACCAATTATAACTGTATGAGTGGGGTACTTATTTGTAATGAGATTTATTATATCATGTGAGTCAGGTGGTCGGTAGAAGGAGCCAATTATTGTTTTGGTATGGCTGTTGAGTATACAACTACAACTACAATAGCGACTATTGCTTGGCTGATTCTGGTCGTTTCTTTGCCCAGTACCCTTTGAGACTTGAGCCCGTTTTGATCTTTACCGAGACTGTCTAACCTAAGAAACCGCTCAGTCCACGCCATACAGCCCCTGCCACCCGTGTAGCCGCCTCCTGTGTGTAATGGACACCTGACCTATTTAGCGGACCCCGAAACCCCACCACCATAAGGTGCAAGTCGCGGAATCTGCAGCCTACACGGTCGCAGAACCGTCTGAGCCTCTTATTCAGACCCCCCACTCTGCTCTTCATATTTATCGATATCCTGAATTTTCATGGGATAACCATTGCCTTCATGTTTATAATTACTGGGAACATCGTACTTGACATATTTACCAGATCACTCTGGAAAGGAGTCAAAATTATTCTCCCGGGCCACACTATACAAAACAGAATTCATCTTTATTTATTACATGAACAGCCGTATGTTACGATGCAGTATCTCCTGGAAGTTTTGTGAATAAAGAACTGTCATTACGTTGACAATGGATGAATGCACAAATGTCTAAGTACAGCACATTACTTTATAGTTTCTCAGAGTGTCTTTCTTCGAATTATGACAACTTTGTTTGTAAGCGGTCGTAGACATACTTCTCGTACCATTCAGTGAGCGAGGTGGTTTGCAATATTTCGTTTATTCTACTCGGGTAGATCACATAACTAATGAGGAAGTATTGAATAGGATTGGGGAGAAGAGAAATTTGTGGCACAACTTGACCAGAAGACGGGATCGGTTGGTAGGACATGTTCTGAGGCATCAAGGGATCACCAATTTAGTATTGGAGGGCAGCGTGGAGGGTAAAAATCGTAGGGGGAGAGCAAGAGATGAATACACTAAGCAGATTCAGAAGGATGTAGGTTGCAGTAGGTACTGGGAGATGAAGGATAGAGTAGCATGGAGAGCTGCATCAAACCAGTCTCAGGACTGAAGACCACAACAAAAACAACTCTGCAAGTGTATGTGTGCCATCTCAGTCACATCGTGATGTGTAGGAATTTCAGACTCATAGCATAACATTGCTTTACAATTAACTGAAGGGTACTGAAGCTTCTTCGAATTTTAGACATCCTTTGGCTCCAAACAGGTTTACATGCATCAGAAATATAATGGGAGGGCGTCCAGATATTAAAAACCACTCTTAATTCGAGGTTGTGAAATTCTGTTTCTGGTAACACACCAGTCAGTGAATAATTTAGGTCTATGGTCTAGCTGATCTCAAGCAACTGGTCTTTATTATTGAAACTGCTGCTGAGATTGCTGTACCCTCTACTGATAGAACTCTACTGCAGTGACAATATTTGCAGTGATTGTGCGTCTCCATCATCGATGAGAGTTGGAGGTGTCTCCCAGTGTTAACATCCAAGTTGAGGTGACTTCACGCTGCTTCTGCCACTGCTGTGTGACGTAGGTGCTGGGGCGATAATAGCAGCGGACCTCCCACTGACATCATGCTGCTGCCCCCACCATGGCCACCTCCTCGCTTATGTTGATGTAACGAGTTTACACAAAGAAGTGTTGCTCTGCAGTGTGCATATACCTCGTTTATATCATATCCCCATTACCTTTTTTCGAATTTAGTTGCACGATTATTTCTTCTCCAAAGAATTCGCAAGTTGTCTGTCTTGGTCAACAACATTCACCTCAAGCGTATCCAACGTTTGAACGGTTACAGGGAGATATATAACATTAAATGGAGCCACTAATGTTTTGTATCCAGCACCTACTGCAGGGGGAAAAACAGGAATTGTATGTAGCAGCTTACCGTTTAGATACATATCTGTTCCAAAACTGCATTAAGCATGAATTGTCAGGAATATATCTACAGCTAGGTCAGACTTGTAAACCTTTTTAGCATCCAATGCTAGACGTTCTTCTCTCAGAAAGCCTAAAAGTAGTACCACTGAAGCTTCATTTGCAAAGTCAATACCCCCTTCAGTTGCTCATGTCTCTGCTTTAAGTGTCTTGGTATTTGCAAGTAACTTGAACCCATTTGATGCTGTTATAAATGTGTGTTTATATCGTCGAAACTTATTGACACTTTGCCATATTTACACTATTCACTCAGCTAGTGAGTATATTTATGTATGTATGAGTGTTTGCAGAATAGTATGACCTGTTTATCATATCTGCAAATATCTTGCATAATGTTTGTTTCCCACTGCTGTTGGTGCAGTAAAAGACGAATATACATTGTATATAATTTTGTTTATTAACTTTTTTACATACAGAAAATAAAAAAAATACGTTGTTGACACATTTCTTATTATTCATACTGCCTTACATCCTTACAGTATTGTTTAAATAGTTTTTTTATACCCTCTAAATTCTACTATCATTGTGTTCAAATCAACAGGATGCACAATATATTTCGGTTCTCCAACTGTAAACCAATTCTACAGATTTAATATCCATAGGAGTTTTAGTAGCAGACTTCGGTACTGCAAGCATACATACATTTATACGTTGTTCTGAA
Organism: Schistocerca cancellata; assembly: GCF_023864275.1. Taxonomy (NCBI): domain Eukaryota; kingdom Metazoa; phylum Arthropoda; class Insecta; order Orthoptera; family Acrididae; genus Schistocerca; species Schistocerca cancellata. Next base: position 156,102,755 of record NC_064636.1, read on the forward strand.
CCGTCTTCTATGGTACATTTCATGTACATAACTTACAACATCATTAAACAACGGTTTCACGTTCGGTTGCCACCGACTTTGTCTGTTGCGATCCATATTGAACTTTATAGCCAATATAACTTCGTAACACATATAAGTTTTAAATAAACACACTGTGAAGAGTCCTGCGATAATGATGAGAACTTTAATGTAGGAGTTTCATACAGATCGATGATGGTTGCCTTATTGCTACAGATGTTCTTGTCAGGAGGAAGTTGAGATGGATCAGAGTGTGTTGTCATCAACCTCACAGTGTGCTTCATCGGCCTACAATGCTCTCCCTACTTTATCTCTGTAAATTGTCTTTTAGCATTACGACGAACATTGTCAGTTTCTACTATAACTTCACATTCATATAGATACACTAATCTTACATTCGCATGTTTGGAACTGCATGCTGTTAACATGTATGTACTGGTAAGGAGCAGCATTTGGAAATGAACTGACAATATGAAATAGCTGTATAGTTTACATATCTCTCTGCAGTATAAATGACCTCTTGATCCTAAGACTTAATGTAGTAACATGTAAAAATTGTGCAGCACAACTGCAGGGCAATTACACACATTTTGAGCCTTTAAGACATAATAAAAATGACACTGTACGAGGATTCTCATCAGGAAGTACTATTTCAATATCCACGGCCGAGTGTGCTTCAAGATCCAGGGACCAAGACCATGGGAGCAGCATAATTGATAAAATCACGCGTAATTATTTGTTGAAATTATGACATACATCTCAGGATCCAGGAGACAGCCCCAGGATAATTACATATCCTGATGATTAAACACGGAGATAATCGAATCAACACGTTTGATGATATAGAGATCTCTGAATTAGCACAATTGGATCATCATGTGACGTCATGACGGGGGACAGGTCATGCACACGCCTCAGAGTGTGTTGCAAAATGTGATCTTGTTGTTGTTGTTATATTGAGGCTAGGCAAATGGAATATTTAGAAAGTGACATTGATTGTCTGTAAAAGAACACTCACCACCTACGTTAGATAAGCAGATATGCCTTGTCCAGTGCTAATCCAGTTCATGATCCTCTACTGACGTCTGAGGAGATCGAATCCTTCTGTCTGCATGAAAGCGTCCTTGACTAGATGTTTGTTCACTACTGATGACTGCGCTTACTGAATTTTCCATGAATAATTGACAATGAAAGGGGGCACAACAAGGTTTTTTGCTGTGCACCATGAGGCTGTCCTTGATTTCAAGCCTTGGTATTCTGGCTGTGCAATATCTCGATGAATGGGTAGTTGAGAATTCTTCTGAACATTCTTCCAGACCTTTAGGACAGTTGATCTTCTTGCAACTGGAGGTGGGATGATGCTGAGAACGGGAAGTCTTATAGTGTTTGTACTCTGAATACATCTCGTAATTCCTGATTGAGTTGCACATCTATCTTCTTTGTATAGGCATCATTGATCCTGGTCGAACAACAAACTTCAGTAACAGAGCACCTGCGGTAGGATTAAAGCTATAGCTCTTAAAACAGGGGCATTAGCTCCCAATAAGGCACCAACAAATTTTTGAAGACTGTTGTTTCTCGTTTTGACTTTAGCTACTGAAATAGAAAGATGCTACTTTCAAGTTAAGAATTCTGTATAGCGCTAGGTATTATGGTGTAATGCGATACAGCAAGACTTGGCCTCTGGATCTGACGTCTGGTATGTAATCTGTGTTGTGCATAGATGTAATGAAGCTAGAACTGTTTTCTGATGATTTAGGTTCAGGCACCATTTCTTGAAGACTCCCCTATCAGTGGTTAAAGAGGTTTCAGCATCAGAAACGTTGTGGCTCTGGGCCATCAAGCAAATGTCATCAGCATAAACTATAATCCTGAAGACGTGATCCCAGAACAGATACTTGTAGTAAACCATTATTCAGTTTAAGTACCCTGCATCTCTCTTTGTTAGAGTAGATATGAAATCATCTATTGCTTAGCATGTTATAAATTAAGTCCTTAAATTTGCGACATGAGATAACAATCGTAAATTCCTAAAGAAGTCCTTCTCACCAAGCAGTGTCGTGAGCAGCTGATAGGCCCAAAAAGATAGCTACCCTTACTAATTTCTGCTCATACCAATTTTCGATATAAGTAACGGGAGGGAGTTTCTTTTCATTAAATTAATTTCAATTTTTAAGCTGTATAGTGCCTTTATTTTTAACGAAACGGTGTGTTTTGATTGTCCGTAAACGTTCAGAGTTGCACTGTCTAACTTCGTTGGTGCAACCAACATTCTATTGAAAATATGGCTCATTAGTCTACATGGTACATTTCATTATTTCTTTTTGCTAATTTCTATGAAATCTTAAAATAGTGTACTGTTGATATTGACCAGACAGGTACTTTCCATTTACTTACATAGTTCCAAGATATGCTATTAGATGATGTCATTCAAGCCTACAGAATTCATTGCCTCATAGTATTTACTATGAGGGACAAATTATCACTTCACTCTACATAACTTTCATTACATAGAATTAACGAATGTAACTGAAGATTTTTAAAGTCAGTTAAACCTAAGGCAATTTTCTGTTTCCTGTTTCTTTTACAGGCCCGAAGATGGGTGTTTCGTAGCCAGAACTTGTAATAAATAGTAGATGATTGTGTTTTTGAGTTCAAGAAAACTAAAAGGTTTTGTAATTTAGTTTTGATGTTTTAGAAATACGTAAAATTACAATTTCCATCACCAAAGTCAGGTTTTAATAACATGTGATTATGATTAAGATCATTCGTTGACTATTTCAAATTGACCTAGTTAAAAAAGTCAGCTTCTAAGCTGCTGATCCCAATTACAGTCACTGTTTACAGACTAGAGGTAAAATTGAAAATACTTAAGTTTAGTACAAGTATTAGTATGCCTTGCCAAACGTGTAAATCTTCGAACTGGTATGCACTTAACGGTGTTGTCACAGTGTTTGCCTTTAATCTCAGACTCTTATTTGGTTTGGACATAGTACGTAATCCTGGTGGATTGGAGGACGATGTGATTCTTATTGCTGAGTCCTTGCATTCACCTTATGGCTGGGTTAAAACTTCTGGGTAAAAAAACATCACCTGGGATTGTTTGTCGAACGTCAAAGCATTTTGTGTCCTGTTCCAGTGTTCTGGTTGTCTTTTCGACTAATTTTTAAAAACTAATCTCTAGTATAATACGAAGGAGTTTATGAAATATTTGTTTAAGTCAGCTTTTGACGAAAATGAGCTAAGTGCTATGTTATTTAGCAGAAACTACAATCTTCTGAATGGTATAGTGATGTATGTTTTTGTGTGCGCAGTAGCATAGCTACATCATATTTACAATTTCTGCTGTCATGAAGTCATACAGTTTTCGTTTATAGCTAATGTAGTTATGTCAGTTATATCACAAATTACAAAAAGGGAAGTGGACACAGTTGTAGATGAGATAGGAGATGTAATACTGCGAGAAGAATTGGACATTGAGCTGAAATATCTAAGTCGAAACAACGCCCTAGGAGTAAACAATATTCTGTCAGCACAATGGATAGCCTTGGGTGAGCCAGCCACGACAAAACTTTTCCATCTGTTGTGTTATATGCATGAAAAAGACGAAATACCTTTGGACGTTAAGAAGAACGTAATAACATCAATTCCAAAGAAAGCAGTTGTTGATTTGTGTGAAAATTACTGAACTATCAGTTTAATAAATCATGGCTGCAAGACACTAACAGGAATTCTTTGCAGAAGAATGAGAAAACTGATAACCTCATGGAAGTTTAGTATGAACTCCAAAGAACTGTGCGAACACATGAGGCAGTACTAACCATACAGTTTATCTTAGAAGATGGGATAAACTTACGTTTATAGCGTTTGTATACTTAAATAAAGCTTTTGACAATGATGAATGGAATATCCTGTGTGGAATTTTGATGGTAGTACCGGTAAAATGAAGAGAACGAAAGGCTATTTACAACTTGTACAGAAACCAGAGGGCAGTTATAAGCGTCGAGGCGCATTGAAGAGAATTTGGAGTAGTGGTTAAATTACAGGGAGAAGAAATGAAAGCTTTGAGGTTTGCTGATGAACTGTAATTCCGTGAGATGCAGTAAAGGGCTTGGAAGAACGGTTGAAGGGAATGGACAGTGTCTTGAAAGGAGGATATAAGATGAAAATCAACAAAAGCAAAACGAGGATGATGGAGCGTAATCGAATTAAGTCAGATGATCTTAAGGGAATTAGATTAGGAAATGAAACACTGAAAGAAGTAGATGACTTTTGCTGTTTGTGTAGCGAAGTAGCTGGTAGTGGCCAAAGTAGAGAGGATATAAAATATACACTGGCAATGGCAGGAAAAGTGTTTCTGAGGAAGCAAATTTTGTTAACTTCAAATATATCCTCAAGTCTTGGGAAATCTTTTGTTGAAGCTATTTTTATGGGGTGTAGGCATATGTGGAAGTGAAACATGGATGATAAACAGTTTAGACAAAAAGAGAATCGCAGTTTTCGAAATGTGGTGCTACAGAAGAATGTTGATTAGATGGGTGGATCACATAGCTAGTGAGGATATACTGAGTAGAATTCGAGGGACAAGAAATGTGTGGCACAACTTGAACTAATGGAGGGATTGGATGGTTGGACACATTCTGAAATGTCAAGAGATAACCAATTCAGTCTTGAAGGGAAGTGTGGGAGATAAAAATCGTATAGGAAGACCAATTGGTGTACACAGTAAACAGATTCAGAAGGATGTAGGGTGCTGTAGTTATTTGAAGATGAAGAGGCTTTCAGAATGGAGAGCTTTGTTTGAAACCAGTCTTCAGAATGAAGGCCACGACAACATCTTTCTGCGTTATAACATCTTATTTTCCAGTTGGTGTATTTCTTCATTGTTTATAACTGACTTGCAGAATGTGTCTGACGTAACTTCAAGGATGATGTGTGAGGAATAAATATATATTTAAAGTATGAGTAATTGAAGGTCCCAGATAGGTGCTGAAGGATAGATTTCGTGAATCCAGGGTATTTTAATCTACGGAGCTGTTCTTTCATCCCTCGACCAAGATTTAGCGGTGTCAGCTGTGTTTCTCGTGTGAAGTAGTGAAGACGTGGCTGTTCCACGTGCCGTCTTTGCGACTGGCGTAAATCTCGTCGAATGGTGATCACCGATACGGTCTTGTATTTACCTGTTCCCAATAACGTTTGTAATTAATTGCACAGCTTGGCGTGGGAAACTGCAACGTAACGTTTCAAAGAGCAGCCCAGCATGCCACAAGCTATGGAACGCGCGTTCGCTGTCCACCAGGAAGCGTGATGTCGTTGTGTCTGCCGCGTTGCGTTGAGCCTGTGTCGCTTTGCTGCTCAGTCCTAGGACCGGATTACCTGTGCTATGGTTGCCGCTGAATCCGGCCTGTTCTTGTCGGAATATGTTGCTTTATTCCTTGAAATTTTTTAAATTTGTCTCGAAAGCTTTCGCTATCACTAAGAGGACGGTAATCTATGAGTAGGGCTGGTTTTTGGTCTATCAGGTTTGGAAAACGCATTCATTTTAGTTTGCTTCTATTTTAGAGAGACTGTTTTCAGTTTCATGGCCGGTATAAAGAAATGTTTTAATGTGTTTGTGGCAGGTGTTTTGTGAAAGGAGAAATTTTACGTTGTTGTCTGCCTGTGCCTCTAGTCCCTCGTCTGCTTTTCTTACGTTTCAGATTCCTTAATCTTACGAAGTAGTGGACGTTAAGCGGTTGCATTCGGTTTTGGAGTGTCGTTTCTTCGTAAGTTTTGTCGATTTTTGGATACCATGGATGATCGTGACTCTTTTTTGTAGCACTTTGCAGAACTTAGTTGAGGTTATCAGTAATTGATGACATTGTCATCTGCTATTAAGGCTGGCTGTTCTCAGATGGTATGCTATGGCTCATTTGAATTCTTTTCCAAAAACGACTGGCACTGTGGGGCCTAATTCTTGTGATTCCCTCGCCCATCACTTGGCGGGCTTCTCTTTTTATTACGGCATTGGGACTATTCAAATCAAAACATCCGTTTGGTTAGTGCTGCATTGTCTTCAGAATTTTATTTCTATTTAATTTTGTTTATTATGTATGTAACTAGTGTTTCTCTGTGTTATGTTGGTTTCTTCTTAGGGGCATTTTCAGGCACAGCAGGTTGTATTGCTTGCACTGTTTGTTGGTTGTAATATGTTATAATAAGTGGTTTCAGTAGCTGATACTCTAGGTTTTGTGCTTAAACGTCTCAATCTGAATTTTTCGGCGATTAGAATCCGTGAATCTATGTTGGTTTAATTTGTTCCTGCTTTTGTGGTTAATAGCTGTAGATCATACAGTAAATGGCGGGTACTCATTAGCTATGCTGTCGCCTAATTCAGTCTCGCTTCAGTGTCTGCGATCGAAGATAAAAGTGTCATAGTGATTGTTAAAAGTGGGCGTTATTTCTAAGTCTGGCGAGAGTCCAACAGGCTACAACAAGTTCACCATTTTTGAGTTTTACAGGAAATATCGTGGATCTAGCACTGAGTCTCCTGTGACTTAAGCTGCCCCGAGTGAAGGTAAGAAAAATGATGATATCAATTGGGAGTTCCTCGGCGAGAGGTACATATATCGTTGTGTCTCTTATACCGTGCTCAAATTTTTCACAAGATCGCTTGGTGGATGTTTAGATTTTACTGCAGGACCATTCCTGTTGTTCTCTGCGAATGTTGCAGACTAATCAGTGTGGGCGTTGTCGCGCGAGCTGTAGCTCACGGAAAGCTTGGTGATGTTAGCTAAGTGGCAATATTGCTTAGATTAAAAGTGACTGACTTGGATGCGGTAATTTCATAGTGATAATCTGAATTTGTTATCTTCCAAATCTGGAAGTGTCGTTTTTTGAGTCATCCTTACCCTATTGACTTGGACCTGTATATTTCGTACAGCCAGTCAAGGGTAATTTCCCGAAATTAGCTGTATTTGTTGGATTTATTAGTGTTCAACCAACATATATATATATATATATATATATATATATATATATATATATATATATATATATTGTAGCGTTGCGCTTGGGGGACGAAAATAAAAAGAACTGTTACTTTTTTTTTTAATGTCGAAAAAGTGAATATTTTGGTGGGCCACTTGGCAACAGAATCAGGGACTTATTACGCTATTATAATAACATACGTTGACCATTATATACCTGCATAAGAGCAGCATATTGATATATATATTTGAGATCGTTCGGAAAAAACATTATCATTTCTGTGCGTTTTTATAGTCGCGATGTAGTCATACCTGGATCAACACTAAGGGACCAGAAGATTTATAGACCTTTAAAAAAATGCAACACTACACAAAAAAAAGTTGGTTCAGAAATAATAGGAAAACGATAATGTTCCTACTGCCTCATGCTGCGTTCGGCCCATCAGCGTGATCGTAATTTCTGATGATGAAGTAACACAAACAATAATTATCATTCAGTTAATTAAGGAGATGGAATCATCAAGGTTAATTTACGAAAATAAGCACACTTATCTTTAACACACGTTTTTTAATGCTACGTACCTTTTTATATTAAATTACAATAGATGACCATTGTGGTTAGATACTTTATACATAACAGTCAAAATGTCCTCTTGACTCTGTCTGTTCGATATCAGTTACAAGAAACTACATGTTTTCTGATTGGAAAAAATAACAATTAGCATATTCACTCAATACTTTCACATAGAATATAAAATACAGTTGCGGAACGCAGCAAGTCCGCGTCCGCCTCTCATGGAATACAAACAGTAAAAGGTGAGGCGCCAAAAACCTCATTTGTCTTGAAACATCAGAATTCTTTTTTACACCATTAATCGATACATGTACATAAAGATTAACTGGCACCGCGCAAGAACGGCAAAGATAAAGAATAATAGATTCTGTCGCTGCTATGCTTTGGTTCATTTCTTTTACTTTACAATTGTTCGATAACTTTAGGCCATCAGGCGTTTACTATTGAGCGTATATTAATGTTTGTGAGGCGAAAATTACTAATATTACACTGCCTCCCATGAGAAGGGAAGGAATACCGAAGGTATTACTTTCATCCTCATGCCAATTGGAATATTTGTAATTTTCGGGTGTAACATACAGGTTATTAAAAATTTCATTTCACATTCATTTCATAATAAAAGAATTAACGCTTCAATTTGTAATTACTGACGATGGATCATTGTGAATTTGTTCTGTGTGTCTATCAGTGTTTGCATGGATTCAGTCTTTCTTGATGATTCTTAAAATTAAGGCTATAAGTACACATATTTACAAACTTCATAAGGAAATAGAGTCACACTTCATTTTTCAACGTTGCAAAAGTAATTTGACTATCACAACTGGTACACAACTTTCTGTTTTGACTGTATTCATTATATTGTCATCGTCTTGTCGATTGATTGCCTTGTCCGTTGTCGCACTTAATTATACATTTATTTTCGTCGCACATACACTATTTGTGATAGACTTGGATTGTAGAGCGGCCACTGGTGATGGCTTCGACAAGGAAGTCCATATCTTTCACTTTCAGGGCTCGAGTGTGGCTCTCCGAATTATTTCACATATGAAACAGATAAAATATCTTATATTAGAATAGCTTACAAAACTAATTTTATATAAATGTGGGATGGGATTTAGGAAGGATCGGATCCTTTGACGTATTTTCGTGTGCTTATTTTCATTCGTATCGTGACCTCTCGTTAAAGTTTACATTTCAACAGTGTTCAGAGGTGACCTTGTGACTTGTCTCTGTGTACTATCAGTCATTATAATAATTGCGCTAACTTCTCTATCTCAGAGTCTCTCGGAACGTTTATGATCATACAAAAATGTTTCCAGTACTGGGTGTGAATGTTTTTGCTACAGAATGTAGCGCACAGCAAATACTGTTGGCGGTTGAACGTTTACATTATTTCGTCACGTGTTGGCTGTCCGCCTCCACTGTTGCGAGCAATCTTGAAATTCAGTCTGTGCGCGCGCACGTGACCGGAGCTTTCTTGCAGAGCGTTGATTTCGCACTTGAGGTGCCGTGCGTCGCTTTTGTTCGGCGGATCGTGGCTTTGTGCTTTTTAGATTGCTGGAGGGAGCTTCTGCCACCGAAACTGCCTCACATCACTTCCTGCCCACTATCCAGTTACGGATTCACAGGTAAGTGGTAGCTACCGCTGCAACTGCACGTGTGGAATGACACTGATTATTACACACTGCACACATCAATGAATTTTTTTTACACATATGGTGCAGTAGAATACTGCCACTGAAAATCGTCGAACTTTAAAACTTCACTTGCACTGTGGTGAGCGTCCTGCGTGAACGGTGTATTAAAAGAAATTCTCGCTTCATAACATCACACGGTGTTTACAAGTTGATTTACATACTAATATTTACAAGAGTTCATTTAAATCGAGAATTAATCTAATTGACCACTTTGAATCCGAATAATTGTTTCTTAATTAGTCTTTTTTTTATTTATGCCTACGGTCACAGGTAGGCTATTATAAGTCATTTTTCTTTAACCAAATCCATTCCAATCTCCTTTACAAATTAATTTCATTCATAGTAATCTTTATCACACTTGCTTATTCATTTTGTAGGCCCAATACATTTTTTTTTAATTGCTCGTCTTATTTAGTGACTTGTGAGGGGAGCTTCATTTATGTCAAAGTTTCTCTCGTATGTGCTTGTCTTTAAAGAAAGTTCGAGGACAGATTTGAAAATAGCAATTCCGCCTCGGGATTTCGTGTGGAAATACAAACAGTCGAAAAAGAAAAATGGGCAAAGCGGGCCTACTCGCGGATCGTCGACAGAATTTAAATTACTCCTCTACCAGGTCGAAAATTTAATTTACATTGCGCATTACAAAAGCAATTTGCGCGTCGCGAACCTACTCATTTTTATATGTAGTGCCTCACTTCCTAAGCACACGTGCATCTTTACAAGTTGATCCTGAGGAGTGGATAGGATCAAGGATCTTAAAGGATTTGCACTTAGGAAAGGGATTCACTAATCACAGAGAAAACAATAAATATTGCAGTGCGCACTTAAAATAAAATCTATCACTTCAAGCATTTATATCTAATATGTATCTTGCTGCAGCTTGTTTACTACTCTTTGCTCATTTCTTAGACTAAGTCAAGTTTATGCATTACGTGCTTGGGTATTAATTATCATTTGTATATATAAGCCTCTCACTAGAGTGTTGTTGTTTGCTGCTGTCGCGACCTGTGAAGGTTGGGCGAGATTCTTATTCTATTTGCTGCTAGCTTGTGAATTTGCAGTATCGCTAATGCTCAATAGTACCGTGAAGTTGGCATAATAAATCATGTTACTCATATGTTCTTTTACTCAGCTTGTTTATAGCCTGGACTCATCTTACTTTGCGTTATATAATAAACTTCCTTTTTATTCCATCACGGTTTTTCTTAAGGTTAACGTCAGGCCTTTTTTAGAACAATTGCACTGCGTTATCAATCTGTTCATGCTTAATCCTAGGTATCTGTTTACTTCAAAGAGATGTTATTTCATCGCTGGCACAGCTCTGTGCTGGAAGTTACAAGTTAAATCTACCGACTGTTTTGCGCTAACAGGTGGTGCCTTATTTACGTCACATTTGAAAATAGGGAATAACCTCATGGAATCGAATCTTTTCACATAACTTTCCTCTTTTGTCTGCACGTTTAAGTATTTCCTTTTAAAACAGGTCATTAACTTGTCCTCGATTAAATTTCACTTACAAATACTAAGCACATATAATCATCATTTTCATATTACTATTTAGTGAGAGAAGGGCATTATTCGCTCCTTCCTGCTCATTCTCAAATTACTATTTAGCGAGAGAAGTGCATTATTCGCTCCTTCCTCTTTCCTCATTTTAGTACCTCGGGGCTAATTAATACCTCTCGAGTACATCATTTTTCTTACATACTAACTTATAACTAAAATTGAAAATCGCCTCTAGGACATGTCCTCCTGTTTACATAAAGATTATTCATGTAAATACTTATCTACAACTTATACTGTATTTTAATTTCCAGACACATTGTTTTGATACATAAGGTTTCCTTTTAGCACCGGTTAAAGTCCATAGTCAGTTCAGTTCCGTTCTTGTTACTCATTGGTTAATCCTGATCTCCAATACCTTAGAATTTTCTGACAGCTTAAATTAACTTAATTCCTGGCGTTATAAAATTTTCTTAAATCATGATGGTGGAACAATCCTTTGATTTTATTCGTGGCAGGGTCAGATAACAAATAGCTACCAATGTGTGGTTTCCTCATTATCACAAAGGGACCTTCATAAATGTGTTGACACTTACGATTCTTCTTTAACAACAGGGATGGTTTAAAGTGAGTCCTGACTAATACCTAACTCCAAGAAACTTCTACAGATGCTCTTCAAGAGCCTCTGTTCTCGTTCTTATGGGTACTATAATTTTATTGATTAATCTTGCATCTAGGACTAGCCTTACACTACCATCTGATTTTAGTACAGACAATAAAGGACTCGAATAAGGTGAATGAGATACTCCTATCACATTCCAGCGTAACATTTTCCTGATCTCGCACTTGACAGCTTCTCGTCTCGCATATGGAATGGAATAGCTTGTTCTACAGTAGGTTGAATGGGGCAGGACATCCATTCGATATTCAAAGCCTTTTATTAGTCCAGGTTTCTTAGAAAATACTTGAACGTAATCTGTTAACAAATTGTAAAGCTCATTCTTCTGTTGTTTGGATAATTCAGTGGACTCACTAGCTTTACCGTATAATTCATTCTGACCGAGAATTAGGTCTTTACACTCATCGTCATTAACACTTTCAGGATCTGTCACGTCTTCTGTCTGACTGTACTGTTGTCTTTTAGTCCATGGCCGTACTGCTATCCGAAGTACCCCAAAGTTTGTCTTCACCTTACTTCTTAACAAATTTACAGTTACTTGTTGCTGGCTCGCTACTAGAGTACAGATTCCACACTCGATGTCAATTTTAGCTTTCGTCTGCCTCAAGAATTCCATACTCAGGATACATGGCACTGATAGGTTTTTAACAATAAGAAAAATGCACGTTACTGAAATAGACTCTATCTGGATTTGAAGCTGAGTCTGAAGATTTACACGTTGTGTTAGTGGACCAATTGCTCCCGATACGGTGCAACCTTGAATTGGAAGTGATAAAACTTTGCATACAGAGGATATTTGCTTAAATAAACATAAAGATAAGACATTTATATTAGCTCCTATATCTACAATGGCTGTTACTGGTATGTTGGTAATTGATACTCTTATGGAAGCTTGAACTTGTTCGTCCCATACGTCATCATTGTCTTTCGTCTCAGTGTCTGCTACTAGATCATCCCGTAAGTTTGTCTCTTTGTCATACCTAATTGCTTTAATTTCGTGTGGACTAAGGGACAGGGTGCCCCCATTCAAACCTGCAGCATCCTCTAGGAGGCTCAAAGGTGCTGCTTTTAATTTTCCGCTCGACGCTTACTTTCCTGCTGATTTATATTTCTTAGAGTTTCTTCCGTCTGGAACTGGTGTTGGTTTTGTGGTACGAACTCGGTTGGAAATGGATCTTGTTGTCCTGCGTATTCGCTTGCGCATAATAAATTTGCGTATTATGTGGGCGTTTAGGCTTCAGACTTACCGAAGGTCCGTTCGCTTGTTGCGTGAAGTGTATATTTTGTGGCTGAAAGGTATTTTGCTGTGGCTTGTGTTGATTGTAACCGTTACTGAAAGGTGTACGTTGGTCTCCACCTTGATTATGCCATTTATTTCTATTCCACTGACGACTTGAGTCGTAAGACTGATCGTTTTGATAATTACCGTTGATTGGTTGCGTGTTTCCATATTGCTGGGGCTGTGTGTTATAATGTGCATTTTCGTACTGAGGTGGTGACGAATTATATATTGGATTGTATCTCTGGCCGTTATTGTACTTATTTATGTATTTGCTGTTGGAGTACGTAGTGTGTTTATTTTTGAAACCGTTGTGGGGTTGGTACTGGCTGTCGCTGTGACGCGCTTTCGCTCGGCCACCATTGTTGCCTGCATATTCTGTATTGTGCTGGCCGCCTGCACTGAAGTGAGCGTTGCCAACATCAACTCTAGCGTCCTCGTAAATCAGATCTAACGAGTCTAACACAGATAGGAAAGTGTCCGTATCGTCCTCAGACACGTTTACTAACTTTTCTCTGATCGCAATCGTTAGCTTAGTTTTTAGAATCATAATAACGTCTTTGGCGGTGATCGGCGAATCCCAGGACTTGATTTTCGCTAAATATTTTTCAAAATACCTTCTCAAACTACCGCGCTTACTGTTAAACACTTCGGCGTTGTAAACCTCTTTTCTCAGGCGCTGCTGCACACCAGAACTCCAGAATTTAGCTAAAAACATCTGTTCAAACTCTTTGTAACTTTTACAAGAGTCGACCATTTCGGTTCCCCATAAGGCAGTATCGCCTACGATAGATCCAGTAACGAACTGAGTTCGCTGGCGCTCAGTCCAGCTATTCGGAAAAATTTCTGAAAAAATTTCGGAGGAATACTATAGGATGAATTTCTCGTTTCTGCGGCTGAAAGGTCGGAAAAACACGATGTTTGATCACGCTTTCCTCCTGCATCAAACTGACAAAAGTTGGTGGGCTGGTACTCTGATTAAATTGTGCTTCTATAGAACTATGGGTATGAGTGTTATCAAGTGGTTCAAATTCAAATGGCTCTAACCACTATGGGACTTAACAGCGGAGGTCATCAGTCCCCTAGAACTTAGAACTACTTAAACCTAACTAACCTAAGGACATCACACACACCCATGCCCGAGGCAGGATTCGAACCTGCGTCCGTAGCGGTAGCGCAGTTCCAGACTGAAGCGCCTAGAACCGCTCGGCCACTCCGGTGGGCTATCAAGTGGTGAACGGTAATGTATCTGCTGTTGTTCAGTTGGTGAATTATTCCACTCTCCAGACGCGGGATGTGGAGAATTTTCTACTTGACATTTTTGTGTACGAACTTCATCACGTAGAGTTGCATTATAATCTTCTTTTAAGGTCGCAGCTTGTTGATGCTATTCGATCACTTTTGAATTTATCTCTCCCATGGCTTTTTTCATCTAACCTTTGTGATATATCCTCTATTTTTCACTCTACTTGTGTGTCAACTTCTAACCTCATGGTCGTGACCTGGCTACTGATTTGGTTTTGGACATTACCCAACAGGGTATTTAAATCAGCTGTTATATCTGCCTTTAGTTCAGCCTTTACCAAATTTAACCGTGTATTTAGGTCATTTATCTCCGGTTGCAGATCAGTTCTTACTGAATTTATGTCTTTTTTTCCTGAACTAATGTCTGCTTTTACTGAATTGCACTGATTTGTAAGGACCTGATCTTTATTATGGTGTCATTCGGCCTTCTCTTTTTCTTTGCGGGACTTTTCATCTAATCTTTGCTGTTTTTGCCTTTCGAACTTACATTCCATTATTGCCTCAATCATTGCGGCTAAGTCATTTTTTTTCAAACGCGGGAATAGTTTGCACACTAGGACCGGCTTCTAAAACTTCGGTCAGGGCTGTTTCTGCCTCCGCTTGTGTACCTATCGTGTGTGATCGTAATGGATAACGAGGTCGATTCGCATCACCGCTGTCGTCTGCTTTTGTTTGTGTGCGCTATTTACCGTCAGCCATGTTCATGAATTGTTCGTCAAACGACAAAATGCTACAGATATTATTTGTCACTGCCGTCAGTCCTTTGTCGGTAACGTTGTGCTATGGCTTGCTGGGACCTAATATGAAATTTTAACTCTGGCTAACAACTGACATTCACGTACGTCAAGAAGACAACATGGTTCCTACTAATTACAAACAAAGGAAATATCACACGTTTTACCAGTTTTGACCATAATTATCTGCCATATTGTAAAAATTTTTTGGTGCACTGACAACAATGGTCCACTTTCACTAAATTTAACTACAGAGGAATGGACTATGGAGAAACTGAAATAAGCAGTTTCAAGGCGAGTAAAGACAGGTTTACGTTTGTGATCAACTTGAAAGATGCTACGTCACTACAAAAGCTTGGCTACCGCATATGAAAATTTCACTTACTATGGCCTTCTTGATGGCTGTATGGCTGGATAATCGCGTAATTTAGCCTTATCTTCAGTCGTTCTTCTGAACTGATTAAAGGTTTGTCCCACTTCTCTTTCTCGGTTGAATTGCATCCACATGGAACAATTATGAGAACAAGCACAGAATTTTTTTAACACATTCATAGGATGAGTTTTGATCATGTCCCTATTCGGGTGCCAAGTTTAGCGTTGCTCTTGAGGGGGGGGAGGTGAAAAGAATTGTTATTTTTATAGTTTTTTTTTAAAAATGGCGAAAAAGTAAATATTTTGGTGGACCACTTGGCAACAGAATCAGGGATTGATTACACTGTTATAATAACATACGTTGAGTATTAAATAACTGGTTGGATTATTTTGAACAAGAGCAGCAGGATGATAAGCCACACTACGCTCTCCGTGGACACTGACTGCGTGCAGCTGTCGATCGAAGTTTATTAATTCTAGCAGCGTACTGTATCAAAAGCTAACAGAAGAAAAACTGAACTACAAAAACAGTTTAAACAATGCCACCTTGAGATAGCAGAATTTCAAAATCGACAGCTTGAAATTTTTAGAAATCTCATTTATATTGGTAAACATTGTTTTCCGCTTTTCGACAGCCGGAGTATACATGTACCTTCCCCAGTTAAGTAACTTGCCTGGAAAGATACTCTGGTCCTTTCAGATCACGTGCATGATCCAGATCCTGTGTTCTGAGGTCGTGTATCGTTTGGCAGGCGTCCCTGACTTACCTACAGCAGTGCTGGTAGATAGCGCCCTCACACTTCTCAGCTGTATCTGGCTACACTCATTCTGCTACCACATGTACGCCTGTGTCCGTCATCTCAGGCTTCCTAACGACCTGCTACCTGCTGAAGTAAGCAAGTTATTCCGTCGTCAGGTGTTGTACGTGTCAATACCGTGGAGTATAGTGTGTGTGGCAGCTGTTGCTTTGGAAAAGACGAGTAAATATTACCTGATCCACAGTCGTGTGCTAGTCCTGGTGGGCATTTCTCTGTCAGTGGCTATCAATTTGGTTTGTCTCGGCCTGGTTGGATACATGGACATACGTACTCGGTATTCAATGTGGCAACTCAAAGTTGTTGATAACAATAAATTGGCCTCAAAGAAGCAATGTCTTTTTATGTCAGTTAAGGCTATTATCTTAAGCGGAATGGGTATCATAATTAGAGTTGGGTTCCACCAGGTCCAAGGCATAGCACAGTTTGTCTACTACATACATCTAGTTACAATGTTGCAAGGACCATTGCTCTTCGTCTGTTTCATTTGTAACGAATCGACGTTCCCCATACTAAAGGACAGGGTACTAGGTTGGTTTAACCCAACTATCATCCCTGCAGGGCGAGAGCTTTGCTCAGCAGCTGAGATGAATCTGGCGAGGAGAAACAATGAACAGTCTCTGGTAGCAGAATCGTCGCTGTAGCTAGCATATATTGGTGTTTGCACTAACACCTTGGGGTATAGTATGTGTGACAACGATTGCTTTATATCAAATGCTGCTTACAATGCACTGCGTCAATCGCTCATGTTGCTATATACGTGGAAGACTTGGCACATGGTTAGGAGAACTCTCGTTGAACAGTGCCATCTACCATGGCAATGGTGCATTTCTGGACACATGTTCACAGGACATTTTTTTCTCCAGTTTTCGTCAGTAGTCCGTCCTTGCCATTTGTATATTTTATTAATTATAATATATACATGTATATGTATATAACAGATGTACATAATCTATTTTATACATATACTGTATGTAGTGTTAATTAACATATGTTGTCTAAAACAAGTTTTTCTATGTGTACTTCTATATGATTTGTAATTCAAGTACCATGGCAAGAGACAGTCAAATCTTTGTAAAATTAAAGGAGCAGAAAAACGACTGCAGTAGTGTATGGACGAATGTGCAAGTGGGTTTGTTGGGCTTATTAGTAGTTCGATTCCATAGAGTGACTCAAAAAGTTACAGTAAAAAAAAAGGAATAAATCATTGTCTTTGTGAAATGTTGCTTGAAATGAATGGAAAGTGTGGAAGGAGAGTGTTATATGAGACTAGTGGTATTGCTCTTTTGAGACAACATGGTGATTTGTTCATCTAGATGTTCGTAAGGGTACTGTAGCAGACATAAAAAATTAGTGCTACAAGTGCTACTCTTAAACAAGGAAAAACATTATTTAAAGGAGCATTTATAGAAACAGTACTGTGGAAGGATAAACATTTGCCAATAGCGTGAGTGCTGGAAAATATGTGGCAATAGTGGTTTACCCTTAAGGACACTGTATGCCCAATTTATTGTGATTCGTTACCCATAGACGATCTCCTATTTGTCGAAATAAAACCTGAGTGAGCAAAGTGAAGGAGTATCTGTGTGAATTTAATATATAGGTCAACTGAAAGCTTTGTGATAAGTAATACTACGTGTGTTGAATATTGGAAGTTGTGAAATTACAGCAGTCATCACTCATTTAGCAGGCATCCACAACGTTAATAGCAGGCGCCGCCCCCGCCCAGCCCCGCTGGCTCAGCGCCGCCTGCTGCTCAGCGCCGCGCCGCCCCACAGCCGCCCTCCAGGCCGGACTCGGCGCCACCCCTGGCGGCGTGCGGCGCGCCAGAAGCCGTCACGTGGCGCACTGGAGGCAGGGGCGGTCAGGCGGGGGGCAAGTGTTTTTAGTTTAATTTGTATCGATATGTGTTAAGTGTGTTTAATGAAACAGATTACTGCATTACCTAAAACATATTCTTCAAAGACGACACGTGCACTTGAAAAACTCTGTGTTTGTCTGCTAATGTTAAATAATCTATAAAAATGCTAATGTTCATTTGTTTCCATTCTTTAATCTTCGAAATTAGTTCACCAATTGCTTTCATTTGACAGAATGTTGCCATCGAATTCGCGCATGTGTTTATATGCAGCAATGACGATAGGACTGCGAAAAGTTGTAATAGGGTATTTGACTGTGTTCAGGAAATCATCTTATATTATTAACTACGTCATTTTATGCTTATAATGAGCTGTATTTCTCATGAATGTAAATACTAACAATAAGAAATTTCTTTCTTTCTTCATGTAAAAAAAATTCAAAAGTATAAATAAAGTGAAATTTAATATTTAATATGTATGTTCACAATACTGCTCTTACATATTAAATTTTAATCTCCTTTTTCGCCCACTTTTTGAAAATCTTGTAATCACTTTTTCTCCATCTACAGGAATCTGGTAATGAATATGCATAAGTGCAAGACCAAGGAGGTGGTTTTCATTCATCGATGTTCTTAAATAAGCAGATTCTTCCTTCTACTCCGGCAGTTTCCTTGGCTATTTGCAAACACCAGTTTGTTTCTTCAAGATTTGGCTTCCGAAATAAGCAAATAGTTTAGAGCAAAGCCACAACTCTAACACCGTTATCAAATTCATGCTTTTTTCAGATTGCGATAGAAGCATACGCTTAGTACCTCAGCATATTTTGCCTGTCTCATACATGTAACACAACAGATGAAAGAGTTTTGTTGTGGCTGGCTGTCCCAAGGCCATCCGTAGTTCTGACAGGCCTTGTTTCGACTTACATATTTCAGAGCACTGTCAAATTCCTCTCGCAGTATGATATCTCCCATCTCATTTACATCTGCGTCCACTTCCCTTTCTGTAATATTACCTGCCGTGAGATATAACTGACATAACTGCATTAACTACACTCCTGGAAATGGAAAAAAGAACACATTGACACCGGTGTGTCAGACCCACCATACTTGCTCCGGACACTGCGAGAGGGCTGTACAAGCAATGATCACACGCACGGCACAGCGGACACACCAGGAACCGCGGTGTTGGCCGTCGAATGGCGCTAGCTGCGCAGCATTTGTGCACCGCCGCCGTCAGTGTCAGCCAGTTTGCCGTGGCATACGGAGCTCCATCGCAGTCTTTAACACTGGTAGCATGCCGCGACAGCGTGGACGTGAACCGTATGTGCAGTTGACGGACTTTGAGCGAGGGTGTATAGTGGGCATGCGGGAGGCCGGGTGGACGTACCGCCGAATTGCTCAACACGTGGGGCGTGAGGTCTCCACAGTACATCGATGTTGTCGCCAGTGGTCGGCGGAAGGTGCACGTGCCCGTCGACCTGGGACCGGACCGCAGCGACGCACGGATGCACGCCAAGACCGTAGGATCCTACGCAGTGCCGTAGGGGACCGCACCGCCACTTCCCAGCAAATTAGGGACACTGTTGCTCCTGGGGTATCGGCGAGGACCATTCGCAACCGTCTCCATGAAGCTGGGTTACGGTCCCGCACACCGTTAGGCCGTCTTCCGCTCACGCCCCAACATCGTGCAGCCCGCCTCCAGTGGTGTCGCGACAGGCGTGAATGGAGGGACGAATGGAGACGTGTCGTCTTCAGCGATGAGAGTCGCTTCTGCCTTGGTGCCAATGATGGTCGTATGCGTGTTTGGCGCCGTGCAGGTGAGCGCCACAATCAGGACTGCACACGACCGAGGCACACAGGGCCAACACCCGGCATCATGGTGTGGGGAGCGATCTCCTACACTGGCCGTACACCACTGGTGATCGTCGAGGGGACACTGAATACTGCACGGTACATCCAAACCGTCATCGAACCCATCGTTCTACCATTCCTAGACCGGCAAGGGAACTTGCTGTTCCAACAGGACAATGCACGTCCGCATGTATCCCGTGCCACCCAACGTGCTCTAGAAGGTGTAAGTCAACTACCCTGGCCAGCAAGATCTCCGGATCTGTCCCCCATTGAGCATGTTTGGGACTGGATGAAGCGTCGTCTCACGCGGTCTGCACGTCCAGCACGAACGCTGGTCCAACTGAGGCGCCAGGTGGAAATGGCATGGCAAGCCGTTCCACAGGACTACATCCAGCATCTCTACGATCGTCTCCATGGGAGAATAGCAGCCTGCATTGCTGCGAAAGGTGGATATACACTGTACTAGTGCCGACATTGTGCATGCTCTGTTGCCTGTGTCTATGTGCCTGTGGTTCTGTCAGTGTGATGATGTGATGTATCTGACCCCAGGAATGTGTCAATAAAGTTTCCCCTTCCTGGGACAATGAATTCACGGTGTTCTTATTTCAATTTCCAGGAGTGTATAAACAAAAACTGTATAACTTCATGACAGCAGAAATTATAAATATGATGTAGCTATGCTATTGCGCACACAAGAACATACAGCATTATACCATTTGGATTATTGTAGTATCTACTGCACAACATAGCACTTAGCGCATTGTGGCTTAACCAATTATTTCATAAACTTCTTCGTTTCATACTAGATATTAGTTGCTAAGCATGAGACTACCAATACAGCAGAACAGGACACAAAATGCTTTAACAGCAAATAATCCTAGGTAATTTTTTTTAGAGGTAGGTTTTAACCAGCCATAAGGAGAATGCCAGGACTCAATAATAAGAGGAACATCGTCCTCCAATCCACCAAGATTATGCATTATGTCCAAACCAAATAAGAGCCTAAGATTAAAAATAAACAGTGTCAAACATCATTAAACGCACTCCAGTTCAAAGAGTAACACATCTGGTAAGGTTCATTGCTGCTTGTCCTAAACTTAAAGATTTTCAATTTTACTTGTCGTCTGTAAACAGTGACTGTAATTGGGATCAGGAACTTAGAAACAAACATTCTTTAACTAGTCACATGGTATTAAGGCCTGACTTATGAGGTGATGGAGATGGGCGATCTTGTGTATTTCTAAAACATTAAAATTAAGTTATAAAATCTTTAATATTCTTGATCGCTATAAACACAATGATTTACTATTCATACAAGTTTTTATTGCGAAACAACCATTCATGGACCTGTAAACTAAACAAGTAACACAAAATTGCCTTCAGTTTAACTGACTTCAATAATCTTCAATAACATACATTAATTCTATGTAATGAAAGTTACATAATATGAAGTGATAATTTGCCACTCATGGTAAGTACTGTGTAGCTATGAATTCTGTAGACTTGAACACCATCGTCTAATAGCATATCTTGGAACTATGCATGTAAACTGAAAGTATCTATCAGGTCAATGTGAACAGGAAACTGTTTTTATCATACAAATAAGCAAACAGAAATAATGAGAACATACCATGAAGACTAATGAGCCATATTTTCAATAGACTGTTGGTTACACCAACGAATTTACAGAATGCAACTCTGAACGTATAGGGACAATCAAAACACACTCTTTCGTCAAAAATAAATGCACCAGACCAGCTTAAAAACCGAAATTAATGTAATGAAGAGGCACTCTTTCTCATTACATATATCGAAAATGTATATGAGTAGATATTAGTAAGATTAACTGCCTTTTTGGGCTTATCAGCTGCTTACGACACTGCTTGGTGAGAAGGACTTCTTTACAAATTCGCGATTGTAATCCCATGTTGGAAATTTAAGGACTTACTTAATAACATGCTAAGCAATAGTTAATTTCATATCTACTCTGACAAAGACAGATGCAGAGTACTTAAACTGATTGATGATTGACTTCGATGTCTGTGCTGGGGTCACCCCTTTTTGCTCTTTACACTCATGGCTTACCAGAACGTCTTCAAGAATATTGATTTATGCTAATGACATTTGCTTGGTGGCCCAGAGCCACAATGTTTCTGATGATGAAACCTCTTTAACCACTGGGATGTAAGTCTTGGATATAGACTTCAGGAAATGGTGGCTCCACCTACATTCTCAGTTGTATCTGCATTACATCTATGCACAAGACAGTCAGATTACATACTAGAAGCAGATTCAGACACCAAGTCTTGCTGTATTGCATTACACCATAATACCTAGCGCTAGACAGAACTCTTAACTTACAAGTAGAATCTTTCACTTGTAGCAGCTAAAGTCAAAACGAGAACAACAGTATACAAAAATTAGTTGGTACCTTATGGCGAGGTAAGATCCATAGCTTTAACCCTATCATAGGTGCTCTGTTACTGAAGATTATTGTTCGACCAGGATCAGTAGTGCTCGCACTAAGAAAATAGATGTGCCACTCAATCATGTATTACGAGATGTGTTCAGAGTACAGACACTGTAAGATTTCCTGTGCTCAGTATCATCGCACCTCCAGCTGTAAGAATATCAACTGTCCTAAAGGTCTGGAAGAATGTTCGGAAGAATTCTCAGCTACCCATTTATCGAGATATTGCACAGCCAGACATCAAGGCTTGAAATCAAGGAAAAACTCATCGTGCACAGCAATAAACATTGTTATGTCCTCTTTCATTGTCAACCATTCATGGCAAATTATGTAAGAGCAGTCATCAGCAGTCAACTAACATCCAGTCAAGGACCCTTTCATGCAGACAGAAGGATTCGATCACCCCAGATGTCAGTAGAGGATCATGAAATGGATTAGCACTGGATAAGGCATATGTGCTTATCTAAAGTAGGAGGTGGGTGTTCCTTTACAGACAATTTAATGTCACTTTCTAAATATTAGACTTGCCCTATCCTCAATATTATCGTAACAGCAAGATCACATGTTGCAACACCCTTGAGGCAGGTGCATGCCCCGTGCCCTGTCGTCATATCAAAAAGTGATCTCATTATCCTCAAATGTGTTGATTCGATTATCTCCATGTTTAATCACCAGGATATCTAATTACCCTGGGAATGTATCCTGGGTCCTGAGATGTATGTCACAATTTCAACAGATCATTATGTATGACTTTTTCGATTATGCTGCTCCCACGGTCTTATATGTCACAATTTCAGAATTTTCGATTCTGCTGCTCCCGTGGTCTTGCTCTCTGGATCCTGAGGTGCACTGGGCCGTGGATATTGAAATAGTACTTACTGATGAGGATCGTTGTACAGTGTCATTTCCATTATGCCTTCACTTCTCAGAATGTGTGTAATTGCCCTGCAGTTGTGTTGTATAATTTTTATATGTTACTACTTTAAGTCTTAGGATTCCGAGGTCATCTCTACTGTAAACCATACCGCCATCTCATATTATCAGTTCATTTCAGAATGCTACTCTTTACCAGTACATACATTTTAACAGCATGTGGTTCAAAACATGCAAATGTAGGATTAGAATATGTTTGTGTGTGAAGATATAGTAGAAATTTTGAATGTTCGTCATAATGCTAAATCACAATTTACAGAGATGAAGTAGGGAGAGCAATGTAGGCCGCTGAGCACACTGAGAGGTCGATGACAACACATCTATCTCAACTTCCTCCTGACATGAACATCTGTAGCAATAAGGCGACCATCATCGATCTGTATGAAACTCCTACATTAAAGTTCTCATCATCATCACAGGACTCTTAACAATGTGTTCATTTAAAACTTTGAAGTGTTATGAAGTTGTATTGTCTATAAAGTGCAATATGGATTGCAACAGACAAAGTCGGTGGCCTCCATATGTGAATGTGTTATTTAACGAAGTTGTAAGTTACGTACATGAAATGTACCATACAAGATGATTTGGAACGACACATAAATGCATGTAATCTTGCTGTACCAAAGTTTCCTACTGTAAACTCCTATAAATGTTAAATCTGTAGAACATGGTTTCTCAGATAGCGAACCAAAGCATATTGTTGGTCTTGTTAGCTTAAACACAATGCAAGCAGAATTTACAGGGTATAAAAGAACTGTTTAAACAGTACTGTAGGGGTATAAGGCAGAATGAATAATAAAAAAGTGTCGAATATGTATTTTTTTATTTTATGTACATAGAAAGCGTTAATAAACAAAATTATTAACAAAGTATATTTGTCTTTTATTGCAACAGCAGCACTGGGGAACAAATATCATGCAAGATATTTGTAGATATAGTTAACAGGTCATACTAGTCTGCAAACCCTCCAACTTACTCACTGACTGAGTGAATAGAGTGCGTATGGCAGAGTGTTTATAAGGTTCGACGAAATAAGCACACATTTAAAACAGCAGAAAAAGGGTTCAAGTTACTTGCAAATACCAAGACAATTAAAGCAGAGATATGTGCAAGTGAAGAGGGTATTGACTTTGCAAATGAAGGTTCAGTAGTACTAATTTCAGGCTTTCTGAGAGGAGAACGCCTAGCATTGGATGCTAAAAAGGTTTACGAATTTGACAAGGCTGTAGATATATTCGTGACAATTCATGGTTAATGCAATATTGCAACAGATGTGTATCTAAAGGATAAGCTTCTGCATACAATATCTGTTTTCTTTTTCTTTAGTAGGTGCTGGATACAAAATATTGGAGGCTCCATGTGATGTTCAAATGTTGGATATGCTTGAGGTGGATGTTTAGACCAAGTCAACTTGCGACTTCTGTGGAGAAGAAATGATTGTACAACTACATTCGAAAAAAGATGATGGGAATACGATATAAACATGGTATACAGACACTGCAGAGCAACACTTCCGTGTGTAAACTCGTTACATCAACATAGGCAAGGAGTTGGCTGTGGTGGGGGCAGCAGCATGATGTCACGGGGCACTCCGCCGCCATTCTCACACCAACTTATACGTCACATCGCAGTGGCAGAAGCGGCATGACATCACCTCAACGTGGATGTTCACACTGAGAGACAGCCCAACCTCTCACCCCCGCTGGAACTGCACAGTCAGTACAAACACTGTGACTGCAGCAGAGCTCCACCAGTGGTGGGCCTGAGATCAGCCAGGCCACAAACCTAAATTATTCACTCATATGGTATGCTATGAGCAACAGGATTGCGCAAGTTCGAATTAAGAGAGCTGTTGGTTATCTCGACCCACACCCCCTTATATTTGTGCTGCATGCACACCTGTTTGGAGGCACAGGATGTCTAAAATTTAAAGAACACTCAGTATCCTTCAATCAAGTGTAAAGGAATGCTGTGCTATGTGTTTGCAATTCCTACACATCACGATGAGACTGAGATTGCAGTCATACATGTGTAGAGTAGATTTAACGTAATATTCCAAAGCACCTCTCTCATTGAATGGTACGAGAAGTATGTCAATGAGCGCTTACGAATAAGGTTGTCAGAATTGGCAGAAAGAGACTCTCAGAAAGAATAAAGAAACATGCTGTATGTGGACGTTTTTGCATACATCCGTTATCAATGTAATGAGAGTTCTTCATACATAAAACTTCCAGGAGATACTGTGTCCAAACATATCGATGTTCAAGTACTAAGTAAAGATAGACTCTGTTTCGCATAGTGTGGCCTGTGAGAATGATGTGGAGACCCATCCGGAGTGTCCTGGTAAATACGTCATGTACGATGATCCCAATCATTATAAACATGAAGGCATTGGTTATCCCATGAAGGTCCAGGACATCGGTAAATTTGAAGAGCGGAATATGAATATCACTATCCTTGTATACACCTTGGATGCATGAAAGGATAGTGATGATAAGATTGCTCATTAACTTGTTGGTTCCCTGCGTTTTCAGAATTTGGCTGGCAGCAGGAAAAATATGCAGTTTTCCTAATCATCTCTGATGAAAACAATACATAACGCCTACGGATGCTGATACCTGTATGCAATGATTTCAATTGTAGCTAATGACGTAAAGAATTACTGCCAACCATTCTGTGCTTAGCTTCTGTGATTAACGATTCCATGATACCTGAGGACGTATACTGTCAATCGATTCCTTCTATATGTTTCATCACTTCGATTCAGTACCTCTTCATTATGAACTCGAGTTACCCGTCTTATCTTCAGCATTACTCTCTATAGGCTGCCGGCCCTCTTCGGGAAAGCCATGTTGGTCTGAGTCGTGCATAGACGCGCCTTCCACGCTGCTGTATGGCTGCCTGCGTCACTGAGGCACGCACGCCACCCCACGGCGGCGAGGGTCTTTTCTCTAAACAGTGGAAGTGGACGCGGGACTGGAGTAATTTATTTTACATTGTAGAATATTTTACTTAGGCACAAATCACATGAGGGTTTGACAGTTTCTCTGGCTCTCCCTTGCATTGATAATCGCAAGATAAGATTTGCTACTCTGACATCTATATGTCTCCTTAATCCTATTAACCTTCTCCTTATTCTTTCTGCATATTATTAAATAAAATTTACGAATTAGTTATTTATATCTGTAGGTATACAGTGAAAAGTAAATGAAGCGGTTACCAACGGATGTAACTATTCGAAATAGAGCAAATTTATTTTAGTTTCTTTATAGGTATTTTGCATTAAGCTCATGGTGGCACGTGCAACATGTAAGTGACGAACCATGTCACGCCATACGTTTAGAAGCGTATGTGGAGTCACCGACGCATCAGAAATGTGCGATTTGTGCTCTGGAATGGTTTTCGGCAAATGTGGGGTACACACAACGTATTTCGCATAACCCCACGAAATCTGTGGGTGCTAGGCCCGGAGGTCCACGTGGCACAGAACGCGGTGTCGCCATGGCTAGGATGAAGGACTGAACGTTTGGGAGCTGCTGATTCAAAAGTGTGCAGCGGCTTCCGATCCGCTGCTCTTGCACAACGATGGAAACTCTGAAGAAGGTTTTTGGTTTTTGTACTGTTTATCAACGTAAACTAAGCATCGGCTGCGGTCACGTACCACCACTACAGTGATTCTAGGTTGGCCCCTAGAGTGGGCCCCGTACTGTGTGGACTCTGTCCGTGTCCCCCGCTGGCCTCCCTCGCCCTGTGTTGCTGTGACGCCCACAGCCGGGCTGTCGGAAGCGGGAAGCTGCTCAGACCACAAACGGGATGTTAGCTGACCGCTGACCGCAATCGCATGCTGACACAGCGAGGATAAGACGCACTTCCCACACACACACACACACACACACACACACACACACACACACACACGTAAACGCGTCGAGAGTTCCTGGCGCACATCCGCAATGGTCCACCCACGCAAATACAACTTGGAGGCGAGAAATCGCGATCCTGCGTTAGTAGTTTCCCGCAAATCGAGAGATTTATACCAAACTTGTAAATAAGAGACGGCACTATTCTCCTATTGCGCACAAGTCGGATCACTGTTGAACAAGAAACGAAAAAAAGGGAAAACTTGAAACAACGGAATATCACCAAGATTGGCGATGTTTCATAGAAACTCAAAATTTTGCGCCGACTTCGGTGCGAGATGCTTTTAATAGTTCCCACAACAGAACTTTGTCTACATATGTAGCTCAAAATCCGAAGAGATTCTGGTCGAATGTAAAGTACACTCTTTGACATAAAACTCGACCGGCTGCCGGCCGCTTCAGAGGCTAAGTCCGCGCCGATCGCGACATGGGACAAAAAAACTGGCCAACTCGCTAATTCACTAAGTCCGGTTATCTGCACAATCTGGCAACACTGTAGACTGCGGCACTTCCTGGAGGAAAACTTGTCCCAAGATAGAGAGACTCTAGGCTGATTACGCCTGTGGTCTAGCAGTAGCGTGCGTTGTTTCTGTTCATAATGTCAGTGGATCGAAAGCAGCTGGCATAAAATATTTTTATAGCCTCTTCTGTCTGAATGCTGAAGACGTGAATGTAATGGTAGCGCAGATTCAATCTATTTCGCTTTGTGACACACCGATATCAAAATTTTATCTAGTAACGATTTTGCGGCAGATTTCCTGCAGACTGTCCTCCTCTGGACGCCGTATGCGGCAAAGCTCCGGGATCCATTTGCTGGCTACTGGCAGCGGCCGTGGCGACAGCAGCGGCGCTGCACTCCCCCGTTCTTTATCGAAAGCGCCTGCTACCGCTCATCGCTTTTGATGATTTAAAACGCTTTATTATTAAATGTTGCTCCACAGAAAATTTTTACAATTTCCATTCACGCTCAAAAACAACGGAGACAGACGCCCTGATTAGTAGGCGGGTAATCGGCAAGAGCTGAGTATGGCCCGAAATTAATTTTATAGACTGGGACGAAATTAAACCACCTCACTACATTCGATGAATTTATAAATACTTCATACCTCGTTTCTTTTCCTTTCAAACTTAATTATTTGTGCAACTTTTGGTCAATGTTTGGATGTTTTCGTCAAGCCAGAGTGAGCGTCTGTGGTGTAAAGTGTATAACAGTTCTTGTTTCATTCCTTATGGTAAGTCTATGCGATAAACTGTGTGAATACCTTGCAATGTATGCTCTGTAGCAGTGCAGGCACACTGCACATTTGGAGTTCCATGTATGGGTTCATGAAGTATTTATTGTTGATCGGAAGTGATAGTTAAGGTCATCAGATTTAAACCAGAAAAATTTGTCGTTTTGAAAGTTTCAGAGAACGGAAAGGAATTGCTAACGCCGGTGTTAGAAAACGTCTACAGTTAAATGCTATTGCAAAAACTTAGAAGATGGGAACTATATTAATGAACATGTGCACTTCATAAACGACCTTCTGACATGTTAGACCTATATGACGAACAAAGCTCAAATTTATATCGTTGACAGTCGGTTTGAATCTTTTCAGGACCTATTTTACAGTGAAGCACCTTGGAATTTCCAAAGCAGAAATCCATGATATTAACTTAATTTACTAAGTCGAAATCGGACGAAGACTGATGTTTAAAGGCATTCTTCAGATTTCGCATAAGAAATTTTTACTAGCAGTTTGCAACTCCATTAATTAAAATGGAAAATAAAAGGTTGTAGTCAGCGGCTTCTACCGTGATTCGAACTTATAGTACAAGCACTGCAACGCACAAGGGAACCTCTGAGCTAACGACACACTGGCGGCCAGAGGCGGACTATAGTCACTGCGATGTTGCCTGATCCTCAAAACGCAACCTTAAACACACAAACAGAGGAGGTGGAGATTACTGTTTTAACGTCCCGTCGACAACGATGTCATTAGAGACGGAGCACAAGCTCGGATTAGGGAAGGATGGGGAAGGAAATCGGCCGTGCTCTTCCTAAGGAACCATCCCGGCATTTGCCTGAAGCGATTTAAGGAAATCACTGAAAACCTCAATCAGGATGGCCGGGCGCGGGATTGCACCTTCGTCCTCCCGCATGCACACACAAACAGGTGTTACTTATGTGAAGAACGCCGTTCTTGGAGTCCAGAAATTAAATATACTTTCTAATTGTGTCATCTTGCAGTGGATTATATCGTACGAGTCTTCGATGTGGAAAACGAATGTCAAGTGAATTTAGCGAGGTAACGCCGACCTACACCCGGAAGTAAATGCACTATCAGAGTGTTGACAAATACTTGCTACGACGCTGCCATTTCTCGGCTCTCTGACGAGGCAGCTCTTCAGCGAAATGCTTACCGTGATTCTCCGATACGGTTCTTCAGAGTGGAGACGCGCGCGCACGTTTGGTTTTTATGCGGCGTTCTCCCCTGATGGTTTCTGACGTCGCCTTGTGGGCTATGTATACATATGAGACATTCAATTATCATTAATCCAGAATGATACAAGTTTCAGCTTCCGGAGTGGAAGAAGGCTGTTGACGCCGACATTATATCATTTCAACGTAGGGGAAGCAAAACGGATCATTCAATGTTTCTCATTCAACATAAAGCATGTGAGATAAATTTCCGTAACGTTCATAATCATCTAAAAATACAAACGAAGTAAAAATACACCGGAAGCTTATTCGAATTGAATATAAGGTAAGATACCAAACGCTTTGCACCTCGATGTCGAATTTGTCCACTTGCAATCGTTTGCAGCATGCACATAGAATGTCATGATTACCACGAGAATGAAGAAATATGTTCGTAAGGATGGAAGCAAGAAGAGACGCAGTCAATAAATATTCTATTCCTCATGGCATTCATTTCATTTGACACGTAAGAAGAGGTAAAGCGGGAATTTACTTTCGTTAACACGAAAGATATGCCGCACATATTGATAACGAGGAAGTCTGCGTCTTCATACGTTTCCTCCTTGAAATCTGTATGCTCTATTATATACTAAGTAGCCCGATCATTGTTTCAGTAATGTTACCCTCTTGTTTGACCCCGTAACGCTGAACAGATTCCAAATGCATGTCTCTGCGTGAAAGTAGCTCTTCGAACCCTTCCTGGGTTGTTTTTTGTGTTTTATTGCTTGGAATTCCTGAAGCAGACCACTGTGCCTTCCCCCCTCGTGGGTTAGGTCTCAAAACTAAACCACTTTGTATCCAATGGCATAATTTATTCATACAGCATCAGCATAAGACTCTTGCGAGTGATAGAATGACAATAAAAATCGTAACAAGAACAAGCAAATAAGGAATGATGTTTATTCCAACGCAGAACGAGAATGGCTTTAAATATAAAAATCTATATCTATATCCATATCTATTGATCTTTGAGTTGGCACAATGTAAATATATTCTTAGCATTTAGTTACTGAATTTAGTTCTGGATGTTTGCAGAGAAAAGGAAAAGTCGGTACTTCTCGCTAGTGTAATATAATGTGAACCAGCAACTACCCTTTCCTTAGAACACGACTCAAGCAGGTCCTCAAGTAGGCACTGCTGCATTCTGTTCCCTGACATTGCTCTGATGACGGTTAATGCAGATAGTTCCGATTATGAAATACAAAACGTATTGCAGGTTAGTTCCTAGGATAGTAACATTAAATTTGCGTTGTAGACGGCACATAAACGTGACGACTATCCATATTACTCATCAATATAAAAAGACAATATTTTGGGAATTTAGTAGGATTACTCAAAATGAATTCTGAAATTGGGTGACTGACCGCACAGGTGCTAAACGTCGTCAAGAGTATACGATGTCCTAATCGCATTAGGAATATGAAGATCGTCTTCGACAGCTCGCAACTTTCACATTGCTATCTCCACCCTACTCCAGACAGCTCTCGGTGGAGTTGCACTACGTTGCCGATGTTATGGAAGGCCTTCAAACCGACAACAGACCACATATTGAAAAATACAAGCGAATTCTCTTGCAGCGTAAGCCTATTGTAACTAATCTAAAAATTATTGGAGAGGAACATTGTCCTATTCAAAAAAAGTAAAATGTTACACACTGTTGACGTCAAACGGACATTATCTATGTCCTGTCTTGTGTCCTACTCATCTATAATATCAAGTGTACTATGAAAATGATTATATATAATGGATTATAAGGTAATGCATTGATACCAGATGGTGGGGGCCGGCCGATGTGGCCGTGCGGTTCTAGGCGCTTCAGTCTGGAACCGCGTGACCGCTACGGTCGCAGGTTCGAATCCTGCCTCGGGCATGGATGTGTGTGATGTCCTTAGGTTAGTTAGGTTTAAGTAGTTCTAAGTTATAGGGGACTGATGACCTTAGAAGTTAAGTCCCATAGTGCTCAGAGCCATTTGAACCATTTGAACTATTTCACACAAAATGACATTAAAAATTTAAGTTATTCACGAGCAGCTAGTTGAGAATATGTATGAACATTAAATGACACGACGAACTGTCTTGTTCTGCATATGGATTCAAACCCAGCTCATGCAGACTAAGCAAAGATTTCGTGACTGACGGAAACTAACAGTCATTCCTGATTAGGCATACAGAGAGTGATATACCTCGATTTTAGACAGTATCAGTTAGCAAATATCAACTTTAAATTGCATAACGCAAACATTTTTAACAGACGCGAATTCCTACCCAGCATCTATTGTCCCTGTTAACGAACTACGAGAGATGTTAAATATTGCTTCTTCACAAGTAACTTACTTGAAATGCCGTGAGGTAAAGCTGTGTGTTGGACACGGATTCGAACCCGGAACCTAATCGGATTGCTAAAGAAGCACAGTCAAATGTGACATATCGGAATTTCGCGGCAGTAACTAGATGTTTTAACTGAAATGACGAGACGAAACATTAATTTTTTCCTTCCCAGGACTCCAACCCGGCACCTATCGCTGTTAAATTCTAGAGAAAACTAACGTTAAATATGGGTTTGTTGCACCAGCAGTGACATGTGAGCATGTTTGAACTGAAATAATATGACGAAGAGTTCAGCGCTCACTGGGAATAGAGCCCCACACATATCGTTGTTGACTACACACAAAGAGACGTCAGCTACCGACGTTTTCTCCACCAGCTGCTCAGAATAGCATCTTGAACTTACAGTCATCTCGCAAATTGTTCTGTGTCTCACTGGGAGTTAAAAACGTCGGATATCGTTAGTGTTGACAGCGAATGAAAATACATTAAAAATCAAAATTATTATCCACCAGCAGATAGGTGTTCTCATGCTAGAGCTTGATAATACATAATTAAATCTTTAGTGCCGGGCCAGGATTCGATCCCATTCACGCATAATATGTGAAGGTGTTGAGGAATCTGCAGTTTTGAACAAACAACAAATTGTAGCCGATCTGTATTGCCACGAAGGGATCAAATTCCGCGTTAAGGGCGCTCTGAGTTGCATTCCCAGTTCAGAACCAATTTTATCGACATACAGAAGCTCAAATAAAAGATGGAATAAGTGTCCTGTGACCATACATAGCGTTTGTGTCGTCACTTGAAATAAATAACTAGTATAAGAAAGGTTACTGGTGATAGAGTTTCTACATGTCGCCACTCCAGACTTTATTGTGGTTCAACCTACCGTCTACTTGGTAAAGAAGGAATATCATCTTTAATGTGAATTTTCAGACCACGCAGCCATTATATCTCCTTCACTTGGTGTAGCCAGGAGAGAATGGAATCTGTCTCTCCCTATCTAAAATCATGGACAGAAGTGGGAATCGAACCCAGACCATAGGTATAACAACCTACCATCCGTCCAACAGACCAGGAAATCCTCTTCTCTGCGAGTCATTTTTCTATCGTAACGCAGTTGCGCCACACTGGATGAGAATTCTGACACACAGGCTCCCTGTAGTAATTTGCAGCATGTTCAGTAAATTCATTTACTTGGTTGACCGAATCACCATGAACTAGCTGCCTCGGCTACCCAGTGCATACATTCGACTATTTTGTAATCACAGAAATAAAATCACGTTACTGCCACCTACACACAACTGCCAACATTGTAGGATACAGAAGTTTAAATAGGAAGTGTTCCTTTCCACTTGAGCTATTCTATTGCGCTATCTGTTACTAGAAAACGTCGTTCAGTCCAAAAGAAAAGCTGTAACTGTTTGTCTCTCAGAAGTCAAGACCTGGCCATATGTATAATCTCACAGTGCTGTGGAATCCAAAAGTTCTGGACGAATAGTTGCCGAGCTCTGGAGCTGTTGTAGCTACGTGTCAGCTTGTAGCATAGATAAGATGTCGCGAGTTCGAATACATTCAGTGCTACATTTTTTAAAACGCAATTCTGCTCTCTGCTGAAGTTATCAATCTAATGGAACTTTGAACATAATTCCCTTCACTTCTCAACCCAAAGTAGTCGCATGTGGAAAAAGGACTAACTACTGTGATATTTTGTTCTATTCAGGTTTAATAGACAGCAGGCAGCAGATGCATCTCGAAGATGTGCAGGGAGAGCGCATCGTGCCATAATATGTCAGAAAAGTATTTTCTACATTAGCCGTCGTGTGGTAGTGATATTTTATTCTTCTTCAAACTTTGATTGACAGCTTTATCTCAGAACAAATTTTCTACATGCATGTAATCAATAAACTGCATGTGCATTGTCAGACTGTCATAGGTAACATCAGAGAATTCGCATATATCGTTGATGATTAATTTCTCTCTCATGTTTACTATTGTTTTAACAACACTAAAGGAAACCTTACGAAAATTGTGCACTGTATTATAAGAAATGAAATAAAACTAACCATGATAACTTTACGACGAAAGTATCTGTACACGAGCATGCCTCTATCGACAAGAATTAGTAAAATACTACTCACTTAGATTGTGATTGGGTCTGTGTTTAATTGGTATGCTGTGTCATACGCAAGATGTATGCAAATGTGGCATTTCATAAATATAGTTACGTATTCCTAGAAATCCAAAATTCGCTTGTCAGCAGCGGAAAGAGGCGTTACCTGTTGTGCAGCATTGTAAGTTTTTCAACATTGCACTATGAGCTGAAAGCATTTTCTTGCGATTTCCTTATTGATGTTTGATCTGACTGCTTGTGGCTCTTTCACAGAAGGGATAAAAACGTTTCAGGCAGTGAGACTGGAACTGCGAACCGTAACAAACGCTGTTTCACAGGTCAGCACGTTACCACAGAGCTGGCGAGAAGGTGTGGGTCTCAGCTTCCTATTACGACGGCAATAGTAACTAGAACTCGTAAACCGCTATTTAAAGGTCGAGATTAGTTGCGATTTCCACCTGCAACGACTTTCCTGGGCTGAAAACCGTAAATTTTCAATCTTTTGTTACCCTTCAAGCTATAATAACTCAGATTATTCAATGGAAATGACAGGTAAAATCAAGTGAACTTTGAGGCTTAATTGCGTGCACACCAGGAAGTAACTCGTCGATCACAGAGTTGCCAAACATACGTTGCCTTGTTGCCAAATCTCAGTTACAGTACCAGCAGGAAGAAGACGAACCGATGTGATCCTACAGCGGTCTGGGAAGTGACCATAGCTGGTGTCTCCAAGTCGCGGCTGCTACGGCCTGGAATACGTAATGCGTCTGATTCGCTTTCTGTAACTAGGTTTAGGGACTGGAGTGTAGTTACTAATAATACTCAGAACTGACTGCAAACTGAGCATCATAAATCAGTAACTCTCATTGTTGTTTTTATATTTCTTTCGTAAGTGCACTCAAAACTAAGAAAGTCAATCACAGGCGTTTTCGTGCCTCGCCGATAGTCGAGCACAACATACAAATAAAAATAAAAATGAATGTGTGTGTGTGTGTGTGTGTGTGTGTGTGTGTGTGTGAGAGAGAGAGAGAGAGAGAGAGAGAGAGAGAGAAATAAAAAGCAATGAGAGAGAGTGTAAAAAATTGTTGTAAAGAAATTGAATCATGGTATTTAAAGAAATCTTTCATTAAAATGACACGTTCCACATCATTACGAAATGTCGTATTCATGATCTATGGAACAAGAGTTAATCTAATGTAATCTAATCTAATCTAATCACATCATATTGATGATTAGCCATGAAGAGTCATGAATTACCGAGAGTTTTGCCAATACCAGTAACCAAATCTAAACTTGAAAATAAAAGACGACAATTTTTGTAATAAACCGTGGCTCCTATCAAGACTCTTTCATCCCTGTTATCTAACCACGAAAGATGTCTGATATACCTCCATTCTGAAGTAACAAAGTGTGCATGCATTTAAAGATGAAGTGCATGATGTGAAGTTCTGTGACGGAGATACGAACCCAACACGTAATCCGATTGTTAACTAAGAAAAATCAAATGTTACGTATCGGTTTTTCTTACGAGCCGCTAGGTGTCTGAATCTAAAATAAGGATACAAACTTTTGTGCCTAAGCGACAATCGAACTGCACACCTACCGTGCATCCACGAATATAGCTTAAGTATCAGTTGCTTACCCATGAACAGTAAGATGTGTGCGTGTTTGACCAGAAATAACGACACCTGTTGCGATTGTTGGCAACGCATGAACAGACATTGAATTTGCGCGTTAATTTTCACTAGCAGGTGGGTGTGCACTTGATAAAGCTAGAAATGAAATTATGAATATTTTTGTACTGGATCAGGTTTCAGACCCACATACTTACCTTTGGAGGAGACCTAGAGAAGATTGCAGTCTTGGGAAAAGGAACGAAATGACTGAACTATACTGTTCCGAGAGATTCAGATCCTCGAAAGAGGAGATACGAATTCGAATCACAGTCCAGCACCAAATTTTTAAACGTCTCTAGTTCAATCAAGTACAAGTAAAATAAGAGCCCTGTCCCTTTAAATGGCTATCGGTTCATCAAATAAAATAAAATTTTCTAATGTAAGTAAGCTTACTGGCGACTGTATTTCTTTTTACCATGACTTCCGCTGTGTCATTTCCCAACGTAAACCGGCTCTGCCCAGTTGGTAATGAAGGAACGTGATGTTTAATGCGGATTCTGGATTATAACGTCTTTCTCTTGAGGTTACCAGAGGTAAAATAAATCTGTTTGTGCCTCTTAAAAGTAAATGCCTGAACCCACGCATTGCACCTGTGATAGCTCGTTCCACCAGACCATTGTGGCCACATTACCCAGCCCCAGAAGTGTGCTGTAACGGATGATGTGCTTAGCTTACAAAATTAGTCACGGTGGAAAAAATGCGAGTCTATTAAATGGTCAAGTAGAAGCAAGCTTCTGACGCAGAGATTATGCTATTCTCATGTCAGCAGGATGTAAAGACTCTTCTAGGCATCATAGGCTGGATGTGAAGCCCTTTTGATTTTTCACAAATTCAGCAAATGTCTTAGTTCGAGAAAATCCACTGTGAAGTGTGAAGTTGCCGGATAATTTAATTATTACTGTTATTATTAATATCATTTTATTCATACCGCTGATGGAACACGACCGTAGTCTTGAGGTAAAACGCGAGACCAGCTAATATGTCGTCTGGCGACCCAAAGCAAATATCGACAACATTTTTATCGCCCCTTTCCTCTCGGTGCTGAAGCTATGAGTGTAATTCAAGCGAATCTACAATATCATATTAGCTGGTTTCGCGTTTAACCTCAGGACTACGGTCGTCGTGAAGAGTAATGTACTAAGACTGGAGTCAAGACTTCCTCTGGGAAGTGCCGCAGTCTACATGTTGCTAGATCGAGCATATTGCCAGACATAGAATTCTGAGAGGAGCATGACTGTATTGTCCACCTTACGTGAACGACTCGGCGGTCAATTTTTTGGTCTGAGATTGTATCTACAACACATATTGCACGCTTAAGACCCAGAAGAATTAGAAAAAAAAATTATTTATGAGAGCAACGTTAACCATAGCGTTCGAAGTATTCATAGTTTTGTATACGTGTGTGTAAACGCCTTCCAATGACCACTCAAGAAAGACAAGGATACACAGTCTAGCTTCAATATTATAAATATGCCTCAGTTTGTGGATGAACTCAGACTTAGGTTGATAATAATTTTGAAAATATAGCAGCTCTGTACCCATTGGTGTTAAATTCGTTTTCAACCAATGATTCCCACAGCTACAGGGATACTACTGGTGATACCTCTTAGACAAAATACTTAAGCAGTGTTATCAGACGAAAAGATCAACCTGACACAAACTGTGGGAAGTTTGTTTTACAACCTTCGTATCTGGATATTCAGCTTTTTCCTATTTGAGATATCTGTGAACGTTGCTGTTTAAGACGATTTAAGCAGAAACTAAATTCCCTCAGCTTCGACAATGTTTAAAGAAATCGTCTTATCGGCACTAAATCGTGGTTTGTGAATTGTTTACCGGCCGTACTCTTCCGTATTTTGCCGGTTGGAAGGTGAAAGCTTACTGACAAATTTCACACAGAAATTATTGTTACAGTGTACTTATGGAGCCAAATGAGTCAATTGCGTATTTTCCGGTGAGAAAGAGCACTGGCAAACAGTCTTCGCTACATTAGGGTATTTAAACTGGTGTCACTCTGAGCTAGAATTCATGGTCAGCGACTAAGTGTAAGGTCAACGTTTCGGATGCGAGTTTTGCGACTGTGAAATACTTTTATACATTATAGAAGCGAATATTAAATTTGCACTAATATTGCGAAAATTTTGTACTTGGACAGCTTAGAATGAAAATACTTCTGTTTATTGCAAAGGGAAACAATAGATTTTCTAAAACACTGTCTGTCATACACTACTTGAAACAGGTCATGTCGACCAAATCATGTGGAAGAACTAACAGCAACGTATATCGGAAAGCAGTAAGATCTCTTGCCTTTTGGTTTGTCAGTACTCGATAGCCATTTCTAGGCGAAAGTAAATGAAGAAAGGCATTGCGTTTTTGTTACCAAGTAACGTCTTCGTCAATTACTTTAGTTTTAATGTAATCTACGAGTAATTGCTGGTGTTTGATATTAACATGAAAAGGATTCCGTAGACAGGGAAGGAACCTGTTCTTGCGAAACTACTTCTATAGTGACCAAAAGGCACTAAATGATGTTCAAGCACTTGTGTTACAGCAGCAGTATGAATAAAATGATATTAATAATAACAGTAATAATCGAATTATCCGGCAACTTCACACTTCACAGTGGATTTTTTCGAACTAAGACATTTGCTGAATTTGTGAAAAATCAAAATGGCTTCACATCCAGCCTATGATGCCTAGAAGAGTCTTTACATCCTGCTGACATGAGAATAGCATAATCTCTGCGTCAGAAGCTTGCTTCTACTTGACCATTTAATAGACTCGCATTTTTTCCACCGTGACTAATTTTGTAAGCTAAGCACATCATCCGTTACAGCACACTCCTGGGGCTGGGTAATGTGGCCACAATGGTCTGGTGGAACGAGCTATCACAGGTGCAATGCGTGGGTTCAGGCATTTACTTTTAAGAGGCACAAACAGATTTATTTTACCTCTGGTAACCTCAAGAGAAAGACGTTATAATCCAGAATCCGCATTAAACATCACGTTCCTTCATTACCAACTGGGCAGAGCCGGTTTACGTTGGGAAATGACACAGCGGAAGTCATGGTAAAAAGAAATACAGTCGCCAGTAAGCTTACTTACATTAGAAAATTTTATTTTATTTGATGAACCGATAGCCATTTAAAGGGACAGGGCTCTTATTTTACTTGTACTTGATTGAACTAGAGACGTTTAAAAATTTGGTGCTGGACTGTGATTCGAATTCGTATCTCCTCTTTCGAGGATCTGAATCTCTCGGAACAGTATAGTTCAGTCATTTCGTTCCTTTTCCCAAGACTGCAATCTTCTCTAGGTCTCCTCCAAAGGTAAGTATGTGGGTCTGAAACCTGATCCAGTACAAAAATATTCATAATTTCATTTCTAGCTTTATCAAGTGCACGCCCACCTGCTAGTGAAAATTAACGCGCAAATTCAATGTCTGTTCATGTGTTGCCAACAATCGCAACAGGTGTCGTTATTTCTGGTCAAACACGCACACATCTTACTGTTCATGAGTAAGCAACTGATACTTAAGCTATATTCGTGGATGCACGGTAGGTGTGCAGTTCGATTGTCGCTTAGGCACAAAAGTTTGTATCCTTATTTTAGATTCAGACACCTAGCGGCTCGTAAGAAAAACCGATACGTAACATTTGATTTTTCTTAGTTAACAATCAGATTACGTGTTGGGTTCGTATCTCCGTCACAGAACTTCACATCATGCACTTCATCTTTAAATGCATGCACACTTTGTTACTTCAGAATGGAGGTATATCAGACATCTTTCGTGGTTAGATAACAGGGATGAAAGGGTCTTGATAGGAGCCACGGTTTATTACAAAAATTGTCGTCTTTTATTTTCAAGTTTAGATTTGGTTACTGGTATTGGCAAAACTTTCGGTAATTCATGACTCTTCATGGCTAATCATCAAAATGATGTGATTAGATTAGATTAGATTACATTAGATTAACTCTTGTTCCTTAGATCATGAATACGACATTTCGTAATGATGTGGAACGTGTCATTTTAATGAAAGATTTCTTTAAATACCATGATTCAATTTCTTTACAACAATTTTTTACACACTCTCTCATTGCTTTTTATTTCTCTCTCTCTCTCTCTCTCTCTCTCTCTCATACACACGCACACACACACACACACACACACACATTCATTTTTATTTTTATCTGTATATTGTGCTCGACTATCGGCGAGGCACGAAAACGCCTGTGAATGACTTTCTTAGTTTTGAGTGCACTTACGAAAGAAATATAAAAACAACAATGAGAGTTACTGATTTATGATGCTCAGTTTGCAGTCAGTTCTGAGTATTATTAGTAACTACGCTCCAGTCCCTAAACCTAGTTACAGAAAGCGAATCAGACGCATTACGTATTCCAGGCCGTAGCAGCCGCGACTTGGAGACACCAGCTATGGTCACTTCCCAGACCGCTGTAGGATCACATCGGTTCGTCTTCTTCCTGCTGGTACTGTAACTGAGATTTGGCAACAAGGCAACGTATGTTTGGCAACTCTGTGATCGACGAGTTACTTCCTGGTGTGCACGGAATTAAGCCTCAAAGTTCACTTGATTTTACCTGTCATTTCCATTGAATAATCTGAGTTATTATAGCTTGAAGGGTAACAAAAGATTGAAAATTTACGGTTTTCAGCCCAGGAAAGTCGTTGCAGGTGGAAATCGCAACTAATCTCGACCTTTAAATAGCGGTTTACGAGTTCTAGTTACTATTGCCGTCGTAATAGGAAGCTGAGACCCACACCTTCTCGCCAGCTCTGTGATAACGTGCTGACCTGTGAAACAGCTTCTGTTACGGTTCGCAGTTAAAGTCTCACTGCCTGAAACGTTTTTATCCCTTCTGTGAAAGAGCTACAAGCAGTCAGATCAAACATCAATAAGGAAATCGCAAGAAAATGCTTTCAGCTCATAGTGCAATGTTGAAAATCTTACAATGCTGCACAACAGGTAACGCCTCTTTCCGCTGCTGACAAGCGAATTTTGGGTTTCTAGGAATACGTAACTATATTTATGAAATGCCACATTTGCATACATCTTGCGTATGACACAGCATACCAATTAAACACAGACCCAATCACAATCTAAGTGAGTAGTATTTTACTAATTCTTGTCGATAGAGGCATGCTCGTGTACAGATACTTTCGTCGTAAAGTTATCATGGTTAGTTTTATTTCATTTCTTATAATACA
Source organism: Schistocerca cancellata (assembly GCF_023864275.1). Classification (NCBI taxonomy): domain Eukaryota; kingdom Metazoa; phylum Arthropoda; class Insecta; order Orthoptera; family Acrididae; genus Schistocerca; species Schistocerca cancellata. The sequence goes on from NC_064636.1 coordinate 156,143,536, forward strand.
GTGCACAATTTTCGTAAGGTTTCCTTTAGTGTTGTTAAAACAATAGTAAACATGAGAGAGAAATTAATCATCAACGATATATGCGAATTCTCTGATGTTACCTATGACAGTCTGACAATGCACATGCAGTTTATTGATTACATGCATGTAGAAAATTTGTTCTGAGATAAAGCTGTCAATCAAAGTTTGAAGAAGAATAAAATATCACTACCACACGACGGCTAATGTAGAAAATACTTTTCTGACATATTATGGCACGATGCGCTCTCCCTGCACATCTTCGAGATGCATCTGCTGCCTGCTGTCTATTAAACCTGAATAGAACAAAATATCACAGTAGTTAGTCCTTTTTCCACATGCGACTACTTTGGGTTGAGAAGTGAAGGGAATTATGTTCAAAGTTCCATTAGATTGATAACTTCAGCAGAGAGCAGAATTGCGTTTTAAAAAATGTAGCACTGAATGTATTCGAACTCGCGACATCTTATCTATGCTACAAGCTGACACGTAGCTACAACAGCTCCAGAGCTCGGCAACTATTCGTCCAGAACTTTTGGATTCCACAGCACTGTGAGATTATACATATGGCCAGGTCTTGACTTCTGAGAGACAAACAGTTACAGCTTTTCTTTTGGACTGAACGACGTTTTCTAGTAACAGATAGCGCAATAGAATAGCTCAAGTGGAAAGGAACACTTCCTATTTAAACTTCTGTATCCTACAATGTTGGCAGTTGTGTGTAGGTGGCAGTAACGTGATTTTATTTCTGTGATTACAAAATAGTCGAATGTATGCACTGGGTAGCCGAGGCAGCTAGTTCATGGTGATTCGGTCAACCAAGTAAATGAATTTACTGAACATGCTGCAAATTACTACAGGGAGCCTGTGTGTCAGAATTCTCATCCAGTGTGGCGCAACTGCGTTACGATAGAAAAATGACTCGCAGAGAAGAGGATTTCCTGGTCTGTTGGACGGATGGTAGGTTGTTATACCTATGGTCTGGGTTCGATTCCCACTTCTGTCCATGATTTTAGATAGGGAGAGACAGATTCCATTCTCTCCTGGCTACACCAAGTGAAGGAGATATAATGGCTGCGTGGTCTGAAAATTCACATTAAAGATGATATTCCTTCTTTACCAAGTAGACGGTAGGTTGAACCACAATAAAGTCTGGAGTGGCGACATGTAGAAACTCTATCACCAGTAACCTTTCTTATACTAGTTATTTATTTCAAGTGACGACACAAACGCTATGTATGGTCACAGGACACTTATTCCATCTTTTATTTGAGCTTCTGTATGTCGATAAAATTGGTTCTGAACTGGGAATGCAACTCAGAGCGCCCTTAACGCGGAATTTGATCCCTTCGTGGCAATACAGATCGGCTACAATTTGTTGTTTGTTCAAAACTGCAGATTCCTCAACACCTTCACATATTATGCGTGAATGGGATCGAATCCTGGCCCGGCACTAAAGATTTAATTATGTATTATCAAGCTCTAGCATGAGAACACCTATCTGCTGGTGGATAATAATTTTGATTTTTAATGTATTTTCATTCGCTGTCAACACTAACGATATCCGACGTTTTTAACTCCCAGTGAGACACAGAACAATTTGCGAGATGACTGTAAGTTCAAGATGCTATTCTGAGCAGCTGGTGGAGAAAACGTCGGTAGCTGACGTCTCTTTGTGTGTAGTCAACAACGATATGTGTGGGGCTCTATTCCCAGTGAGCGCTGAACTCTTCGTCATATTATTTCAGTTCAAACATGCTCACATGTCACTGCTGGTGCAACAAACCCATATTTAACGTTAGTTTTCTCTAGAATTTAACAGCGATAGGTGCCGGGTTGGAGTCCTGGGAAGGAAAAAATTAATGTTTCGTCTCGTCATTTCAGTTAAAACATCTAGTTACTGCCGCGAAATTCCGATATGTCACATTTGACTGTGCTTCTATAGCAATCCGATTAGGTTCCGGGTTCGAATCCGTGTCCAACACACAGCTTTACCTCACGGCATTTCAAGTAAGTTACTTGTGAAGAAGCAATATTTAACATCTCTCGTAGTTCGTTAACAGGGACAATAGATGCTGGGTAGGAATTCGCGTCTGTTAAAAATGTTTGCGTTATGCAATTTAAAGTTGATATTTGCTAACTGATACTGTCTAAAATCGAGGTATATCACTCTCTGTATGCCTAATCAGGAATGACTGTTAGTTTCCGTCAGTCACGAAATCTTTGCTTAGTCTGCATGAGCTGGGTTTGAATCCATATGCAGAACAAGACAGTTCGTCGTGTCATTTAATGTTCATACATATTCTCAACTAGCTGCTCGTGAATAACTTAAATTTTTAATGTCATTTTGTGTGAAATAGTTCAAATGGTTCAAATGGCTCTGAGCACTATGGGACTTAACTTCTAAGGTCATCAGTCCCCTATAACTTAGAACTACTTAAACCTAACTAACCTAAGGACATCACACACATCCATGCCCGAGGCAGGATTCGAACCTGCGACCGTAGCGGTCACGCGGTTCCAGACTGAAGCGCCTAGAACCGCACGGCCACATCGGCCGGCCCCCACCATCTGGTATCAATGCATTACCTTATAATCCATTATATATAATCATTTTCATAGTACACTTGATATTATAGATGAGTAGGACACAAGACAGGACATAGATAATGTCCGTTTGACGTCAACAGTGTGTAACATTTTACTTTTTTTGAATAGGACAATGTTCCTCTCCAATAATTTTTAGATTAGTTACAATAGGCTTACGCTGCAAGAGAATTCGCTTGTATTTTTCAATATGTGGTCTGTTGTCGGTTTGAAGGCCTTCCATAACATCGGCAACGTAGTGCAACTCCACCGAGAGCTGTCTGGAGTAGGGTGGAGATAGCAATGTGAAAGTTGCGAGCTGTCGAAGACGATCTTCATATTCCTAATGCGATTAGGACATCGTATACTCTTGACGACGTTTAGCACCTGTGCGGTCAGTCACCCAATTTCAGAATTCATTTTGAGTAATCCTACTAAATTCCCAAAATATTGTCTTTTTATATTGATGAGTAATATGGATAGTCGTCACGTTTATGTGCCGTCTACAACGCAAATTTAATGTTACTATCCTAGGAACTAACCTGCAATACGTTTTGTATTTCATAATCGGAACTATCTGCATTAACCGTCATCAGAGCAATGTCAGGGAACAGAATGCAGCAGTGCCTACTTGAGGACCTGCTTGAGTCGTGTTCTAAGGAAAGGGTAGTTGCTGGTTCACATTATATTACACTAGCGAGAAGTACCGACTTTTCCTTTTCTCTGCAAACATCCAGAACTAAATTCAGTAACTAAATGCTAAGAATATATTTACATTGTGCCAACTCAAAGATCAATAGATATGGATATAGATATAGATTTTTATATTTAAAGCCATTCTCGTTCTGCGTTGGAATAAACATCATTCCTTATTTGCTTGTTCTTGTTACGATTTTTATTGTCATTCTATCACTCGCAAGAGTCTTATGCTGATGCTGTATGAATAAATTATGCCATTGGATACAAAGCGGTTTAGTTTTGAGACCTAACCCACGAGGGGGGAAGGCACAGTGGTCTGCTTCAGGAATTCCAAGCAATAAAACACAAAAAACAACCCAGGAAGGGTTCGAAGAGCTACTTTCACGCAGAGACATGCATTTGGAATCTGTTCAGCGTTACGGGGTCAAACAAGAGGGTAACATTACTGAAACAATGATCGGGCTACTTAGTATATAATAGAGCATACAGATTTCAAGGAGGAAACGTATGAAGACGCAGACTTCCTCGTTATCCATATGTGCGGCATATCTTTCGTGTTAACGAAAGTAAATTCCCGCTTTACCTCTTCTTACGTGTCAAATGAAATGAATGCCATGAGGAATAGAATATTTATTGACTGCGTCTCTTCTTGCTTCCATCCTTACGAACATATTTCTTCATTCTCGTGGTAATCATGACATTCTATGTGCATGCTGCAAACGATTGCAAGTGGACAAATTCGACATCGAGGTGCAAAGCGTTTGGTATCTTACCTTATATTCAATTCGAATAAGCTTCCGGTGTATTTTTACTTCGTTTGTATTTTTAGATGATTATGAACGTTACGGAAATTTATCTCACATGCTTTATGTTGAATGTGAAACATTGAATGATCCGTTTTGCTTTCCCTACGTTGAAATGATATAATGTCGGCGTCAACAGCCTTCTTCCACGCCGGAAGCTGAAATTTCTATCATTCTGGATTAATGATAATTGAATGTCTCATATGTATACATAGCCCACAAGGCGACGTCAGAAACCATCAGGGGAGAACGCCGCATAAAAACCAAACGTGCGCGCGCGTCTCCACTCTGAAGAACCGTATCGGAGAATCACAGCAAGCATTTCGCTGAAGAGCTGCCTCGTCAGAGAGCCGAGAAATGGCAGCGTCGTAGCAAGTATTTGTCAACACTCTGATAGTGCATTTACTTCCGGGTGTAGGTCGGCGTTACCTCGCTAAATTCACTTGAGATTCGTTTTCCACATCGAAGACTCGTACGATATAATCCACTGCAAGATGACACAATTAGAAAGTATATTTAATTTCTGGACTCCAAGAACGGCGTTCTTCACATAAGTAACACCTGTTTGTGTGTGCATGCGGGAGGACGAAGGTGCAATCCCGCGCCCGGCCATCCTGATTTAGGTTTTCAGTGATTTCCCTAAATCGCTTCAGGCAAATGCCGGGATGGTTCCTTAGGAAGAACACGGCCGATTTCCTTCCCCATCCTTCCCTAATCCGAGCTTGTGCTCCGTCTCTAATGACATCGTTGTCGACGGGACGTTAAAACAGTAATCTCCACCTCCTCTGTTTGTGCGTTTAAGGTTGCGTTTTGAGGCTCAGGCAACATCGCAGTGACTATAGTCCGCCTCTGGCCGCCAGTGTGTCGTTAGCTCAGAGGTTCCCTTGTGCGTTGCAGTGCTTGTACTATAAGTTCGAATCACGGTAGAAGCCGCTGACTACAACCTTTTATTTTCCATTTTAATTAATGGAGTTGCAAACTGCTAGTAAAAATTTCTTATGCGAAATCTGAAGAATGCCTTTAAACATCAATCTTCGTCCGATTTCGACTAAGTAAAGTAAGTTAATATCATGGATTTCTGCTTTGCAAATTCCAAGGTGCTTCACTGTAAAATAGGTCCTGAAAAGATTCAAACCGACTGTCAACGATATAAATTTGAGCTTTGTTCGTTATATAGGTCTAACATGTCAGAAGGTCGTTTATGAAGTGCACATGTTCATTAATGTAGTTCCCATCTTCTAAATTTTTGCAATAGCATTTAACTGTAGACGTTTTCTAACACCGGCGTTAGCAATTCCTTTCCGTTCTCTGAAACTTTCAAAACGACAAATTTTTCTGGTTTAAATCTGATGACCTTAACTATCACTTCCGATCAACAACAAATACTTCATGAACCCATACATGGAACTCCAAATGTGCAGTGTGCCTGCACTGCTACAGAGCATGCATTGCAAGGTATTCACACAGTTTATCGCATAGACTTACCATAAGGAATGAAACAAGAACTGTTATACACTTTACACCACAGACGCTCACTCTGGCTTGACGAAAACATCCAAACATTGACCAAAAGTTGCACAAATAATTAAGTTTGAAAGGAAAAGAAAGGAGGTATAAAGCATTTATAAATTCATCGAATGTAGTGAGGTGGTTTAATTTCGTCCCAGTCTATAAAATTAATTTCGGGCCATACTCAGCTCTTGCCGATTACCCGCCTACTAATCAGGGCGTCTGTCTCCGTTGTTTTTGAGCGTGAATGGAAATTGTAAAAATTTTCTGTGGAGCAACATTTAATAATAAAGCGTTTTAAATCATCAAAAGCGATGAGCGGTAGCAGGCGCTTTCGATAAAGAACGGGGGAGTGCAGCGCCGCTGCTGTCGCCACGGCCGCTGCCAGTAGCCAGCAAATGGATCCCGGAGCTTTGCCGCATACGGCGTCCAGAGGAGGACAGTCTGCAGGAAATCTGCAGCAAAATCGTTACTAGATAAAATTTTGATATCGGTGTGTCACAAAGCGAAATAGATTGAATCTGCGCTACCATTACATTCACGTCTTCAGCATTCAGACAGAAGAGGCTATAAAAATATTTTATGCCAGCTACTTTCGATCCACTGACATTATGAACAGAAACAACGCACGCTACCGCTTTTTTTTATTTTTTTTATTTTTTTTTATTTTTATTTTTTTTAATAAGGAAAAGTTTTTTATTTTTTATTTTTTTTATTTTTTTATTTTTTTTTAAGCCAAACTCAATATTTCTTTTTCCTTTAAGAACAAATTGTGAGGAATAAATAAGGAAATTTTTTTTTTTTTTCGAAAGAAAACAAAGACTCTGATTGTACTGGTTTCTCCTTCCAGTAAACAAAAATGAGTCTCCTTTGTCTTGTTGGCGAAGAAGCAATCCTTTGGAACAAAAAAAAAAAAAGTTTCTCAAAGTCAAAATCAAAGTTCTTTTTCCTTTAAGAACAAACTATGAGGAAGAAATAAGGAAAAGCTTTTTAAGTCGTCATGCGACTTGTAGTTAAAGTCCAGTTCTTACAGGAGCTCCTGAAGTGTCCGCCTACAGCATGCCAGCTCGTCCAAACGTGTCTTCTCATGGCGTAGGCGTGAGTTCTGGGTGGCAGATCTATTCAGTTCGGTTCGTTTTATACAGTTTTCAGCTTCTCAGGGCTTGGACGTTCCAGCTACTAGGTGGGTCATCGAAAGTGCTCCGTAAGAAATTAGAAAAATATTGTTTATAGCGTGGGTTGCGTATCAGGACGCAGTGTCGTTCGTTGAGATAAGTCCAATATCCTAGCGTAGACTTGTCGCCTGAAGTAAAAAGATAGCGGATCGTGTGGCCACAGATCCAATTCACAGAGTTAGTTTTGGCGGAGGGGTAGAGAGTCGTATCTGGGTACAAAAGCATGTGGACGTCGATCTGAGCCGGTGTCTGGCGAGTAAGAAACGCCAAAATTCGCCGCGCAAGTGTCCAGACGTCTAGCGCTGTGCCACAGTGGAACCGGTGGACATCCGTGTCATCCACGCCACAGTGGGTGCAGAGGGATGAATCGGCGAGATGGATGCGGTGCAGACGATCTCGGTTAACTTGTTTGCCATTCACGGTAATGTACCACGCTGATTGAACGTCTGATTCGAGAAAACGCGCATGGATCGCCTTCCATATGTGTCGCCACACGTACTGTGGATACTTACGTTCGATGGGGTTGGACGAGCGGCACTGTTGTAACAATTCGGAGACTGTTTTCGTGAGGTACAAACGTGTAAGTGGTAAGGACCGGTAGATATAACTGAACTCCAGGAAAAATCGTTGGATGTAATAAAAGGGGGTTGGAATGGTCGATATCAGTACTGGGGCGGACAAGGACGCCGGTGCAAAGTTGTGAAGCAGGAGGCTAGTAAGGCTCTGCGGGCAACGATGCCAAAGTTTGAGTTGGGAGCTGACGTATAGTGCCTTGACACGAGTCGGCACGTGGATGAGTCCCACCCCGCCACGATCTCGTGGCAGTGCAAGGGATTCATACTGCACCTTGAATAACATCCCCGAGCTGACGAAGGAGCCGAAAGCCATCAACAGTCGTCGCGCCAGGAGATTTGGGACTGGTAGGACTTGAGCCACGTGTGGTATACGGGAAGCATGATACATGTTCACGTATTGCGCGCGTTGGATAACGTCGAGAGCTCGTAGCCGGTGATCTGCGAGATTTGCTCTGATTGTCTGTAGCAAGCGTCTACCATTGATAGCCGCTGAGCGGCGCAGGTCTACTGTGAAATCAAGTCCAAGACACCGTATGGTGGCGGCGACACTAAGGGGGGCAGCGCATCTCTCCGGCAAGCCCTCACCAATGAGCAGGACCTTGGATTTTGACACGTTGAGGCAGCTCCCCGACGCTTCGCCGTAAGTCGCCACCCATGTCAGTGCTGCTCGTACTTCATCTGCACTGCGCAGATATAGTACTATGTCGTCTGCGTAGGCTGTACAACAAAAACGGTGGCCTTGCACAGCCATGCCTTCCAAACGTTGGCGCATGCCCTGGAGCAGGGGTTCCAAGGCGAAAGCATACAAAATCGTGGAAAGAGGGCATCCTTGCCGTACAGATCGTGCGATGACCAGGGACGGTGTAAGACGACCATTGTACATGATTTTAGAGGTTGCACTACTCAACAGGCGCATAACCACTGTTACAAAACCGCCAGGAAAACCCATATGCTGAAGAACTGTCCGTAAATAGAAGTGGTCAACACGGTCGAAAGCCTGGCGAAAGTCCAGTGAAGCCAAGGCGCCAGGGAGACGCTGATGATGCGCTAATGCTATCATGTCTCTGTAACGGCAAAGGGCCGTACGGATGTTGTTGTCGCCTCCTAGGGAAGTCTGGTCGCAGGATGTGACGTAACGTGCGACCTTCTTGAGTCGCGATGCCAGTAGCCGTGTGAATATTTTCATGTCGCTGTTGAGCAAAGTAATTGGTCGATAGTCTTAGACCCTCGATAACCCGCGCGGTTTATGTACGGGGATAATAATTCCTTCTAGAAAGGCGCTCGGGACCACTGTCCTCGGTGACATCAGCTCTTGTGCGATTGCCGTCCATGTGGAAGCCAACAAATACTGAAAACTTTTATAAAATTCGATGGGTATACCGTCAGGTCCAGGAGACCTGTTATCGGAACCCGCCTTGATAGCATCTACCACTTCATCTGTGGTTACGTCGTCTTGGAGGTCATGCACTGCATCCTCCGGAAGAGTGTTCGTAGTGAGCTGAGCGACTTCTGTGATCAGTGCTGCAGAATGCGGTACGGCTGCGTATAGCCCGGCAAAATGAGCATGGAGAGCACGACCGATGCTTTGTTGGGTGTCGTGCCGGCGCCCTTCCACATCAGTGAGGACTTGGATCAGAGCTCGTCGTCGTCGTTGTCTTTCCTGAAGGAGGTGGTACATCGACGGACGTTCTTGTGGGATTCGATTAGAAGCTCGAGAACGGACTACAGTGCCTTCCAAGTTACGGCGCATGATCAAGGAGATCTGCGCCTTCGTGCGGTGGCCCATCGACTGCCGGGCTGGCGAGAAGGGCATCGTCGCACAGTCACGTAGAATGGTGTAGTAGAAGTGCAGGGTATTAGTTTGCCACGCCTTTAATTCCGTCCCAAAACTCATCAGAGTCTTCCTGAGGGTCGGCTTTGCACAGGAGAGCCACCATGATAAGGTAGAGTCATAGGCTTCTCGACGATGGTGGCAGCGTGCCCACGCTTCTTCGACCATACGGCGACAGTCTGAGGAGGTCAGGTGAGCGACATTGAGTTTCCACAGACCACGACTATGCCACACTTGCTGTCGGGCGAGAGTGACGTCACAGAGGTATGCATCATGGTCTGAAAAGGCCAAGGGCCAGACTTCCGCATGACGTGTGCCATCAGCAAGGGAGCGGGTAACGTAGATGCGATCTATGCGGCTGGACGAGTGAGAGGTGTAGAATGTATAGCCCGGTTGAATTCCGTGGAGCTTCTTCCATGTGTCAACAAGTCGGAGACGGTCGATGACCACTGAGAGAGATGCACAAGGGGAATGTCGCGGGAGTTGGTCCGCGGGCTCCTGTGTCGAGTTAAAATCCCCACCGAGTATCAAATCGTCCTGCGGACCGGTGAAGAGGGGTGTGACGCTTTCGGCAAAAAAAGTTTGTCGGTCATGACGGCGGCCAGTGCCGGACGGAGCGTAGATATTAGTAATACGCACGCCGAACAGTGTGAGGGCCATACCTCGCGCAGTGGGGAGGTAGATGACGTCCTCTGCAGGGAGTCCGTCGCGTAGCAGGATGGCGACGCCGCTATCGGTATCGGATGCGGGGGAAACATGGGCGTTGTATCCGGTGGGAACTAGGAAGTCAGCCACAAACACCTCTTGTAAGAGTGCTATATCCACATCCGCAGAATAAATAGTGTCTCTGAACATGGCCAGTTTATGGGGGGCACGAATGGTGGCAAGATTCATCGTGGCGATACGATAGTGCTGTGTGCGGCCATCCTCAGTATTTGCAGAAACTGCGGTAGAAGTAGCCGGCAGGTGGAGACCCGCCGGTGGTCCCGCAGTGGTGATAATTACTAGCGGGGCGCCAGCCCCAGTGTCGCCGAGGTGGACTCCTGTGCAGACACGCTGGCAGTCTGTTCCGCTTCTTCTTCAACGTCATCGGCCCAGGAAGCTGACGACGTGGACATGTGACGGTCACGTACTTCCGGAACGGGTGTTGTGGATTCCGCAACATGAGTGGCAGGGGGACCGCCGTCATCATTCGTTGACAACGGCGAGGACACGTCCCTGGCTGGGAGAGTAGGCGTCACAGGAGGGGCTCCTGTTGCTGCCACATCGCTTGACTGGACGCAATGTGGGAGATCACCGTCAGACATCAGGTCGACATCTCGTGGGGCCGTCTGAGAAAGGGCGTCATCGGAAGGCGTTCGTCGTCGTTTCCTGTGTTTGCGAGGCGACCGCTGTTTTCTGATGTGGCCTTCTGAATCAGAATGTGGTCGCCCGTCGTCTGACGCCGAACCCGTCTGGACAAAGGCAGACGTCGGCACGACACCAAGGTCGACGTCCATGGTTCCAACAGGAACATCGGTTTCGGTCTGCAAACCGGACGGTCCTGAAGCGAGCACTGGAGGTGACGCCGTGCTTGTGTCCTCGGCGCGTTGTGCTGCGGCGGGTGGCGTTTACGATGCTGCTGGCGCAATCGAGATTGGTACGACGGGGTTCTGTGCAACCTTAGCGTAGGTGATGTGTAAGGACGTGACCGTCGAAGCCTGGGTCTCTTCACGTAACGGCGTCTGTATTAAACGGCGGTGTAAGCATTCGGACCGTACATGTCCCTCCTGGCCACATCCTGCGCACGTTCGTGGCTGTCCATCATACATGACGATGGCCCTCACACCGCCAATCAGCAGGTACGATGGGACATGTTTCGTCAGCTCAATTTTTATTTGCCTGACGCCATTTAATACGGGATAGGTCGTAAATGTTTGCCACTTCTCCGCGACGTGACCCAAGACGGTGCCATATGGTTGGAAAGCGGCAATGACCACATCCTGAGGCACCTCGAACGGGAGTTCAAATACCCGCAATGTCCGGAGACCGAAACCAGCATGGGCGACTGTCACAGCACCCATATGTCCATCAGAGTGTTTAAATTTCAGTCCGGTGGCATGACGGTGAATTATGTCATTGCAAATTTCCTCCGTCGACATCTTGATGTAGACAACACTTCCAGTGATGGAAAAATGTATGCCGATTACGTCCTGGGGGTTCAAACGTAGATCCTCACGTATGAACTGTTCGACTTCGAAAGCTCTGGGTCGTGGATGTTCGGCTTGAAACGTTACTTTGATCGTTGCACGGCGGTACGAGTGCGCCATGGTGTACGTTAGTACTGGACTCGATAGACACAAACACCGCGACGCGGAAGTAAACACCGCCAAGAGCGGAGCGTCACACGACGCGCGGAGCAGCTCCGCACGCTAGCACGGCTGCGAGCCGACTGGGGCTAGACCACAGGCGTAATCAGCCTAGAGTCTCTCTATCTTGGGACAAGTTTTCCTCCAGGAAGTGCCGCAGTCTACAGTGTTGCCAGATTGGGCAGATAACCGGACTTAGAGAATTAGCGAGTTGGCCAGTTTTTTTGTCCCATGTCGCGATCGGCGCGGACTTAGCCTCTGAAGCGGCCGGCCGCCGGTCGAGTTTTATGTCAAAGAGTGTACATCAGACACAATTATTACCTTCTCTGCACAATGGCAGTGGTAATGCTTCTCATCAAAGTGCCACTAAAGCAGAGTTACTAGAGAAGGTAAATATTATAGAATTGGAGTCAATAACAGCAGCCGATGCATTTAGAAGTAGATATCCTCGATGTAGAAGAGCAACTTAAACCACTTAATAAAGGTAACTTTCCCAGGCAAATTGTACGAGTATACCAGTCAGGTCCCCTAACGAGTACGGTGGTGTAATATCTCCGTATTTAGAAATCATCTACAACCGCTAACTCAACCAATTGTCACCCCCTAAGGAATGGAAAGTACAATAGGTCACACCAACAGTCAAGAAATAAAATACGAGTAATTCACCGAATACCTTCCCCATACCAGTAACGTCGATTTGCAGTAAGATTTGGAACATATACTGCCTTCGTACATTATGAATTATCTCGAGAAAAGCCGAGACATAGTCAGCATCGATTCAGTAAATATCGTTCTTGTTAAGCACAACTAGCTCTTTGCTCATTCAAAGTAATCAGTACTGTCGACAACGGACCTTAAACTGATTTCTTTCTAGATTTCCGGAAGGCTTTTGATAGTGTCCCTCAGAAACGGCTTCTAATGATATTGCGATTCCGCTCAGAAAGATCACAGCCGTACTAACTGAAGGAGAATCCTAGAGGCAGGCAGAAATTACATTACCCGTAGAAAAGAGAAGTGTTATACACCGTCTGCTGTTTCTAATCCGTATAAACGATTTAAGAGACAATCTGAGAAGCCCTCTCGGTGTGTTCAGACATCGTGTAGTAAAGTTAGCATCAGATCAAAACCGATTGCCAAATGCCAAATCATTTAGCCTAAAAGTGGGAATTGACCATGAACAATGCAGAACGTGACTCCTAAAAGTAATCCTTTACATATGGGATACCCTATAAATCACACAAATCTAAAGACTCTCAATTTAACTAAATACCTAGGAATTATCATTATGAACTATTTGAATATGAACGATCTTACAGAAAATGTTTTGAGGAAGGCGATCCAAAAACTGCGTTTTATTGGCAGAATACTTAGAAGACGCCACAAATCCACTAAAGAGACTGCATGCTTTACGCTTGTCTGTCGTCTTCTGAAATTTTGCTGTGCAGTACGGGACCCTCAGTCGACTGAGCTGGTGGAAGACATCGAAAAAGTTCAATGATGGGCAGTTCGCTTTATGCTATCGAGAAATAAGAGAGAGAGTGTCATGGATATTATCTGCGAGTTGGAATGGCAGTAATTTAAACAAAGATTATTTGCGTTACAGCGAGTACTTCTCACTAAATTTCAGTCACCAGCAGATATATTTTGTGGATGTCTGCCTACACAGGGAGAAATGATCATTGTAATAATCAAGTAAGAGAAATCGGAGCTAGCAGGGGAAGATGTAAGTGTCATTTCTGCTGCACAATGCTCGACACTGGAAGTGTACAGATATAGGCTGGAGGTGCCAGGCGCTTAAAAACGAACTACGCAGTAGTCATATTGTTGCAGGTGTAGATGTAGACGGGGTGCCCCCCCCCTCACCCTTCCTGTTGGTCAGCAGCGTAGTTGTGGCCGGGAGACTGGTCTGATGGTGGAACTCTCCTACCTAGCAGGTACGTCCTCGTCGCGTCTGTACAGCCACTGCCAGGATGTGCATTTCAACATTCTTACGGTAATCGAGTGTTGGAGACCCCCTAGAATTTTAACCTCCACTACTTCCCTGCTTGAGAAACTACGATTCCTCGATTTCTGAGTATCACCTCTCAATCCACCGCTCAAGTTTCTGTTTCTTTTTTTCCATTTCGATTCAGTACCTCCACACTAGTTACTCGATCTACGCATCTGGTATTCAGCAGTCTTTTGTAGCGCCACTTTTTAAAAGCTTCTTTTCTCTTCGTGCCTGAACCGCTGTTCAACATAGGTAGCTTCCAGAAATGTTCCTAACATTTCCATATACATTCGATGTTAAATATTTCTCTTTGGAAAAGCTTTTCTCTTTTTCAGAAACACATTTCTTGCTACTGCATGCTTATTTCACAGTCCCTCCATTTCAACCACAATCAGTTATTCTGCTGCCCTTCAGCAAAGCCTGATTTCCTTCGTTTATATTATGCTTATTTAACTATGACTGGAAATCATTTATAAGATTTTCAAGATATTATCCATTCCGTTCAGCTACTGTTCCAAGAATTTTGGCGTCCCCGGCAGGATTACACTGTTATATACAAATCTTCAAGATTTTACTTTTTGTCCCTGAACTTTCATTTCCTCACTAATCTGCTTTTCCTGCTCCTTTACGTTTCTCTTAATGTACAGACTGAGTAACATGGGGGTACGCCACAACTCTGCCTCACTCCCTTGATCTCATTCCACACTTGAGTCCTGTTTCTGGTTTACGTGCGACTTGTAGATAATTGAAAAGACATGGTTACAGTCAATATTGTCCAAAGCTACCTCTGAACCTACAAGCAAACTATGAAACAAGATACGTAACACTGCTGTGTTTCTAGCTTGAAGTTAGATGAGTATTGTACTCGGTGTACTGAACTACCGCCTGATGTGAAGCAATAGCGCAGAAGCTTCATCATATTAGGATCAAACACACGAAAAGCCTTCAATCGGCATTGACCACGAATAAAGAATGACTGTCAGGGGTCAATGCGGATTCTCGCAATAAAGGGACACCATTTTAGTTAGCAGCAAAACTATCGTCCTAAGTTGTCTGTGAAGTCGAGCGACTGGCAGACGCTCCGTTAAAGGCCACACAACCCATGCTATGAAACTAGCGCAACAAACAACAAGCCGCCAATTTTAAGCACCATGGAAAACAATTTGTACTCTTAGAAGGCATGACGCTATACTCTGTAACACTGACTCTAGATTAGATAATAGCCTCAGTTCGTCGGCTAGGAAGAGGATCCACGAGTTTCTTCAGTTGCAGCCACTCGTTGATGGTCAGATCCCACAGAGCCACGAAACTGCCGCGCAGTTCAGTACTACGTTTCATCTGGTATTCCAAGGAGCCCCGACATTACCAGTTGGGTTAGGATCTGAATCCTTAGTGTACCACTAGAGACGTGATAGTGTGCGTGAATGGTCGCGAAACTCGAGATGTGTCCTCTAAACATATCTAATCTCGTTGTGATTGTCCATAGCATAGTCATCATGAATACGTATAGTAAAGATGAAGATCTGGCCACGAAAAAGGTTGAAGCAAGCTTCCTTGGTAACCCAAGGGAGTGGGCCCAAATCACGTTATGGGAAACATGCATAAAAACTAACCGAACCACCTACGACCAGAACACCAACATCCACACAGTGCGGGCTAAACAGCTTGCTGGGCCGGAGGTATCCTCAACGCCTCGCATCTACATCTCTACATCTACATATAAGTGCCTGGCAAAGGGTTTATCGAACTACCTCCTCAATTTTCTATTATTCCAATCTCGTATAGCATGCAGAAAGAAAGAACACCTATATATTTCCGTACGAGCTCAGATTTCCCTTATTTTATCGTGGTGATCGTTCCTCCCTATGTAGGTCAGTGTCAACAAAATATTTTCGCGTTCGGAGGAGAAAGTTGGTGATTCGAATTTCGTGACAAGGTTCCGTAGCAACGAAAACTGCCCTTCTTTTCACGATTTCCAGCCCAAATCCTGTATCATTTCTGTGACACTCTCTCCCATATTTCACGATAACACAAAACGTGCTGCCTTTCTTTGAACTTTTTCGATGTGCTCCGTCAGCCCTATCTGGTAAGGATCCCATACCGCGCAGCAGTATTCTAAAACAGGAAGGACAAGCGTAGTGTAGGCAGTCTCCTTAGTAGGTCTGTTACATTTTCTAAGTGTCCCGCCAATAAAACGCAGTCTTTTGTTAGCCTTACCCACAGCATTTTCTATGTGTTCCTTCCAATTGAAGTTGTTCGTAATTATAATACCTTGGTATTTAGTTGAATTTACAGCTTTTACATTAGACTGATATATCGTGTAACCGAAGTTTAACGAGTTCCTTTTAGCACTCATGAGGATGACCTCACACTTTTCGTTATTCAGGGTCAACTGCCACTTTTCGCACCATTCAGATATTTTTCCTAAATCGTTTTGCAGTTTGTTTTGATTTCTGACTTTATTGGTCGATAAACGACAGCGTCGTCTTCAAACAACCGAAGACGGCTCCTCAGATTGTCTCCCAAATCGTTTATATAGATAATGAACAGCAAAGGGATGACCTTCCGTCAGTTACTACGAACTGTGACCTCTCACAGGAAATCACATAACTGAGGCGATATTCCATAAGCACGCGCCGGCCGCGGTGGTCTAGCGGTTCTGGCGCTGCAGTCCGGAACCGCGGGACTGCTACGGTCGCAGGTTCGAATCCTGCCTCGGGCATGGGTGTGTGTGATGTCCTTAGGTTAGTTAGGTTTAAGTAGTTCTAAGTTCTAGGGGACTTATGACCTAAGATGTTGAGTCCCATAGTGCTCAGAGCCATTTTTTTCCATAAGCACGCAATTTCACTACGAGCAGCTTGTGTGGTACAGTGTCAAAAGCCTTCCGGGAATCCAGAAATACGGAATCGATCTGAAATCCCTTGTCAATAGCACTCAACACTTCTAGTTGTGTTTCACAGGAACGATGTTTTCTAAACTCATGTTGACTGTGTGTCAATAGACAGTTTTCTTCGAGGTAATTCACAATGTTCGAACACAATATAGCTTCTAAAATCCTGCTACATATCGACGTTAACGATATGGGCCTGTAATGTAGTGCATTACTCCTACTACCTTTCGTGAATATTGGTGTGACCTGTGCAACTTTCCAGTCTTTGGGTACGGATCTTTCGTCGAGCGAGCGGTTGTATATGATAGTTAAGTATGGAGCTAATGCATCAGCATACCCGAAAGAAACATAATTGGTATACAGTCTGGACCAGAAGACTTGCTTTTATTAAGTGATTTAAGTTGCTTCACTGCTCTGAGGATATCTACTTCTACATTAGTCATGTTGGCAGCTTTTCTCGATTTGGATGCTGAAATATTTACTTCGTCTTCTTTTTTGATGGCAATTCGGAAGACTGTGTTCAGTAACTCTGCTTTGGCAGCACTGTCTTCAATAGTATCTCCATTGCTATCGCACAGAGAAGGCATTAATTATTTCTTGGCGCTAACATACTTCACATACGACCTGAATCTCTTTGGATTTTCTGCCAGGTTTTGAGATATAGTTTCATTGTGGAAACTGTTGTGGGCATCTCACATTGAAGTCCGCGCTAAATTTGGAGCTTCCGTAAAAGATCGCCAATCTTGGGGATATTGCGTCTGTTTAGATTTGGCATGTTTGTTTCGTTGTTTCTGTAACAGTGTTCTAACCCGTTTCGTGTACCAAGGAGGATCAGTTCTTTCGTTTGTTAGTTTATTTGGTATAAATCTCTCAATTTCTGCCGAATTTAAGCCACATCTGGTCTACACTTATATTATTAATTTGGAATGAAGGAAGGCGTCAAGTGAATTTTTATCTGCTTTTTTGAATAGGTATAGTTTTCGCATATTTTCGAAGATTTGAGGATTACAATATTCAATCTTGCTACGACAGCCCTTTGTTCACCAATCCCTGAATCAGTTTTGAAGCTCGTCATTATCTCAGGATTATTTGTTGCTAAGAGATCGAGTGTGTTTTCACAACCGTTTACTATTGGCGTGGGCTCATGAACTAACTGCTCGAAATAATTTTCAGAGAATGCGTTTAGCACAATTTCAGATGATATTTTATGCGTACCTCCGGAATTAGCCATGTATTTACGCCAACATATCGGGGGTAAAATAAAGTCACCACCAATTATTATCGTATGAGTCGGGTGCGTGTTCGAAATCAATCTCAAGTTTTCTTTGAACCGTTCAGCAACTGTATCGTCTGAATCGTTTGGCGAAATGCCGACGCGCCGGCCGACACCACACGCGCACGCAGTCACCAACCCACCGCCCGCTTCCTGCGCTGTTTGGCCTCCTGGAGGCGTGCAGCGCTGCGTGCCGATGTCAGCTGCGACGCTCTTAGCGGTGCCCGACGCCACGTCTGCAATGCGCACAGCTTAGTACGAAACCTACACTTGGGAACTAGTTGAGATGAACCTCGGTTCACTGACAAGGGAATTTCATGCCGGATGTGGTAGGTATTGTCATTGACAATCCGTGCTACTCGTCTCTGGATATTTTTTACGACGACTGTTCTTACGTCACGAGTTACTGTCGTTAACAACATGTTTCAAAACACTTACCGGAAATTAAAAGACATAGCTGCAAAACAATTGAACATTGGTTTCTGTTTTCAACAAAGTCTTCGAGCGACATTCCTGATAAATGATCGCTTCTGAGACAATCACAAGCTACACTAACCCACATGAGCACAAAACGCTAGCTGTGAAAGAAGATAGCGAGGTCAAGGAATGTCTTTTTTTTTCTTTATTGATCTTCAATTCCCCCCGAAGGGGGCGGGCCGGCAGCAGCTTACGACGCTGCTCTACAGCCTACAGACTTTTTGTAAATAAAGGAAGAAGAAAGAAACAAGGAAAAACAGGCGATAAAATGGCGATTTAAAGTGAAAAATGGCGTAAAATTGCGGAAAGTTAAAACAGAAAGCAAAGGGGGTTGGCAATGTAGATAAAAGACACAGGAATCAGACAAGTAACACAGTAGACACACAATAAAAAAACATGGCGACAGTCTGGTTTCTGTTCGCAAGTAATAAAAAGCACACCCAGAGACAGTATGATGGCTGTTCGCTACACTTCCGAAAAGACACAACACGGAGCACGCACTGGAAAAACACACTGTAAAACACTGCACGAAAAAGGCGGCACAAAGATGGCACTCCGGACCCAAGGCAGATGGGGCGGGGGGGGACCTGGAGTAGGGGGAAAAACAAGGAGGGAGGAGAGGAAAAAACGAAAAGGGGGGGAGAAACCAAGGAGGGAGAGGACTAATAAAGGGGGAGAAGGGCAGACGCGAGAGGGAATGAGAGGAGGCAGAGGAGGGAAATGTAAAAGGACGCGGGGGAGAGAAGGGGGCAAAGAGAGGGGAGGTGGGGAAGAAAGAGGATGGAAGGGGGGAGAAGGAGCCCGGGAAAAGGACAGAGGAAAGGAAGGGGAGTGAGGATCAGAGTTGATAGGAGGGATAAATGGAGGGAGAGAGGGCATCATCCGGGAGGGGGAGTTGATGGAAGCCACCTTGGGAAAGGAGATGTAGTGTGTAGAGATGGAGGGTAGGGGGGACACAACGGTGAAGACGTGGCAGGGGGCGCGGATGGGAGAGGAGAGGAGCAACCAGAGGGTGAGGGGGTTCAAGACGGCGGGAGGTATAGAGGATGCGGATATGTTCGAGGAATAGGAGCAGATGGGGGAAAGGAATGAGATCATAGAGGATCCGCGTGGGGGACGGGAGGCGTATACGGAAGGTGAGGCAGAGTGCATGACGCTCAAGGATTTGGAGGGACTTACAGAATTTGGGGGGGGAAGGAATGTCCTACCGTGTTGTACTATTAAGCCAGCAAATACCCATATGTCTGATAATCTTTTTAGGTAAGTTCAGCGAGTGTATCGGCAACCGAAATTAGGCACACGGAATTTAAATGACGTTTATTGCGAACGACAAACAGAATCATAGCATATCTCGACATATCAAGCATGACCATTCCCTTGTACGTACTAAAGAGAAGGCAAAGGTGCGAACTCTGGCACCGCGACCTGTCGAGCTCGGAAGTCTGCCAGAACGCATGTACCTGGCCGACAGCGGGCAGATGGTGCTGCTAATATGTGGCTCGCCACCTTTGCGCTGTGAGCTGGCCACGCCCCACACGGCAGCCTATCAGCGTCCGCTGCTGTGCTATGAAGCCTGTAGCACAGGTGGCCGGACCTCAGCCGACTGCGCAGTACGTAGGAGGGTGGACCGAAGGGCGTGCGAGGCCGATGTAGCCGCTACACTAAGGAGAACTCGCTGCACTTCGATGCTTTCAGGTCAGTTGCGCATAAACTATCAACCAAGTTACGTGCCTGCTTACGACAGGGCGGCCAGACCACCCTCACACCCAGGCGAAAACATACTGTGGTGGGCTGATACGGGAATATGAAAATGAGCACTTATTCTTGTTTTGAAAATGCTTGTTTCAGTCTACAGCCGCAGTTCATTCTTTTTGCCTCCCAGCTACCAATTGCTGTACACAGTACCATACAAGAACTCCTGACCCTCACTTCCCAAGTTAGTGCGTCAGACTTTTGTATTTGAAACGTAACATCTACTTGGGAAGTGAATGTAACCAGGAACAAAGTAAATAAACTGCTACTAGAAACTAAAACAAATATTTTCAGTAATGTATTGTTTGTTGTTCTAGTGACATTATGTGGGGAATATGTATTTTTATATGTAAATTGTAGGTGGAGGGGGGCAGAAAGGAGACGGTTGGGAAGGGAGAATTGATGTCAGTTGCATCGAGACTTTATGCCGAAGCAGTGGCGACGAGTGAAAGATGTGTGCACGTGTGACCTCGTGTTCACTAGGCAGTCGCGTTAAGCACCTGCACCACCCGGACACAGCCTTCATCGCACCTGCACGGAGTGTCTGAGCAGACCATCTTCACCACAGAGATTTCCGCAGGACAGCAGACGCAGTAGTGCATCCCCACTGAAGAAGACACCACACATTCATACAACTGATTTTCCTCGATGAGCGACCAATCAGCCTTCTACAGTGCAGACACACAGTACCTCACAGCAGTGAGAGTGCAGGACGTGGGCAGGGCAGGGACCGCGGGCAGGTGGCGCTGGGTGGGAGCTGGGTCGGCCGAGATAGCCCGCCCACTTGCCATAAACACTGTGTCCGGGGTTCGTAAAGTGATTAACACGACTGACTACTAAGCAGGAGGACATGCATTCGAAACCCAGTCCAGCACACGTTTTCACTAGTCCGCGCTGATTCCGTGGAAAGCCCGATGCAGCTGATATAAATAGTCCCTTCCCTTTCCTTTCCTCTCTCCCCCTTCAACCATCAATTTATATATATTGTACCACAGGTGAGCATTCCACGTGGTGTCTTGTTCTGGACATGTCCGAACGAACACAAACCACGCATTCATGTACTTATTTTTGTTTCCTGTCAGCAGCAAGAACATTGTAGGTTATTTAAGTAAATGGCTGAAGTATGTAAGAGATCAAGGTACTATTTGCGTAGGAAAAGCACCACACCAGTGTAAACACGTCGTCAACACATGTCGTACGATCGTATTGACGAGGCAGAAAATAAAGCTATAAGACATTATGTTATTGGCACTTCCAACCGGTAGGGTTAAAAACGAACTAATAGACGTCCACCATTTAAAGTAAAAGTGTATTGATGCTGTGTTACAACGAAACAATGCTCTTGCATTCTAAAACAGCTTTTCTGCTTAAAATAACGAATAAATTGGAGCACTGAAAGTTGTTTTGCGTCACAAATGAGCAAATCAGTCATCCACACCATACTCGTGCCTGTAACTGAATAACTTACAACCACCAGTCTTTTTAGGAAATCACAGTGCGCACCTGCTGTTCTTTATTTCGACTGGTATGGGATGAGTGATTTAACAAGCAACCGCGTCCACTGTACTCGAGCGTATTCCATGTATCGTGCTATGGTAGGTATTAGTTCTCGTCAAACAACGCTTCTAGCGAACATTGTACTGCATTAGGTTCACTAATAGGATCACAGACACAAGTTTACGAAACCATCTATTCAATAAATCGTCAGTATGGGATGTAGCATTTCGGCGTACACCACTGTTGGTAGCTCGTGTTACACCACGTGTTATTCACGTCCCTCCGGTTTACACACGCGAGCGAACCAACATTGATCACAGTGTATAAAGCTCTACAGTACGCCGTTCTATGTGAAATGGTTCCGATCCAAGTCTGTGTTAACTGAGGCACTGTTACGTTATACATATACGAAAAATTATATATATATATATATTATTTTTAATTTATCAGGTAAAGTTTTTTGTTTGTTTGTTAGAGCATGATTCTTTCTCTCAGGGATATTATCCTTTTTTATCACTTTTACTTGCGTGCATAAGTAAATATGAAACGGGTTCTTGAATGGCCACTGTTATTCTTGTACCAACTTCAGATTTTGAACGTGATGACTAAAATATAGTTGCCGTTAACTGAATGGAATGTAATTTTGTTAATTTGTATTTATTGATTGCAAAGTAAGGCTCGAGAGAATTTCGATTTGTTGCCGTGCAGCGGCCAAGATAAAACTTACTGAACTCATGTAATCTGTATAATTTAAAAAATGAACTTTAACGTTAAATTAATTATCTGTTGCAATTTAGAAACGTTCTTACAACGAAATCTCTCGCATTTACAGTTACTGTTAACACTTTGAAAAATAAATCAATACTTCGGCGCGTAATGGCCGAGCAGAGGCTGTGTCGGAAGATGAGCTTACTGAAAAAAAAAATGCTTATTAAAAATAATTAGCCGCTGCGACCATTTGAGGTGAGAACTATTAGAAAGAAATTCATTTTGTGATAACAATAATTAGTTTATTTTAGCAGAATACTGAATAACTTACATAAAATATGTGTAGCCGTCAATGGCTACCTTCCGTATCGCGAAACAAAACACTGTGTGTACCATAGAGTACGTCCGTGCTCCTCGGCCGTACAATCGCGTCTCTTAGCGATTCTTTTTTATTTCACAGACATGTTTTAAATAAAGATGCTACTTTTAAATTATCGAATTATCGCTGCATGTCAGTTTTTTTTCAAGAACATTCACTGTATCCTTTATACTAATTATGTTCATAAAATACGTTAAGTGTTTACAAATAATTCCCAGTTCACCCTTAATACTCCACAATATTGTTCACCGCTTACAACCGATAAAAACATCAATATTTACGTGACGCACCGCCACAGCAGGCGGGCCGCCGCGCTGCCACAGCGCGTTGTTCCAACAACAGTAGCTCAATGCCTTCACTAATACAGTAAGGACATGAGGTGAAAATAATAGTGGATTTACTGTCAAAGGCCGTCTTAGGACTAAATATCTGAACAGCTATCATTTCTTTCCTTTGGAACGTAGTATCAGTCAAACTTAAATGGCGTTCCGCCGCATACTTTTAAACCTCGCAGGATTATATCGATGCTGTTCACATCACGTAACTTACTGAACACCGAATTCAACACATATGAAAGGCAGAACCGTCAGAGAAATGTTCTTCAAGAAAGCAAGACATTTTCATTACAATGTTACAGTGTCCAAATGTTTGCTCTAGAGTCAACGATCAATGTAACTACACGTCAGCTACATAATATTTGCTTGACTGACTACTGACAATCTCTTTACTTATTACCAGAACCGCATGCCTCGTAATATTAACTAACCAAAATCTTATATTGTTTTCACAGAAATACAAATATTTCACATTACTTTTTAGACTCTTATTGGTAACTTATTGCAGCATCCAAGAAGAAATCGTGGGAAATCTTTGGAAACAGGTTGGAGACTATGGGTCAAGCTGCTGGAAAACTATTCTGGAGTGTAATTAGCCTCAGTTTATGTGATCGCTCTAAGCTTGTTGACACCAGTGCCCACCAATTTAAATTGTATATTACAGCACTGAGGATGGTCACTAAGTGACCGAAAATCGATTTTGCGGTTAATAAAACAAAAAAAAAAATACGACCAATGCTGTCTCTCCTTCTAAGTATATCCATTATCTGGTCGTGGTGCACAGGACACTCCATGGAGTCGCCAATCAATAACCTGTGAATGATTGAGAAGGAGCACAGGCTGGCTAACGATGTGAGTTACGTCCTTCACTAGGACGTAAAATATCCTTATGGACAAGCCATACTGCAATCTCTGCCGTTTGGAGGGTTTTGATAGCTGTGCAAGTAGAAAATCTGCAGATTGGAGAAGGGATCCATCGTGTGTATGCAGATGCTGCCGAGGAGTGTGCCCTGCAGGCCAATCTGGCATATCCCCTCCATGTGCATGAGGCACACAGTGGTTTGCCACTGTCTCCAGAGCACCTAGACGTCCAAAATTGGTCTGCCCCCAAATTGATGAAAACACAGGGGAGTAAGCGGAGATACATTCCACACTACAGGAACCTCCAGCAAATGGTTCAAATGGTTCTGAGCACTATGGGACTGAACATCTGTGGTCATCAGTCCATTAAAACTTAGAACTACTTAAACCTAACTAACCTAAGGACATCACACACATCCATGCCTGAGGCAGGATTCGAACCTGCGACCGTAGCAGTCGCGCGGTTCCGGACTGAGCGCCTGAACCGCTAGACCACCGCGGCCGGCGAACCTCCAGCAATTTCTCAGTTAGGATATGAGACTTATTAGGTGGCATCTCCTTCAGTCAGCATCCTTGGTTGAAGGAGTACATTGATGGTAATATCTAAAAGAGGGGGCGATGTGTGGTTTTGAAAAGAATTTTCATAAATTAATGAACAGATCTGTTTTCGGCAAAACTATGGAGAATGTAAAAAACTGCCATGAATTTCATTTAGTTTACCGCTGGGACGGATGTTATGGTGCAAGAGATCAAACTGCAAACTTAAATTTTAAGTGGGCCACGGTCTTCAATGAAGGACTAGTCACGTTTTAGGGTTTCAGTGGTGTTTAGGAACCCTGTCTATATATCAATTTGTGTATTCGGACCTCTGAAAATTTCACATTTACTGATTCCACTTGCTGATCCGTTTTATATAGATACAGATTATGTTATGTACTGGGTAAAATGCTGTGATCCATACGAAATTATTAGGTACAATACAAAGAAGATCGACATGTCTGCATATGTAGCTGATAATCCTTATGGAGTAGAACCCCAAGAAGAAGTTTATCAAGCTGATGGAAGATGGAAAGAATGTTTCAAGAGTATGTAATTTGTGTGGTTTAGACCCAAAATGTATGCATACCAAATAGGAGCAGGGGGCACCCAAAGATGGGCTAGGGTAGTGCATCATACAGCCTTGCGCTCTTATGATTTAAGACCACAAGGACCACCTGCATGGTGGTGATGATTCTCTGCATATGGTCCACCAAGCAGTCTCAATTACGAGATCATGTGCTACATACTACAGGTGAAAGTCAGCATGTCCCAAAACGATAACAAATTCTTCAGCTATGCAGATAGTATCAGGACACATCCATTCTCACACTATTCACTCACGTGTGAATTTGTGTGTGTGTGTGTGTGTGTCTGAGTGTAACAGATAGATGAAGTGTTTGTCTCAATTGTGTTTATCTGTATAAGTGTGATAACTCATTGCACACTATGTATGCAAGCAAGTTGTACAAAAACATACTACATTTGTTTATGTATATTGTATATACACTGAAGTGACAAAGAAACTGGTATTCTAAAACAGAGATATGTAGACAGGCATAATATGGCGCTGCGGTCTGCAACACATTTATAAGACAAGTGTCTGACTCAGTTGTTACATCGGTTACTGCTGTTACAATGGCAGGTTATCAAGAATTAAGTGAATTTGAATGTGGTGTTATAGTCGGCGAACGAGCATTGTGACACCACGCCTCCGAGATAGCGATGATGTGGGGATTTTTCCATACGACCGTAATCATCATATCTCTGACATCATTGCAGCCAGAAATAGATCCTGCAAGAATAGAACCAATGACTGAAAAGAATCATTCAATGTGACAGAAGTGCAAATCTTCCACAAATTGTTGGAGATTTCCATGCTGGGCCATCAACAAGCTTCAGAATGCGAACAGTTCGATGAAACATCATCGATATGGGGAATTTGAGCTGAAGGCCCAATCTTGGCCCGTTAACACTGACATTGGAGTGTTGAAGACTGTAAACATGTTGCCTGGTGAGACGAGTCTCGTTTCAAATTGTATCGAGTGGATGCACATGCACGGGTATGGAGAAAACTTCATGAATCCATGGACCCTACATGTCAGCAGTGGACTGTTTATATCGGTGGAAGCTTTGTAATGGTGTGGGGCAGATGGAGTATTATGGGGCCCCTAATATGTCTTGATACGACGGTGAGAGGGGACATGTATGTAAGCATCCTGTCATCCAACGGACTTGGGCAATTCCAGCAGGACAATGCGATACGCCAAATGTCCAGCACTCTTATAGAGTGACTCCAGGAACACTCTTCTGAGTTTAAACACTTACGCAGGCCACGAAACTCCCCAGAGGCGAACATTATTTAGCATACCTGATATGCCTTGCAATGTGCTGTTCAGAAGAGATCTTCACCCACTCGTACTCTTACAAATTTATGGACAGCCCTGCAGGATTCATGGCGTCAGTTTCCTCCAGCACTCACTGCAGACATTAGTTGAGTCCATGACTTGTCGCGTTGTGGCACTTCTGTGTGCTCATGCGGGCCCTACACACTATTAGGCAGGTGTACCATTTTCTTTGGCTCTTCAGTGTAGGCTATATATGTGGTTCTTTCTTCACCTGCTGCTGCTAGTGCACCGATATTATTTGCACATACAAAAACTAATCAGAAAAGAAAAAAATATAGTTTCTAATTAGTACTTGGAATTAAATGCAAATATAGTAGATGATCGAATAGAAGAAAACACATTATTTACTAGTTTAAACATATGTATGGAACTAAATTTAAAATATTATGTGGTTAAATTGTATGCAAGATGTACACATTAAAAATGTACATCGATCATTTTGTTTACAAAAAAAAGATCGTTAACTAAAAAACCATTAACTGTTGTATTGTTATATCATTGTTATTTAGAAGAGAGGAACCTTATCTTTACAAATGGTTAGCCAGATGTAAATGATGAAAAAGAAGAATTTCCTTAAATCAATGTTGTAAGATGTGGCTAGCTATTTACAGTGTGCTGCATTGAACACGTCTTTCCATCACGAACAGACACCTTTACATATCAGCATAAAGTGTGTTCAATAGCAAAGTTCAAGGTAAAAAATAAGAATTAATGATATTATATACAGTCATAGCAGCTTCACGACACATTACCACACAGTTACAGTAACTATATGTATTTCATCGTAACATTAAGACGCCGACTGCTGCTGGCCACGTGCTCTGACGTGGCACCTCCCTGGCTGCTCTCCTGTGTGCACCACGGGCTGTGGCGCCAGCACTGCCGTGGAGGCACGGGCTGGCTGGGTGGGGGGGAGCTGGCTGCGGCCCCCCTCTGCAGGTCTCCTCCTGAGGACAATGCTGGAGACTTTCGAGTAAGCACTGACTCTTGGGATGGTTATGAGCAATTGAATGA
The DNA here is from genome assembly GCF_023864275.1 of Schistocerca cancellata. Taxonomy (NCBI): domain Eukaryota; kingdom Metazoa; phylum Arthropoda; class Insecta; order Orthoptera; family Acrididae; genus Schistocerca; species Schistocerca cancellata. The sequence continues at coordinate 156,170,700 of NC_064636.1, forward strand.
TGAGGATTGGGATGCAGTGGGACAGAAAGAACAGTTTATTTTGTATTTTCTTTATTTACACATGTACATTACATACTCATTGTGTTTACCAATGTTTTCTAAGAAGTTGCCTTATATGGGTCTTAAATTCAGCCTCTATAGTACTCAGTAGCATTCAGTCCAACAAGGCCTCAACATATATACGAGTAGATATATCATCCCTGAATTCTGCTTCAGTGGACTTCATACTAATCGGTTCTCCTGGCACACGGAGAGTACATGCCTTTATAAACTGCTACTCTTACATTCAGGTGACAGAATGTTAGTCTTTCTGTAGCAGTCGGTAACACACACTATAAATCATCCAAATCCCCCACACGAGAATGTTTTATTTAAATGCCCAGATCCCATGAAGTTAATCAAGCATAGCTTCCCTGTAGATATCCACTGCTGAAACCCCCTTCCCTTAAATTTTAATGTGAGTTGGTGAATGAAATGGAACACACTCTGTCGTCATTTACATTTTTTTAATAATCGCTCATGCTACACAGGTAGTCCTCTCATGCCAAAAACACGTCGAAAGTTTTCTACATCTGTACCCATGATGGGCCTACATCCTCGTCTTATTTAGACTCAAATTATATGTGTTGGTGAAAAGCAGAACACTTCTGCAACGTAACTGAGACTTCGCGAGTTGAGGAAGGTCAGAAATCTGTACAAGATAGTAGTAAGGCTGCAGAGTCTGATAAATCTGAAAGGTTGTCTGTGGCTTGCCATTGCATTTCAGCTGTTCGATGTCTTCCTGAAAAAATACATAGGTATAGTCGAATATATTAGGTTTTTTGCCGATCCCTGCTGACAGCACTTCGTGATGTTCTTTTCACTACTGTATATCGACCTGAAACGATCCTTATTGGGCGAGAGAAATTTGGGGGAGTACAATGAAGGGGGAGGTTCAAATGGTTCAAATGGCCCTGAGCACTATGGGACTTAACATCTGAGGTCATCAGTCCCCTAGAACTTAGAACTACTTAAACCTAACGAACCTAAGAACATCACACACATCCATGCCCGAGGCAGGATTCGAACCTGCGACCGTAGCGGTCGCGCGGTTCCAAACTGAAGCGCCCACAACCGCTCGGCCACTGCGGCCGGCTAGGAGGGGGGGGGGGTGGGGAGGTAAGGGTGAGCGGACGGGAGGGTGGCATAAGCAGTTGTGTCTGCTGTAATATCACACCGGAAGAAAAGAGCTGACAGATACTGAGGCAGCGATTTCGCTCGCAACCCACAATGATCCTGTGCTAGGAACACTCACTGCAGTCTGTTAACGAATGAACGAGTATACAGGATAGGTTTCTAGATATGTGAATGGTACTAAAATTTCTTAATAACAGAAACCCTTAGATTGTAATCGCCAACGAGTGTTCATGAGAGACAAAGGTATCGCCGAGCATACAGAATATGTTTCTAGATATGTTAATGGTACTAAAATTTCTTAATAACAGAAACCCTTAGATTGTAATCGCCAACGAGTGTTCATGACAGACAAAGGTATCGCCGAGCATACAGAATAGGTTTCTAGATATGTGAATGGTACTAAAATTTCTTAATAACAGAAACCCTTAGATTGTAATCGCCAACGAGTGTTCATGACAGACAAAGGTATCGCCGAGCATACAGAATAGGTTTCTAGATATGTGAATGGTACTAAAATTTCTTAATAACAGAAACCCTTAGATTGTAATCGCCAACGAGTGTTCATGAGAGACAAAGGTATCGCCGAGCATACAGAATAGGTTTCTAGATATGTGAATGGTACTAAAATTTCTTAATAACAGAAACCCTTAGATTGTAATCGCCAACGAGTGTTCATGAGAGACAAAGGTATCGCCGAGCATACAGAATAGGTTTCTAGATATGTGAATGGTACTAAAATTTCTTAATAACAGAAACCCTTAGATTGTAATCGCCAACGAGTGTTCATGAGAGACGAAGGTATCGCCGAGCATACAGAATAGGTTTCTAAATATGTGAATGGTACTAAAATTTCTTAATAACAGAAACCCTTAGATTGTAATCGCCAGCGAGTGTTCATGAGAGACAAAGGTATCGCCGAGCATACATAATAGGTTTCTAGATATGTGAATGGTACTAAAATTTCTTAATAACAGAAACCCTTAGATTGTAATCGCCAACGAGTGTTTATGGGAGACAAAGGTATCGCTGAGCATACAGAATAGGTTTCTAGATATGTGAATGGTACTAAAATTTCTTAATAACAGAAACCCTTAGATTGTAATCGTCAACGAGTGTTCATGAGAGACAAAGGTATCGCCGAGCATACAGAATAGGTTTCTAGATATGTGAATGGTACTAAAATTTCTTAATAACAGAAACCCTTAGATTGTAATCGCCAACGAGTGTTCATGAGAGACAAAGGTATCGCCGAGCATACAGAATAGGTTTCTAGATATGTGAATGGTACTAAAATTTCTTAATAACAGAAACCCTTAGATTATAATCGCCAACGAGTGTTCATGAGAGACAAAGGTATCGCCGAGCATACAGAATATGTTTCTAGATATGTGAATGGTACTAAAATTTCTTAATAACAGAAACCCTTAGATTGTAATCGCCAACGAGTGTTCATGAGAGACAAAGGTATCGCCGAGCATACAGAATAGGTTTCTAGATATGTGAATGGTACTAAAATTTCTTAATAACAGAAACCCTTAGATTGTAATCGCCAACGAGTGTTCATGAGAGACAAAGGTATCGCCGAGCATACAGAATAGGTTTCTAGATATGTGAATGGTACTAAAATTTCTTAATAACAGAAACCCTTAGATTGTAATCGACAACGAGTGTTCATGAGAGACAAAGGTATCGCCGAGCATACAGAATAGGTTTCTAGATATGTGAATGGTACTAAAATTTCTTAATAACAGAAACCCTTAGATTGTAATCGCCAACGAGTGTTCATGAGAGACAAAGATATCGCCGAGCATACAGAATATGTTTCTAGATATGTGAATGGTACTAAAATTTCTTAATAACAGAAACCCTTAGATTGTAATCGCCAACGACTGTTCATGAGAGACAAAGGTATCGCCGAGCATACAGAATAGGTTTCTAGATATGTGAATGGTACTAAAATTTCTTAATAACAGAAACCCTTAGATTGTAATCGACAACGAGTGTTCATGAGAGACAAAGGTATCGCTGAGCATACAGAATAGGTTTCTAGATAGGTGAATGGTACTAAAATTTTTTAATAACAGAAACCCTTAGATTGTAATCGCCAACGAGTGTTCATGAGAGACAAAGGTATCGCCGAGCATACAGATTAGGTTTCTAGATATGTGAATGGTACTAAAATTTCTTAATAACAGAAACCCTTAGATTGTAATCGCCAACGAGTGTTCATGAGAGACAAAGGTATCGCCGAGCATACAGAATAGGTTTCTAGATATGTGAATGGTACTAAAATTTCTTAATAACAGAAACCCTTGGATTGTAATCGCCAACGAGTGTTCATGAGAGACAAAGGTATCGCCGAGCATACAGAATAGGTTTCTAGATATGTGAATGGTACTAAAATTTCTTAATAACAGAAACCCTTAGATTGTAATCACCAACGAGTGTTCATGAGAGACAAAGTTATCGCCGAGCATACGGAATATGTTTCTAGGTATGTGAATGGTACTAAAATTTCTTAATAACAGAAACCCTTAGATTGTAATCGCCAACGAGTGTTCATGAGAGACAAAGGTATCGCCGAGCATACAGAATAGGTTTCTAGATATGTGAATGGTACTAAAATTTCTTAATAACAGAACCCCTTACATTGTAATCGGCAACGAGTGTTCATGAGAGACAAAGGTATCGCCGAGAGTGCCGCAGATCATAATCTGACAGAGAGGACGAGCTGATGGTGGTGTGGTGTACGGGGAGATTTAAGTGTTGAGTGACTGTAGGAGGGTATAAGATTACTTATACAAAATTTCTAGTTGGTAAGATGATTGGTAATTAGATGTAAGTCTAGAAATATTGGAATACAGCATTAGCGGTGTGCTGCTTGACAGATTCATATCGATGAAATATCAAGGTTTAACGTTGCAAAGCGCTATGAAGTGGAATGAGCATGTAAGAATGCAGCATAGAAGGTGAATGCTCGACTTCGATTCGGAGAGTTTTAGGAAAGTGCGGGTCACCTCTAGAAGACAGAATATAGGACACTAGTACAACCCATTCTTGGGTCCTGTTTGAGTGTTTTGGATCCGCACCAGGTCCTGTGAAAGGAAGACTTCGAAGCAAGTGAGAGGTGTGTAGCCAGATTTGTTACCTGTAGATTCGAATAACATGCGAGTGTTATGGAGGTCGTTTGTGAACCTAACTAGGAACTCCTGTAGTGAAGACGATGTTCTTTTCGAGGAACACTATTGAGGAAATTTAGAGAATCGACAACATGCGAAACTGACTGCAAAACGATATCACTGGCGTCAACGTCCTTTTGGAATAAGGAGCACTAAGGCAGAGAAATTAGGGTGTCTGTGGAGGCATATAGACAGTCGTTTTTTACTCACAGTACTTACGAGGAAAGGAAATGACAAGTGCAGGTGCAAGGCAACTTCCAGCATGCACCATACTGTGACGTATGGTGGACGTATAGAGATGTGGATGTACATCTACAACTACACCAATACTCAGCGTGCCACCTGGCGGTGTGTGGCGGAGGGTGCTTCTAGGACCACTAAGTGTCAGTCACTTTACTGGATTTGTTGCATCTTCTGACTGCCCTGCAAACAAACTCTCTCTGACTCGTCTTCCCTACAAGATTGTCCCTAATTGTAATCCCTTGGCAGTTAGTTGAATTGGCACCCTTTGGATTTGTGTGTCTTATCGAGTAGCAGCAATTGAACGGATTCCTTCTAGTTCTCATGTGAATGCCGTAACACTTTTCATTATTTAGAATCAACTGCCACTTTTCGCACCAAAACCGACACATTCTCTAAATCATTTTGCAATTGGTTTTGATCTTCTGATGACTTTATTAGATGGTAAACGACAGCATCATCCGCAAACAATGGCTGCTCAGATTGCCTGCTAAATCGTTTATATAGATTAGAAACAGCAGAACGCCTACAACAGTTCGTTGGGGACGGCCAGATATCAGTTTTGTTTTACTGGACGACGTTTTTAATTTACTACTGCGCACACAGGAATATGGCTGCGATGCGAAGGAGAGACGTCACGTGTCCTGTGTTTAGCCGTCCTGCGGCAGACTTCCGCCTCACTCGTCGTCATAGCGAGGCTGCGCTCCCTGCGACGCGCACCGCCTCTGCCTGCTGCCCGGCGTCGACAGCAGACAATGCGTCCGGCGGGAGTGGTCGCCGCGCTGGCGGCTCTGCTCGCAGGGAGTGGGACCGCCGTGCTGGAGTGCGTCTGCTCTGCACGCTCGGCATACAGTTACGCTGAATTCGAGATACAGAGGAACTACTGCGACTTTCCCGGTAAGTGCTTTTTCGTGCAGCACGGATTCACAAGACTTATGCACAGTGCTGTTTTCAAACACTCACAGCCGGCTCGGCTTTCACATGCTGTTATCAAAGATTATAGTTTTCTCACTGACAGTGAAGGACTACGTTTATCAGGAGTAAACTGCATTGCATTCTCAATATTTTCGGTCAATTTATTTTGCAACACCCTTTTGCGAGTGAGAAGATGTCGCAAAGTACAAATTGGGAAAGATTGTAAATTAATCATCTATATTTCTTAATTGAGCCAAAAACGTGTTCCATATGTGTCAGAATAGATGGAAGTAAGATGTTGCCAGATACGATGAGTAGATTCCGCTCTACCAAAGTACTTTCGAGCAGAAGTTCTGACGCACCTCGACATAATTGCGCCCTTTACGTATCTTCCACAGTTACGTATTCTACATAGCTATGGAGACTCACATTATAATAATAAACAGTTCAGAATGAATATAGCGATGTCAAACGGCTATTAACTATTTAACGTACAGCGATACATCGATAATAAAGAAAATTAAATACAAACCAAATACAAAATTTCCATCGTTGCGCAAGCACTCTGAAGTTCACTACCTTTACTGCATTCTACAACCCAGCTTTGCGAATAATTTAATTTTCTAAATTATTTAAAATATTTTTATAAATCTAAAATTACCTTACAATGAGCTTGACGACGTTCGTGGGATTGAATCGCCTGTAGATATGTAGAGAAAGTCCATCTGCCTTTCCTTTTTGGTGTTGGATCTATGACTCTGTCGTTAAAATCTGTAGACCTGTGAATCGTTTCCTTCTCAGTAGAAAGCACGGCAAGAGCAGACAGCCTATCTTCATCTACGGTACTTCTACGAGACTGTTTGGTCCACCACAGAGTGTGGAAACACCTCTCTGCTTCACACGGTCTCATGGGATAGCAGCCGCTAATTTCGGCATATTCATGGAGTCGCCAAAAGATTGTTGTAGGCTATTTTAGATGAAAAACTTTGCAAGGGCTACTGCGCTTTTCTTTTCTTAAAAAATTATTTCGAGAATAAATGATTTGCAGTTCTGTTTTTAACACAGCTTTATTCAAAAACTGCGCAACAGCAAAAAGAATTTTTACAGGACACTTATTTGTCAGTGAAAAGTAGAACTGCTGGTGAAGTAAATTAGAGGCCAAGAAGTGGTTTGCTCTGTGGTATTACGAACAATGTTTCTAATTTTCAAAATATCGTTTACTTATCATAGTTCAGGACATATGATGTCATAAACAGTGCGATGCACGACAGACTGCCTCATCATACATGACGTTTGTATTCATTGCTTCTTCCCTACTACCTCCGTTCGCAACACATTCTGCACAGAGTACCGACGTACGCTGCTGAATGTATCTACAAACTCATATCATTGTATGACACATGGATCAGGAGATATGGCGTCATGAACACTGAGATGCATGAAGAAATGCCGCATCATGTGTGAATTTTTAATACGTTTATTCTGTATTATTAAGACACATAGAGAGTTGAGCCCACTTAGAGAAACCCCTGACACATGGCAGAGCTTTTGACAGTTTTCAGCTGCAAAGTGCAAACGGCTGTAGGCGAAAACATTAGCGGTCTACAGAGCTGTGAAGCGCCTACAGAGACGTTTACAAAATCGGAGTCTAGACATGAGAATGAGCTGCGCTTACACATCTGGAAATTATGGAAATTTCTTTGTACGACTGTTTCGTAATTTCAAAAGTGTTTCCACGAATACATGCAAATGAAATTTTTTCTATTTACAGAGAAACATAATGCCGGCCGCGGTGGCCGTGCGGTTCTGGCGCTGCAGTCCGGAACCGCGGGACTGCTACGGTCGCAGGTTCGAATCCTGCCTCGGGCATGGGTGTGTGTGATTTCTATGAGAAATGAAAACAAAAATGAATTATGTTTCTCTAAAAATGGTTCAAATGGCTCTGAGCACTAAGGGACTCAACATCTTAGGTCATAAGTCCCCTAGAACTTAGAACTACTTAAACCTAACTAACCTAAGAACATCACACACATCCATGCCCGAGGCAGGATTCGAACCTGCGACCGTAGCGGTCGCACGGTTCCAGACTGAAGCGCCTAGAACCGCTTGGCCACACCGGCCGGCGCTCTTTGACAACTGCAGCTACAGCGGAAGTGAAATTTACCCGCTCTCTGAGTACTCTAGGATTGTTAGATTCTACTGTTTCATCGTGTACACGTAACGCAAGTTCAGACTCACTGCAGAACTTAATACAGCCAGTTATCTTGGAAAGAACATAGTGGTTTTCCCTTACGTTGCCGTTCTGTCTTTCTGTATTTTACATGAAAGCTGAGCTTAAGTGTTGCCTAATTTCTGTTTTTCCAAGGGCTAAAAAATATAAATAAGCATTCTTATGTCCAATAGATTCCTCTCGTTTCTTAACCTTCTCTGTTAGATGACTTACAAGGAACAGACCAATCATTAGCAAGCATTGGAAAGTGACAATTTCGACAGGAAAAATATTAACTTGTAATGACTCACCGTCTCCACAGAAGAGGAGAGTCCGGGAGGTACAGAGATGCATTCACTTCACGAAATGGATATCGTCGACCTTCAGGAAATGTTCAGAACAAGCCATTAACCTGCACCACGAAAACCGAATGAAAAATGGCGCGCATTAGTGATCATAAAGATTCGCACCATCACTATCAAAGGCGAACTCATTGGGAGTTAGAAACCTCGCAAGACGTTCTGCTAGGTACCCCATCTTAAAGACTGCATATACAATGACACTGGTGTAACGGGCTTGATGAGAACTAATGGAATGTTATGGCGTCCAGCTGACTGCAAAACAGCCTGTCGTGGTACTTATCGTGAAACTGGCTGTCCTTTAAGGCGTCGCTGCAGATAGTGCGGAAATGTGTTTTATACGCACGGAAAACACAGACATCTGGAGGTTGAATTCATCTGGTCGACCCAGGTGGTATAAACTGCAATGTCGCACACTTTCGTGGAGTATGATTTTTATACGCAGACTACGGATCAAACGAAAGCAACTTATTTTGACGAGCTATTAGCCAAAAATCAGTGTTCATACCAGAGTTGTAGTTCTCTTAGCCCGTTCTCCCACTGTTGCTTGCTGTGACGTAAGTATTCCCTGTTGCCCTTGCCAGGATCGCACACACAAGAAATAATCAATCATAGGCGCAGAGCGCCTCTTACTTCTCGCAGCGCAATAAATAGCGTCCAGCCAATTTACCAACTGGTTTAAAATCCGGCATAATTGTATACGAATGCGTTAAGGAATTTGTATTAGATAAATTTGATACAACTCTCTCGGAACCTCCAATTTTCTGGTTCCCTTTCATATGCTTTTCCTCTACAAATGCCTGTTGGTTGCAGTTGAAAACAAATTCCTTACTGAACAATGAGATAAGTTTGTTTACCTCCTCTACAAATTTTTGGGCCGATTGGTTCAAATGGCTCTGAGCACTATGGGACTTAACATCTGAGGTCATTAGTCCCCTAGAACTTAGAACTACTTAAACCTAACTAACCTAAGGACATCACAGACATCCATGCCCGAGGCAGGATTCGAACCTGCGACCGTAGCGGTCGCGCGGTTCCAGACTGAAGCGCCTAGAACCGCTTGGCCCCACCGGCCGGCTTTGGACCGATTCCGTAGTTTTCTATGCATCGCCAAGTTGAGGCTTTGTTTGAAATCTCGTCCCCTTACGTCTTCCAATTGTGTGGCATTGTCTGAAGTTATGCCACCATCCACTGCTTCTCTTGAAATTATTACAACGTATGTCGCGCTCAATTTGAGGTGCCTAACGTAGTAGGTCTCTAGCATGTACTTCCAGTAAATTGTATGGAGCACCCTTGAAACGCGCAAACATCATCAGTTTTTGTGGCAAGTGCGCCCTGTCCTCCGTTGAAGTTCTTCTTCTGCACTACCGGTCATATTTCTGCAGACTTAGTCAAAATCTGCTTATAATTGTTCTTTTGCTATGCTGTGAATGATTTTCCAAGTACGTAAGAATGTTTAGTACATTTTCCTTGGACAACGATTGTCCTTTACTATGTTTCACCGAAGACGGTAATTGGGGCTCCCTATCCGACAAAAGTGATGGCTCGACACCTGCCTCAGTACCACTCTCTCTTGCTAAACACGCAATCGTCATCACTGCACGCCTCCTGTACATTGTTCGCACTGTCGAGCATATACGACACCACGCATTCCGCTGACTCACCTCGCATAAACGTTAATCTTTCATGCGCCACTTCCTTCGCACTTGGTGAGATTTTTTGGGTTCCTTTCTCATGAAAACTCAACTTCGGCTACTGTTATTGAAGATATAACGCAATGTTTGCTTTGTTTATCGTTGCCATTGCTCTGCTTTGTATCAACACCACCAGCACTGCCCACAGTGCCACCAGAAGCCACTCTTTGTACGTTTACAGCCCGACGGTCCCACCGGCTGCGAGGGACATCACCAGAATTAGCAGTATCACGGAGGCCGCGCGAGACTCTTTGAGTGTTTACTGACGAGATCAGCTCATCGTCGAGGTGGCCTCATGGTGACTCCCCTCAGCGAAGCGGATCTGACGGGTGTAGCCGCGCGGGCTAACCATCTGTTTGTTTACAGAGATATTACGCTTTCTTCTTTTTTTTTCTTAATTTTGCATTCTAACTCACTGCGGGTTTTCTCATGCATTTGCTCACAAAGACTTAATTCGTTCTAGTCCGTTATTGTTTGATCCTTCGTGAGGGAATGAGCAGGCAGACTACCTTTTGTGTGTCCAGAGACTCTGCCGTGAACTTTCTGGCAGGTGAGAGCAGATCGCCACTTTTTAGTGCACAGCCACTGCCTGCCACTCAGTGCCTTCATTGCTGCTTCATTTGGGCGAGGAGCCGTTTCTCAACCGCACTGCCGTATCGGCCGACCATTTCAGTACGATTATTTCTAAACTGATCTGAACATTTGATGAGTACTTCGCTACTAAATTTGTTTTCTCCCTGCTCCGTAAGCGTTGAACGTTCCCACACAAGTAACAAAGGAACAAAAATTGCAACTACTACCTCAGACGTGTACAGAACAACGAATGATAGCGCATCCGCTACTTACCTGACGAGATAACCCGCGTAAGCAGGGCGACAACTAACGGCGAAATACAGCTCAGAGGCGCATGCCAGCGATTATAGCGAGAAAGGAGTGGTATGCCGATTATGTCAATGAGAATTCGAGCTGCGGTTGTTGTGACTGTGAGGCAATCTTTGGCAGGCAGACTGCGATGAGACAGGCTAAGTGGGTGGCGCTCCAGGAGACGAGGCCACGGAATGCCTTGAGTCGTCGTTCACGGCACAGCCTGGACTGGAGCCCTGGAGTCACCTGGAGAGGCTCCCATCGGCTACCGGTGCAGCGAGGGGCGACGTCTGGAGCGCCCTGGCGGCTGCAGTCCAGCTGCCTCTCGGCCAGCCTGGAGTCTCCTGTCCAGCCCCGCACTGGCAGCTCCGACACCGACGTAAGGCTGCCTCTCCGCTAGCGTCCTGCAAAGATTTATGAGCGCGGGTCTGTATGTCTCATCGACCAGCTCAAATTAGCCATATCGCCAGTCAAATCACGTAACGATAAGTGTATTTTTGACTTGAATAATACTCTCTGCGTCTAGCGAGGTACATTCCACGTTACTGTGGTACCATTTGTTTCGGGCAGAGCTGACTCTATCAAGCTGGGGCAGAACTGCAAAGGTGACATGGAGCCTCGAATTGTTTTGTGGACAGGATGTCGAAAGATCGCAAGTGAACTGTCTCGAAGACTCAGGAATGTAACAGTTGCAATCCATGTAACCGATCACGTGTTGTGAACCAAGTGGCACCACATGAAATGGGCGAGAATGAGAACAAAGAATGCAACTGATGTGTTGGCAGAAAGCCAACACCGTGTTGCTGGAGGAGGCCGAATTGCACGCGTTTAGCTCACGCAGACTGGCGTGAGGTCTGGAACAATTAAAGGAGTTGAGTCTACTAATTGAAGTACGTAGCTGACGTAATACTTAACTTTAATCCATAATTGGTGTACATCGGTCGGATGGTTCATGCTTCATTAGATTCATAGCAAAGGATAAATGGCGCCTTGCTAGGTCGTAGCAAATGACGTAGCTGAAGGCTATGCTAACTATCGTCTCGGCAAATGAGAGCGTATTTGTCAGTGTAGCATCGCTAGCAAAGTCGGCTGTACAACTGGGGCGAGTGCTAGGACGTGTCTCTAGACCTGCCGTGTGGCGGCGCTCGGTCTGCAATCACTGACAGTGGCGTATACTAGCGTATACTAGCGGACCGCGGCCGATTTAAAAGCTACCACTTAGCAAGTGTGGTGTCTGGCAGTGACACCACAGCAACGTGGCACCCTCCACTCTGCTCGGGGCCTCGATGCACCGATCGTCCTTTGTGGTGATCTGATCAGAACGAGGGCTCGTACGGAATGACGGCACAGTGTCCAGTGTCCAGTGTCCAGTTAAGTACTGTCGGCGCAGCTCTGACCGCTTCCTCCTCAAGGGGAGCCGCCGTGCTGACAGTCAGCTGACTTGCTGACCATTGGCTAGTAAAAGTGTGCAGTACACCCCACGCCGTATCGACTACTGCTGACTGCTGCTCTCTTAGTGTTTCACTTTCAGTGGCTGCTTGTACTGATGTGGATAGGAGAAGTCAATGGAAGCTCTTGTAAGGAGTCAGAGTGCAGACATGGAGGTGACTGAAGAGTGTTTCGCAGATCTGTTGCCGGAGTTCATGCCGTGCGGCACCCCGGAGCACCTGTCCGCCGCCGTGGCAGCTGTGGAGCGCCTGGCAGCCATCGTCAGCGGCCACGGACTGCCGCCGCCGCCCGCAGGTGGAGGGGGGGAGGAAGAGGGGTGCTCCGGCGCCCTGGCGCAGCTCCGCCGCCTCACGAAGCGCCAATCCTCGAAACTCGTCGGGGAGCTCGGCTGCCGGATCGCCGACGACTGCATCGACTCCTGCTCTGTACCGAGGTACGCACCCCACTCGACGCCAAATCTACTAACAGTATAACTAATCCTCCTCTCCTGTCATTTAATTTGTTCTCAATGCTGTTTCCAACCTTTCCTATTTCCCGAGACTGACCATCTGCCAATAAGCATGCATTAGTTAGACCCAAGGAGGCAGTGCACTAATACCTTCTACCGCCGCCTCTTCTGTTGACACTTTCCACCGCGTAGTCGAAGAATGTGACTCGTGGCATACGTCTCTCTCCAGTCGCTATCTCCGCATATCACTACAGGGAACAGTAAATGGTCTAATGACGATAGTCAAATATGGAAAGCGGTAACCATCAATAAAACATTTTGCGATCGAGACTCATTACCTTCCTAAAATTCAATTTGAATCCCTATTCCTTAACCATATTATAAAAAATCAATAAGAGTACAGTGTCATTTGTGTTGACAACATCTGTAGTTTGATGTAGTTGTTAGTTCTAAATAAGTTCAAAAGTGAACAATGAACACCGCCAGTGGCTAAATTAATTACTTTATCGAAAGAAGCAGTTAGAGAGTCAACACCCTGCACCACCAGATAATAGTAGTGCTCCATATGATCTGCTATATATACGCCATTAAAATCTCTAACACGGCAACAGTTAGCAACAGTAAAATTATGGAGGCCATAGGAATCATACTGCCAACCAGTGGGCACGTCAGAAGTTTATTCAAACTTTTACCTAGGTTTCCTGTTCATTACGCCATGTGGCTGTATCTTAGCATTTATATGGATCAGTTAATTGCTGACCGAGCCTTATGACCTGGTTTCTCTTTCCACACAATAAGTTTACACTTCTTCCAAGGAAGACGGGTGTATATCTGTTGAAACAAAGGTAAGGATTTGAATAAACTTTTGATGTACAACTAGCTGGTTGCATGATTCCCATTCTTTCCATACATCATTAAGTTAGAGTAGGACAGCCAGATTCAAGTCAACTTTTTCTTGAAGGATCATGCAACGGCATCACGATATTACCGCCTTTAGCCTCGAAAATTCCGTCAGTTCGGCGCGGATGATAGTACCGAAATTTTCTCCAGATACGCAGCATCCACCCGAGGCCTCCCACTGACGATCAGATCCCATAGAACTGCCAGTCTCTTGGGATGTCGGCTACCACCTGGCAGCTGCTGTTCCAAACAGTACCGCACAATGTCTGTCGCTATAAGACTGGGTTGTCTAGTAGGTGCTGAAGGGTGCCTGAGTGTTCGTGAAACCAGGAGTGTACGCACGCGGCCCTGAGAACACGACTGTGTCATCTGCTACAGCGCAAGTGTCCAGAGAATACTGATCAGGAAGGTATAGAAGATAGGGCAATACTTCGTCACAGAGAATGTTGAAATACACGTGCTGGTTCAGCTTCACATTAATCTTAATGACTGAATCCAAGTCATGGTTGTGGTGGTTAATCCACCCTAATCAGCCAATTGCTGTTGAGCGGGAGCGCCGGGCCACATAAGCAAAATTCACAGTTTATAACATCGACACTTTTACTAACTTTTCCTTGGCCAAATGAAATTTTATCTTTAAAATTCAAAATCCTTACAAGCACGTGCAACTTCCCTATTCAAACAACAACATTAATCTTTAACCAAGCTTTAAGTGACTTGCAAATTAATTAAATTCTATACACAGTAAAGCTTTAACCAAGCTTTAAGTGACTTCCAAATTAATTAAATTCTATACACAGTAAAGCTTCCAAAAGGAGACTACAATAATCAGGCAAAATTTAACCAATAATGGATATAACAAAATTTTTTAACACAAAAGAGAATAGCAACAGATGCACCTCTTCATGACACATTTTCAAAACAGGTGACGTCACATTGGCACGGGCAAATTCAAGTAGCAGAAGGGGGGCCCACTGGAGCCAGACCAGAGGCGGCTGGTTACCAGAAGCCACGGGGGAAGCGGGCGAGCTGGACAGGGTGCCGCACACAGTACACCGTAACACACTGGAAGAAAAGGTCTCAGAGCCCGTGACACTATAGAGTTTCAGGGAAAAGGAGGGGGGGGGGGGGAGAAAACGGCAAACACTGATTCCTCAAACGTAAAATAACTACGATGTATAGAATAACAGCCTATTTCACGAACATTGAAATAAAACAGTCAAGGGTGAATCAATAACCAATGCCCTTGACGTAACCCTAAAGGACGAGGGCGAATAGCATAGTACCAAGTCACCTTACAAATTTGAACTAGACTGGTAGGTTAACATACGCTCACTGAAACTGGGGAGCTCATTTAAGTTACCCCTCAACAGGATACTGATGGACTTACACAGTCAAGTAACGCTACCATTCCGCTGTTTACGAGTGAACAAGTAATGCATTTAGATAACACAGAACGTACAGAGTCAGTGTTAAGCGTGTGCTTTGAACCAACTGTAGCAACGTCCACATGGCTCACTGTACCAGGAAAAATATTACACTTTCACCATACTGTCTTATGCCGTCCGTCACTCCGAACAGCAATACTACCAATTAATACACCTCGCTTGTTCGGACTCTATCGCATCACAAAATCCAGGTAAACCTTTAACCAAACACAATAACACGTAATGGGATTTTCACTCTGCAGCGGAGTGTGCGCTGATATGAAACTTCCTGGCAGATTAAAACTGTGTGCCCGACCGAGACTCGACCTCGGGACCTTTGCCTTTCGCGGGCAAGTGCTCTACCATCTGAGCTACCGAAGCACGACTCACGCCCGGTACTCACAGCCTTACTTCTGCCAGTATCTCGTCTCCTACCTTCCAAACTTTACACAAGCTCTGCTGCGAACCTTGCAGAAGTAGCACTCCTGAAAGAAAGGATATAGCGGAGACATGGCTTAGCTACAGCCTGGGGGATGTTTCCAGAATGAGATTTTCACTCTGCAGTGGAGTGTGCGCTGATATGAAACTTCCTGGCAGATGAAAAGTGTGTGCCCGACCGAGACTCGAACACGGGACCGAGTTCGACTCTCGGTTGGGCACACAGTTGTAATCTGCCAGGAAGTTTCACAATAACACGTGTTTACTTAAACAGCACTAAATAGAGGGGACCTTTTGGTTGGCAAGACAACAGTTTCCAGTCATGGTGCCGATACTGGGGAAGCAAGGATCAGTATAATATGCACACCAAAAACATGACAAGCAATTCTCACCAAATTTTTTATAAAAATCTTTACAGATCCAAATCAGGGTCACACGACTCCATTCGGGTGATGTGGCCGAGTCCAGTTGCCACACTACAAGCCAGGTGCGGTCTTGCAAACGTGTCAGACACACCACGACCGCCTGCTGGGCCGCGCTCGCCTCCGACTCTCACGCCACCTCGCGGCTCTCCGGCTGTCCCCTCTCTGGCGCCACACGCCCGTCCCGGCCAAAAGCCGGCCCAGCCCAAAGATCACGCCATGCCCACCCGATCGATCAATCGATACGAACCAGCACGGCTCAGTGGTGACAGAAACGCTCGCATAATCCCATGAAACCACCACTGTCCTGAACTACATCCTCTACACACTGCAGCTTGAACGCCTCATTCGGCCGTCGGTCCAAACGACACCTCAATAATTTCAGAATAGGCGAAATCGCGACTCGTATGACGCACCTCCAACCAGCCACTGCGTTTTCGGCCCACTCAAGACGCGCTGCTGTGTGTGTCTCTGTGAGCGACGGTCGCTGACTCGAAATGTCGAGTCTGTGCAGCTGCCTTCGCAACGATTTCTCCGCAGCTGGTTCAGAAGGAGCTGCTTCGACTGGCCGTGGCAATTTTCGTCTGGTTTGAAACTGATCGCCGGTGACCTGGAGTGACACTCGTCACCAGCCCTGTCGACTAGGATCTTCTTATGCCTCTGCCTTACATCACTACGAGTGGTTCACCATTCGTCGCAGATACTTGGACAGTCCGTGTTGACACAATAACAGATTGTCCAGTCTTGCTGTCGGTGTGGTCGTGGACATATCCAAACGCAAAAACTCCTTCCTGCCACTCCTCGACATCTCCACGTCGACCCAGGTGGCAGCGCTGACTCCACGCGGGCGACTGGCACGTGCGCACCGCTATCGCCACCTCACCGTCACCACTGACGTCAGCGGTGGGGCGTCACGTGACCGCCTGGTGCCTCCCCTGCACCACAGCATCCACCACTCCAAAGCGACCCCTGTCTGTACTCAGTTAAGTGGAGGCATAGCATCTCGCGTGGGGAGATTATTTCATGCTTTCCAGAAGCTCTGGGTTTTGTACACTTTTAGCCAACACTTAATTCGCGTATGATAAGCATCAGGTTGGAAATCATGCTCTAGTTGGCGACTTCAAGCTCACTCTGTTTTTTCTTAGTTTCACTCACAAGTGGTGTACCATGATCGGTGGATTAATTTCGTTCTACAAAAGACTCGTCGTTTTACGATCACCACACAAGTGTTGTTATTGCTGTTAGAGGCATACGTGTACTGTTCACTGAATATGTACAAATCTCAAATCTTAGTTCCTCATTTGGACATAATGCCATTTTAATACAGTAAAGGAAAACTTTCCTGACTTTCTGCAACCATTATTTACATAATCTCAGTCTAGGATTCAGGTTCTTATGCTCTGATCAAGTGACAACATGATCGGTTGTGATTAAATTCGTAACAGCTGCACAGCATCGGGAAAATGTTTCCGTTGTGATATTATTTTCATGCTCTGTTGAGCATCGAACGATAATACATTTTACTTAGTTTCATTTTCTGTGAACTGCGGTTATGTCTCCGTCATATTAAGAAGTGAATTACATCTCAACATATCCGTATCTTATTAAGTTAGCTGATAAGACTGTTGAAAAGTTGACCTGTCACATTCGAAAGTGTAATTAAATTAGCAAATAAGACACTAAAGCAGTAGATCAGCTGTTATATTCGGGCAGCAATATAACTGTTGATAGCCGATGTAGACGGGCTGTCTACAGCTCGGAAAGCATCTCTCGAAAAGAGGAATTTTTTATTGTTTAGTATAAATCTGACTGTGAGGCAGTCATTTCTGAAAGTATTTGTCTCGAGTGTAGCCTTGTATGAAAGTCAAACATGGACGATAAGCAGTTGACACAAGAACAGAATAGGAGATATTAAAATGTAGTGGTAGATCAGACTGCTGAAGAATAGGTGTATAGATGGTTTAATTAATGCGAAGATACTGAGTCGAATTAGAGACAGTAAAAAATGTGGCACAACTTTACTAAAAGAAGTGATCAGTGGACAGGACACCTCCTGAATCGTCCGTTTGGTAACGGAGAAAAAGTGTGGGGAGTAAAAGTTGAAGACGAACACCAAGTAATGAGTACAGTAAACAGGTTCAAATGAATTTAGGTTGCAGTGCGTATTTGGAAGTGAAGGGGCTCACACAGGATAGTGCAGCACGGAGAGCTGCGTCAGACCAGTCTTCCAGCTAACGACGACAAAGAGAAATAGTTACGACAATTGTAATGGTAATAGAAACAAAGTTATTTCACATTAATATATATCAGTAATGGGACGGACGAAAATCTGAATCTTGCTGACAGATGGAAATTGCGTGTCAGGCTGGAACTCAAACCCAGTCCTCCTCCTTTTGCGGACATCGCCCTCACCAACTGAAGTATCGAGATATGTAGAACAACCTGGAAATTGGGGGTCCGCCTTGATCCAAAACATTTTTGTTGTTTAGTTATTCATTACCCAAAGTAGTTTCAACGACAAATATCGCCATAATCAGTGGGTTGTTTAAATCTGAAACATACAGAAAATAGCATAATATTATAAAACACTGTAAAACATTATTACATGTGTACTCTTTGTTTTTTAAATATTGTTTTCTGTGAATACTTTCATAATACTTTATTTATTATACATTCTCTCTCTCTATATTCGTTTAGTCGGTTCCGACTCTTCGTGACCCCATGAACCAAATCACGCCACTTTTTCCTGTCTTGCACTTTCTCCCGTAGACCTTCCATGTTAGTACACATTGCTTCTCTGATGCCATCGATCCATCTCATCCTCTGACGTCCTCTTCTTCTAGTTCCTTCAATCTTCCCCAGCATTAATGTTTTTTTCCAGCGAGGCATGCCTTCGCATTGTGTGTCCAAAGAAGGTCAGCTTTTGTTTTAACATTAGACCTTCCAGGGAGAAATCTGGTTTAATTCCAATTTTGATCTGTTGGTTCTCTTTGCAGTCCATGGAACTCTAAGAAGTTTCCTCCAACACCACAATTCGAAGGAGTCAATTCTTCGCCGTTCAGCCTTTCTATCCAGGTCTCACATCCATACATCACAACTGGAAAGACCATAGCCCTCAGAATACGGATCTTTGTTGCTAGTGTTATATCTCTGGACCTTATAACCTTGTCAAGGTTTGACATTACAGCGTGGTTTTAAGACTGTTGTCGCTGTCTGCGGCATATTTTCCGTTTCTTTCTGTTGCCTTTTTTCTCGGCATACATTGTGTCATCTGCAACTGTGTGAGCGGCTGTTAGTAATCTAATGTAAAAACGTGAACTTGCGTATGTCAGCGTTATGCAATAGGGATTGGGTAGTGTTGTGGATACAATTTTGGTGTGTACTAAGTTGTTACTTAGTTTCTCGTGTAACTACTTAAGTTCGATGGACGGTTTGCCGCTACTTTGATAAACAGAAAACCATGCGGATTACTTGAAACATTTGATATGTTAAGCATTGTTTTCCCATGTCCTTTGGTAAAAAAGGCCACGGCAAGGGCCTCAACTGAAGGTAGTAGAGACGTCTTTTTTTTTTTCTTTTTTTTTTTTTCGTCCTGGTGGCAGGCTTCCCAGTTCTTTCAACCTGTAGTTCTTTCAGTTTCTCTAGGAGAGTTGCTGTGTCTAGAGGAAGTGAAGGAATCTTATCTTTTTCCAGTGGCCACCTTCTTGTCACCCGTGCTATGGAATACTCACCTCCCAGCTGATCGGCTGTGTAGGCTCCTCCTTACTTTGTTACGTTTTAATTCTTGCCTTACTGCAGGAAGTTTATCACTTACTCTCCTTTCTTGCCTTGAGCTTCTGTGGCCAAAACGGATGCAACGTAAAAGGAGCAGGAGTTTTCCGTAGTTCATCACAGCTCTCGTGATCTCCATGCCTGTACCATCTGCTCTCCACAGTTCGATGAGATTAGTGTGGTTTCCTAGCGTAATCCCAAAGCAATCCCAGTAACGCTATTATTTCACAACTTGTAGCCCTTTTTTGCATCCCTTTATCTGTAATACTGTACAGTTTCTTTCTTAGACTGTGTACATAATTGTGTGTATCTTACTATTTTGTCAATCATGTCCAGGCTAAGTACTGTCCATTTCACTTGACACCTCTCTGGTAACACTTTCACCTTAGGAAATATTTTTAAAATATTCTTTCTTTAAGTTTTTCTGGTCTCATTAGCACATAATTTATTCCATTTTCATGTTCCTCCCTCCCTGTAAAAATATAAACAGCGGAGAGTGATTATTCACGGTCATCGTCTGAATTGTGTTCTTGTTCAGAATCCGAATCGCGGTCACTTCGTGCGGTAAGTTCTTCCTCTTCATCCTCAGTGTCGTCGCCATTTTCGTTTCCTGGTTCGGTGTCGAACCCTGGATCCTCGGTGAGTGGCCACGCAGGCTCCTCGTTGTCGGCCAGCTTTTGTGTGGCCTGTAGAGGGTGACAGGGGCCCGCTTGCGGACAAAGGCTGACGAGATCTTGTATTCTAAGATGGCACACGCGTTGTCTATTTTGCGTTACTACAGCTCACTTGGACGAATGACAACACAAATTACCACTGAGTTAGCTGAAGCAATAATGAAAATATAGATACCGCTCGCAGTTTTAAAATAACAATGTAATTTTTGTATTTATTATGCAGAGAACTGTAGAAGACAATGTAATTTGAAGTTGCCGCACTTTATACATAGACGCACCCACTCGCTAGTTAAAGTTTTGTAAAGATTGGCAACTTCTTTAATCGTTTGTAAATGTAAAATTGGTCACCTAGAAAAAAAGCAGATAATAGTTATCCTACGACTACCACACCAGTGAGTCAGAATTGGAATCAGTTAATTCACAGAAACACGTAGACGTAGGCAGTACAGAAACCAATACTGGCATTCGCTTGAAGGTCATCATCATCGTCAGTTATCCGCTGTATTAGCAGGTC
This sequence comes from Schistocerca cancellata, assembly GCF_023864275.1. Lineage (NCBI taxonomy): Eukaryota > Metazoa > Arthropoda > Insecta > Orthoptera > Acrididae > Schistocerca > Schistocerca cancellata. The sequence goes on from NC_064636.1 coordinate 156,191,379, forward strand.
CTTTGCCTCTCCATTTTCTGCGATCCATTGCTTCCTTCTTAAGGCTGCTGTATGTTGTACCGTCCATCATGTAATCCAGTATCTGGAATCTCTTCCTTCCTCGCTTCCTTTTCCCTTCTACATAACCTTATAAAACTGTTTTTATCAGTCCGTCATTCTTTCTTAATATATGCCCAATCCAATTTCTTTCTCTTCTCTTTATTACATCTAGTAAGTGTCTTTTCTCTCCCACTCTTCTCAGTACCTCTTCATTTTTTACTCTGTCCATCCAACTTATTCTTTCCATCTTCCGCCATGTCCAGATCTCAAAATCCTCCAGCCTTTCTCTTTTTTTCCTCATAGTCCATGTTTCAGCACCATATAGAAGAACACTCCATACAAGAACTCTTTCTGAGTTCTCTGTCCAGACCGCTGCAGAAGATTCTCCTTTTCTTATAAATCGCCTCTTTTGCCATTGCTATCCTTGTTTTAATTGCTGTGGTACACTTCCATTCGAAGTCTATCCTGCTTCCAAGATACTTAAAATTTAGCACCTGTTCTAGTGTTTCTCCATTCAGCATAATTTTTATTTCCTTATTTCCTCCTAGTGCCAATACTTTTGTTTTATTTGTGTTAATTTTCATTCCATATTTTTTCCGTTAGTTGCAACGGTGTCCACCAAATCCTGTAATTCTTTTTCCCCTGTGGCTAGAAGGACCATGTCATCAGCAAATCTCAAACAACCTACACTTCTTCCTCCAATTTCTACTCTTTTGTCATCTACTGAGCATTGGTCAATCATATTTTCCAAGTAGAGGTTCAAAAGAGTAGGTGATAAACAGCATCCTTGTCTTACTCCTTTTCCTAGTCTGATCCAGTTTGTACTTTCTCCTCTCACTTTAACTGAGACTTTTTGATTAAGATATAATGAGATTATAAGTCTTCTGGTTTTCCAATCAACTCTCTTTGCCCTCATTATAGTCGTCAGCTTGTCCCAAATCACATTTCTAGATAGATGAAGCACATATATAGGTCTCTTCCCTTTTCAATAAACCTTTCTCTCAAAATTCGTAAGAGCCCTATTGCATCTCTGGTGCCCGTATTCCGTCTAAAGCCAAACTGCTCCTCTCCAAGATTCTCCTCCATTACTTTTTCAAGTCTTTTATTAATTATTCTTAACATCACTTTGGCTGCATGTGAAACGAGGCTGATTGTCCTGTGCTTGCTGCATTTCTTGGTTCCTTGTTTTTTCGGTAATGGCATCATTACTATTGTCAGAAAGTCCTCAGGCCATTCACTACTGTCATATATTTTATTACATAACCTCAATATTTCTCTCATTCCATCGTGGTTCAAGCATTTTAGTATTGCTCCCAGTATTGTATCTGTACCTACCGCTTTACCATTTTTCATTGCAGCTATGGCAGACTTTACTTCTTCTATTATGATGGTCAGTCCTTTCTCGTCATCACTTGCACTGTTGTGTGATTCAAGTTCCAGAGTTTCTGGTTTGCTATTTGTGTCATATAGCTCTTTTATATATTCTTCCCATCTCTGGAGGACATCGTCACGATCTTTGTACACTACCTCTTCGTCTTTACTCAAAATTTCCATAGTAGCAGTTCCTGCTCTGTTTTGTTCCCATGTCATAGTCTTTACTCTGTTGTATAATAAGTCGTATCTTCCCTTCCTGTCCAGTTCTTCAATTTCATCACATTCCTCTTTTAGCCATTTTTTCCTAGCCTGCTCTGTTTCCCTTCACAGTTCATTATTTAACCTTCGGTACGTCTTTCTTGCATCTTCAGTGTTCTTGTTTTTCAATTTTCTTCTCTCCTCCATCTTGGAAATGATTTCTTGTGTGACCCATGGTTTTTTTTTTTTACCTTTTCCCTTTTACATATCCTATATTTTGCTGTCCTGCTTCAATGATTCCTTCTTTCAGCATGTTCCAGTACTCGTTGGCATTATCAGGTGCTTCTTTGTCTCGTAATGTGTTTAGAAAGTCCCGAGACAGCAAACCTGTAATTTGTTCTTTGTTGGATCTTATCTTCTCTAAATCCCACTTCTTCACCATGGTCGCCTTCTTCAGCTTTTTTATTCTTATTTCTATTTCTGCCAAAAGTAAGTTATGGTCACTATTAATATCTGCACCTGGTAATGTGTGCACCTTCTTGATTCCTTTCCTGTATCTTTCTTCTACCAGTATGAAATCGATTTGGTTTCTATATTTATCCCCTGGTGATTTCCAACTGTAGAGCCTCCTCTTGTGGTTCTTGAACCATGTGTTTGCCGCTATCAGCTGCCTTTCCCTGCAGAAGTCAATTAACCATTCACCTCTGTCATTTCTCTTCCCAAGACGATGACTGCCTACTATGTTTCCCTCTTTCCCTTCTCCCACAATGGCGTTCCAGTCTCCCATTACTATTTTGCAGTATTTTTTATTTTCGTCCATTATTCTCTCTATTACGTTGTACATTTCCTCTACATTTTGGTCATCATGTTCTGAAGATGGCATATACACTTGGACAATCAGTAAATCTTTTTGTGCTCCTTTCAGCCTTACACCAATAACCCGATCATTTGCATAGTCTACATATTCCACACATTTAGCCAATTCCTTTGTCATAATCATTCCTACTCCATTAATTCCTTTTACTTCTCCTCCTGAGTAGCAGAATACATATTCATCTGACTGCAACTCTCCATGTCCATTCCATCTTACCTCAGCAACTCCTGCGAGGTCCATATGATTCTTTTCCATCTCTCTTTTAAGGTTTGCTAGTTTTCCTGCTTGTAGCAGAGTTCTGACATTCCAGGTACCAATTCTCGTTTTGATTTTTTGCCTCCTTTCAAGTTGTCCCCCCTGGAGATCCGAATGGGGGACTATTTTACCTTCGGACACTGATTTAACATGAGAGGAAGCCATTTTTTGTGCATAAAATGGAGACTACATTATGCAGGGAAGATAATCTGCTTTGGTATTCCATTGCCTTCCGCAGATGCATGAAGGTAGATGCCAAATATTCCGTGAATGCCTACCTGTAAATAAATATTATCTGAAAACATTCTGCCTTCAGCAAAACACAATTTCTTCTTCTTCACCTGTACAAGTTTTGGCGAAGCTTTACCATCATGAGAGGTTCCCTTCATTTTTCTGTCGAACAAAGAGTATATTGTTATCCGAGTGCGGTATTTTACTCTTTACTCTGCAGAAGAATAAAGGAAACCCACTGATGATACTGAAATATCGACAAAATATATTTCGGTAAAAAAAAGAAGAAACCGCGTTTGTTCACGGTTGAATCTTTTCAAATTCCTGTTACTAAATCAAAGACGAGATAAAAAAAACTGAGATTTAATGCAGACAAATCACCTCAAGATGAATACCCACTCCCAGCGTATCAAGAAGCTGTATTAAACGAAGAATCTGACAGTACGATACGTACGCCTGGCTGTCGCTCTCGTAGGGACACAGAAAACACGAGATGACACTAATTACAAGTGTTCAAGTGTGTGTGAAATCTTATGGGACTTAACTGCTAAGGTCATCAGTCCCTAAGCTTACACACTACTTAAACTAAATGATCCTAAGGACAAACACACACACCCATGCCGGAGGGAGGACTCGAATTTCCGCCGGGACCAGCCGCAGTAATTACAGCGCACAAAGAGGCGAACTGGACAGGGAGACTGCGCAGTATGTGCTACTGCAGGAAATACCCTCTGCCACCCGCTTCCAAGGGGTTTGTAGAATATCGAAGTGGAAGAAAATTTTGATGTTGCCAACTTGTTATTTTTACAGCCTTACAACACAATATTTACTCTGGTAAAGGAAAAAATTTATTTCACAAGGTATGTTACTGACATAACGAAGTACAGTGCCAGTGCATGATGTATAAAAACACACTGTCCCACATGGTATATGATCTCAACCACATGCACCCTCATTTATTGAGTAATTACTGCTTCGATTTCCTTACCATTTGCATCCCTCAGTTTTACCTTCATCTGCACACATTAAAAATGGTGTTACAAGCAATCTGAGTAGATGGGCCACAGGAGTTTGAGTTTCTCTTTGACGTACTTGAATTTATTATTTAAACTTTTCCATATCCCATTGATGATAACAACATCTTTACACTACCACAGTCAGTGAGCTGAATGTTTTCGGTGCTCACCTGGCACTGTCCTGCTTATACACCAGCTTATTTTGATGTTGTTCTGAGGTTTGTACTTACTACTCGCACAGCTGATGCTCTCAGCTGTTTAATGACATTTCTCAAGATATTACAGTGTTTTCTGTAATTATCTTTAGCTGAAAGCTCTTGGTACTGCCGTATTCCTTGATAGTATTTCTGCTTTTAATGTGTGTTATTCTGATGAATTGTGTTTTACAGGCTGTCTGTCTGCCACTTGTAAAAATGGTTTTTGTGCCTTAGTGGATATCTTTTTGCTGTAAAATATGAAACGGACACGTGTGAAGTATTACATCTTACATCCTACCTGTGTCACCTCTGGCCACTGATGACGCCTTAGGCGCTGACTGAATGACTTCGCCACAGCTGGGTGGAGGCTCCAAACCACGGCCGGCCGCGGCTGCCAGACGCCACGCGTGCAGCGCGTGTTGTGTTGTGCGGGCGGCAGCACAGGGCGGCACGGGCCCGGCCTAAGTCTGCCGCTCGGCACCGCTCGGCCCTCCTCGGAGGCGCCCGGCAGAGCGCGGCGCTTCATCCGGAGTCTTTCGGCCGGCACAAGTCTCTGGAGTTCGGCAGAGTCGTGCCGCCAGCGCTGTTCACCCTTCGCTGTTTGTCCGCCGTACGGGGGAGGTTCACTGGTTCGATGGTGTTTGCACAAAGGGGGCAGTCAAGCGATCTACCGTCGGAATTCTTTAAAATAAATGGCAGTGACAGACGAGAGCGAAGAGGTTCCTCAATTCGCTTACGTTACAGGTAGCGCATATCTGCTATGAAACGGCATTATGTACACGGATACTGTGCAGATCACACTTAAGTGCCTGGCGGAGGTTTCACTGAACCACGTTCACAACAATTCTCTGTTATTCCAGTCCCGAACAGTGTGCTGAAAAACCGAGTACCCATACCTTTCCGCGGTAACTCCGATGTTCTGTATTTTATTATGATGATCGTTTCTCCCAAGTATGTCTGCGTAGCCGCGCGGTTAGAGGCGCCACGTCACGGATTGCGCGGCCCCTCCTGCCAGAGGTTCGAGTCCTCCCTCGGGCATTAGGGTGTGTTTGGTCTTCTCGGGATAGGTTACTTCAAGATGGTTTAAGCAGTGTGTAAGTCTGGGGACCGATGACCTCTGCAGTTTGGTCCCTTAAGAGCTCACATACATCTCAACATTTGAACATTTCTGAGTTAACGAATTACTTTCATACGCGAAGGAGAAATCTGGTGACTGAAATTTCGTGAGACGATTCTGAACGAAAAACTCCTTTCTGATGTCCACCCAAAATTCTGTATCATGTCAGTGACACTGATTCCCATACTTCGCGGTAGTACAGGACGTGCAGCTCTTCTTCGAACTTTCTCGATGTACTCCATTAACCTTATATTGTAACGATCCCACACAGTGCAGCAGTACTACAAAAGAGGGCAGACAAGCGTAGTGTATGCAGTCTGCTTAGTAGATCTGTTACATTTTCCAAGTTTCTACCAATAAAACGCAGTATCTTGGTTCTCTCCCCCACAAGATTTTCTATATGTTCTTCCCAATTTAAGTTGTCCGTAATTATAACTCCTAGGCTTTTAGTTGAATTTGGGGGCTTCAGATTTGATTGATTTATCGTGCAGCGGAACTTTAACGGATCTCTTCTACCACTCATGTGAATGACGTCACACTTTCCGTTATTTATGCTCATTCCCAGTTTTCGCAATATACAGATATATTTTCAAAATCGTTTTGCATTTTTTTGATCATTTGATGAGTTTACTAACTGAGTTTATGACAGCATCATTTGCAAACAACCTAATACGGCTGCTCTGATTGTCTTCTAAATCATTTATTTAGATAAGCAACAGCAGTAGGCCTACATTGGGGAATGCCAGTTCTCACTTCTGTGTCACTCGATGACTTTCCGTCAATTACTACGAACTGTGACCTCTATGACAGCAATTTAAGAATCCAGTGACATGATTGAGACGATATTCCGTAAGCACGCAATTTCATTACCAGCCACTTGTCTGATAGTGTCAAAGGCCTTTGGGAAATCTAGAAATACCGAATCAATTTGAAATCCCTTGTTGAAAGCACTCACCACATCGTGCAAGTACACAGCTAGTTGTATTTCACAAGAACGATTTTTTCTAAATCTGTGTTTACTGTGTGTCAATAGACCGTTTTCATCGAGGTAATTCATAATGTTCGAACAGAATATATGTTCCAAACTCCTGTTGCATATCGACGATAATGATATGGTCCAGCAATTTAGTGGATTACTCCTGCTACCTTTCTTGAATACTGGTGTGGCTTGTGCAGCTTTCCAGTCTTTGGGTACGGATCTCTTCTCCAGTGAAGGGATGTATATGGTTGTTAAGTATGGAGCTATTGCATTAGCATTCTCTGAAAGAAACGTAATTGGTATACAGTCTGGACCGGAAGACTTGCTGTTATTAGATTATTTAAGTTGCTTCACTACTCCGAAAATATCGCCTCTAAATTAGTTATGTTGGGAATTGTCTTGATTCGAATTCTGGAATATTTACTTCGTCGTACCATACAGGAAGGTTTTAAAGATTTAGTTGACAATGAAAGAGGGATAAAACTCCAAATGTCGACAGACGGGATTCATTGTTTTGTTCATTAAAAAGTACTTTGTGCTAAATTTGCAGATCTGGAGCACGTGAAGAAATTGGTCGAACGTTTTATTTTTTGAAGGAGAAAGGAGTGCACGAACGAAACTTGGAACATCTGAAATCGAGCGCAGATTTCACATTTTAAGTGAACATGACTGCATATTGCTCATAGTAAGGCATTGCAAGGTAACTTTTTTCTGATTTGATGGGTATACATGTAAAAAGAAAATCGCGTTTCTGAAAGGGACACATTCTGACAAAGACAGTCTAGTTCCTAAGATAACTGGCGTTAAAAAAATGCAAGGTTCGAAGAATACGTTGTGACCTAGAAAGAATTGCAAGTGTAGTTTTATAAAGATTTTGAGTTGTTTAAAAGTTTGTCTACATTAGCGTTCAGTTACGTATAAATACAGGTTATGAAATATCAGTGCTCTTGTGCCAAATTATTCTCTGCTTTTGTGTAAATTTTTCTATCAGAACATGTCAGACAAATGTGGTGGTTGCCGCAGAAATCTGAAGCAGGGAGTGTGAAGACTGTCGGTTGTCGTTTCATTGGGGCGAATGTAGCGGCGATAAAACGGGGTAGATAAAGAGACTCCTCCACGGCAATGTAGGTTATGTATAAAGGACAGAAAAATCTCTGAACAGGAGGCAAACTTTTGTGCCCTTAAGGCGAATTTGGAATTATGTGCGCTAAGGGAAGAGAAAGAGATGGGGTACTCGGAAAAGGTAGAAGCAAAGGGTGAAAAAGGGAAACTGTTGAAAAAAGTTAGTAAATCGGATGTAGTGGAGGAAGGGCCTCACCAAGATGTAGTTAAATGTAGATTGATGGAGGATATTAGCTTAAAGGAAAAAGACAGGTCGGGATCAAATCAGAATAGGAAAAGAAGAATGCTGCTTCTAGGCAGCAGTCATGGGAGGGGTATGGGCCAGGAGCTTCAGAAGGAATTAGTTGCAGCGCATCAAGTCACAAGTTTTGTGAAACCAAATGCTAGCCTTAGCCAGGTGCTCACCGCTGTCGGCTTTAATAATGATGCTCGACAGGTCTCAACTCGCCTTTTTATCGGTACTAGTCTCCCAGTGATTGTTAACGGTTACCTTACCCCCTCCCCCCAACCCCCCCCCCTCGCCACCCCGGGTATCAATCAGGTCACTCTTGTTCTTGTTCTTAGAGCCCTTACTTCGCCGCCTCGCAATGCAAATACGTGCCTGGACTACATTGGGGGAACCTTTCTCGGTCCATGCATACGCCGATGACGTCACGGTTTTAGTACGACATGTTGAGGACATACCGAGGATTGAAGATACGTTGGATTCATTTTGTCGTCTTGCCGGTGCTCGCACAAATGATAGTAAATGCACGTTCCTACCGTTGAGAGGCTTACATCATGTCGTTATTCCTTGGACGATGGTCGTCAATCGCCGGAAGACCTTAGGGATCTTAGTGGATCGCAATCTGATCAAAATGGCGTCACTAAATTGGCGTGAGGTTACGAGTCGTGTTCACGGAGCGATCCCTGAACATGAACGCCATTCTCTTAGCCTTCTTCACAAGGTACAGCTTTTAGAGACCTATGTCATCAGTATAGTATACGTCGCGCAGGTCTTCCCCCTTCCCACGATTATGGCACGCAGACTGAAACAGCTGTCTGGTCGATTCCTGTGGCGCCGTCATACCTTTCGTGTCCGGTATGGAGTCGTGGCCAGGCCTCGCAAGCTTGGAGGATTGGGTCTTTCCGATATCAAAGTGAAGACATCCATCTTATTTGCCCACTGCAATGTTTTAACCTGTATGTGGGCTCCGCATTCAGTTACCTCTCCTTTACTTTCTCATCTCTGGCTGGTCAGTCTGACCCCTGCCGTTGTTGAACGGATTAATCCTAAATTGCGGCACATTCGTGAATACTTTATAATTATCGGTATCTTAGGTGTGATATACCTTCTATGACGCATATTACTACCAACATATTATCACCCAGTGGGCGTGCACCATGTCCCCTGTTGAACTTGCTTCCCCATCAACGTCTTAGAAAACGGTCTGGTCTCATCTTAGTCCTCCTATATTGCCGATGGAGATTGCTTCAACGTGGTGTAAGGTCACTCACCGTCTGATACCAACAAGTGGTCGTCTTTTTCGTTTCGGCCTTCGTCCGACTGATCAGTGTGAGGACTGTCATCAGGCTGACACCTTACTTCTCAGACTTGTTGCTTGCGGACGGGATAATTGGCTCTGAGTCCGTCATCAGTTAGCTTTCCTTACTCGAGGGCCTGAAACCGCTTTCCCAGACGAAACTGTCCTACATCCGGACGTATCCTTTTTTCCTCAGATGAAAACGAACACGATTGCTTGGCTCTTGGGTTAGTATGTTCACTATGTCATTGAGGGCGGGAATGACCCAAATCCCCGTGCTTTTCACCATTATCTGACAACTGCGCATTGGAAATGGCAGCGATTGCCACGATACCGAACGCTTTTTGCGAATATGCTCATTCTTGTGTTTAATCGACAGGCTGTTGGTTAAATTCCCCTGTGATCCTTGTTTCTTCCCTGAGCTTGAGCCCCCTCCCTTCTGGCTTTGTTTTGTCACTTTCCACATGCATATAAAAAAATTGAGCAAAAGGGTGGGATAATAGGTTAGACTTCCCATTCAGAATTTAATAATTGTTTGTGCTTGTACTAATTTGTTGATTTTCTTTTTTGCAGCTGATATTAAATGATGGTTTGACTATGGTTGTCTAATTTTCATCAAAATGCCAAGTCAATCCGATAATAATAAAAAAAAGTTGGTAGAGCACATGCCCGTGAAAGGTCAAGGTCCTGAGTTCGAGTCCCGGGCCGGCACACAGTTTTAATCTGCCAGGAAGTTTCATATCAGCGCACACTTTGCTGCACAGTGACAATCTTACTCTGCATTTACCAATCATTTCTTAAGTGTATGTGAGAGAATTGGTGAGAATAGTTGCAAAGAAAAAGCCAAACCATACATGGAAGAGTCAGTTGTGAGAAATTTCAGTCATTAATTTTCACCTAGAAACCTCTTCTGAAAAAGAAAAATCATTAAATCTTTGATAAATCAATGTCTGTTGGAGCAGATGACACCTCTAACAAGACATAAAAACAATGTGGGGCAGTTACAGCTGATGTTCTGAGTCACATATATAATGCATCAGTAACGCAAGCTATTTTCCTATCCAGGTTAAAATATCCCTCCGTCAAGCTACTGTACAAAAAATGGGGCAGCACAGATGTCAATAATTTCTGACCAGTATCCTTGCTTACAACATTTTCAAAAATCGTCGAGAAAGAAATGTACTCAAGAGTGGTTAGTCATCACAACCGTGAAGGGATTCTTAGTAAATCGCAACTCGGATTGCAAAATGCTGTTCCAGTGAGACAGCAGCATAAAGTTTCACTGCTCTCGTAATAGAATCTTTAAGTAGTAAAACACCAGCTCTAGGAATTTTCTATGACTTATCAGAAGCATTTGACTGTGTTAACCATGATATTATGTTAGAGAAATTACAATTCTATGGTATAAATAACAGCATATGAGTGGTTTAAGTCATATCTACAGAACAGGAAGCCAAAAATTTATTTATATGGTTTAATTGATTTACAGAAGTTTTCCATTTTATGTAACTGTGGTGAAATTACACTAGGTGTTCCACAAGGTTCAATCATGGTTCTCGTGTTCTGAATGTACATGAACGACACCCCTTCTTATCTGAAACAAGAAGCTAAACTGACATTGCTGATGATGCAACCATCATTATTAAACCTGTACAGGAAACGCCAGTGGAAAATGATACAAATAATGCCTTTGGAAAAGTTGTTAATTGGTGGGCTGAATTTTGGAAAAGACAGTTTATCCAGTATTCTACTGCTAGGAATACAGTTCCTTCATCATGTGATGTATCTGACCCCAGGAATGTGTCAATAAAGTTTCCCCTTCCTGGGACAATGAATTCACGGTGTTATTATTTCAATTTCCAGGAGTGTAGTAAATGTGCTATACATGAACAAACAAACAATTGGATGATTTATGCAAGACAAAAGCTTCACAAATTAAGCAAGAATGATGCATTAGTCCACTTCTGGTCCTTATGTAAGCAATTATTCAGCTTGGATTGATTGACAGAGTTGTTGGATGTCTCACAGAGTAACATCCTGCCATATTTTGTCCAATTGGTGCCGTAGATCTTCAAAATCCCGATCTGGTTGGTCCCTGCCTATATTGCTCCAATTATTGTCAATTAGGAAGAGGTCTGGGCACCCTGCTGACCAAGGTAGGATTTGGCAAGTCCAAAGACAAAAAAGTTAGCCATGGGTGGCTTACCATGAAGGGCAGCAAAATGGGCTGCACACGAACTGGTGTGCTGTGAGGGTGCCATAGGTGACAACCAAAGAAGTCCTGCTGTGAAGACCAATGACACCTCTGAGCATCACTCCAGGCTGTCACACCATGTGGCGGACAACAGTAAGCTTGGTATCCCAAGGCTATCTGGGGCGTCTCCAGGCCAGGAATGTCATTGACTGGAACAGTCTTATGTGATGAGCCCCGCTTCTAATTGAGCCCCAGTGCCCAGGAAAGGCGTGTCTGGAGTCGCCTTGGAGACTGGGGGATACCAACGTGACTGTCGCCTGCCATAAGGCACAGGAACCAGGAGCGCTGGTCTGGTGTGCCATTAACTTTCACAGCAGGACCGCTTTAGTAGTCACCCGTACAGCAGAGCGATACGCCGACGATATTCCACGTCCAGTTTTGTTGTCTTTCATTTTGGCAAAGTAATTTCCCGCCCTTACTCGGCGAGAGGTTCTACTGCTTGTCTTCGTGCTCGACTAGGAAGGTCGGCAAATCTCTCCCCAACTGAGAACGTTTGGGGCATACTGGGCAGGGTCCTCCAACCATCTCGGAATTTTCATGATCTGACCTCCCAGTTGGACATAATTTGGAACGATATCCTTCAGATGGACATTCAACAACTTTGCCAATAAATGGGAAGATGAATAGCTGCTCGCAGAAGGACTAGATGTGGACCATAGCGTTATTGACTTTGCTCAGTTTGTGAGGCTCTTTCTCTAGAATAAATCATTCAGTTTTTATGAAACTGTATTCATTTGTTTGTCTGCTTGTGTACATCACGTCTACCGATTTCCGTCCCTTTAAGATGATTCCTTTGTGGTGCGTCATTTTCATTTCTTTTTTTCTCGTCGTAGAATGAATTTTGGCAAAGAACAGGTATGATCGCTTTAAATACTCTTTCACAATGACATATTTTCGATAGGACCACAAACTATTTGTAAGACTGGTAGTGTGACTACGAGAAACACACTCAGCACAGTTACAGCGGAGTTCTATATGTAAAACTGGAAGGAACAGCTCACTAGTCTACCAAGAAAAACCACTGTCGTTAGACTTGTTGCTTCATTATACAGCCTCATGGAGAAAAAGAACACAGAATTTCTAAATTTTCCAAATGATTTTAGTTATAAGATGAAATCCTGAACAGAAAGAAATTGAAATATTTTACACCATACAGATGCTTAGAGAATCCACAGGTGTTAGGCACAGAATGTCTGCAAAAACCTCACTCACACATGTCGATACATTCACAAAAAATTCCAATCATTGCCCCAAACTGGAAAGAGCAGTTGTGGGCTGGGCTTAAATAATCTGTCACCACAGTAGTTGGAGGAACACTCTGACCATTTAAACACTACTTTCAGAAGAAATGATTAATCTGAGAGAGAGTTAAATACTGCAATATCTGCTTACAGATATGGAGCTACTCATGAAAATGACCAAAGATCTATTCCCATTAGTAAAAGCAGTCACCGTCAACATCATCAGAGTGCAGTGTTTATGCCAATAACAAAGGAGCGTGAGGGTTTTGAACACTGTAAAGAATGTATGGCCAGCACTTGCAGTAGGAGGATTACATAAATTGTCTTGCACACTCGGTCAAACACACATAAGTACGAGAAGCAACTTTAACGAAAAGGAGAATGACTGAAATTAGACGAGTTGCTGGCCTTAGTGTTGAATGCAGAGACCAGGCAAACCAGCAGAGGCTCGACAACAGACGCACTCGCGGCCCTGCGCTCTTAAGCAGCCGTGTGATGACATCACTGTCCGACTGTGGCGTGGATGCGTAAAAAACAGTTCGGCTTGCTGAGTTTATAGACGTTTCAAACTGCTGCCTGAGCCTTTATACCCTCTGAAGATGTCTCCAACATTTGGAAACGAAAGGTTAGAGACCTTTCCCACTTTTTTTTTTTTTGAGTCTTCAGTCTTCTGATTGCTTTGTTGCTGTCCGCCACGAATTCCTCTCCTATGCCAACCTCTTCATCTCAGAGTAGCACTTGCAACCTACGTCCTCAATTATTTGCTCTATGAATTATCCAATCTCTGGCTTCCTCTACAGTTTTCACCCTCTACAGCTCCCTCTAGTACCATGGAAGTCATTGCCTGATGTCTTAACAGATGTCCTATCATCGTGTCTCTTCTCCTTGTCAGTATTTTCCACACATTCCTTTCCTCTTCGATTCTGCTCAGAACCTCCTCATTCCCTACCTTTAACTCTACCTAATTTTCAACATTCGTCTGTAGAACCTCATCTCAAATGCTTCGATTCTCTTCTGTTCCGGTTTTGCCACAGTCCATGTTTCACTATCATTCAATGCTCTGTTCCAAACATACATTCTCAGAAAATTCTTCAACAAATTAAGGCCTATGCTTGGTACGAGTAGACTTCTCTTGGCCAGGGATGCCCTTCTTGCCAGAGCTAATCTACTTTTGATGTCCTCCTTGCTCCGTCCGTCATTGGTTATTTTACTGCCTAGGTAGTAGAATTCCTTAGTTTCATCAACTTCGTGACTATTAATCCTGATGTTAAGTTTCTCTCTGTTCTCATTTCTACTACTTGTCTTTAGTTTCGTCTTTCTTCGATTTACTCTCAATTTATATTCTGTACTAATTAGACTGTCCATTCCACTCAGCCCATCATGTAATTCCTCTTCACTTTCACTCAGGATAGCAATGTCATCAGCGAATTGAATCATTGATACCCTTTCATCTTGAATTTTAATCCCACTCCTGAACCTTTCTTGTATTTCCATCATTGCTTCTTCGATGCACTGATTGAAAGTAGCGGCGAAAGACTACATCCCTGCCTTACACCCTTTTTAATCCGAGTACTTCATTATTGGTCATCCATTCTTATTATCCCCACTTCGCTCTTGTACATTTTGTGTGTTACACGTTTTTCTCTATAGCTTATCCATGTTTGTCTCAGAATTTCGAATATCTTACACAATTTTACATTGCTGAGTGCCTTTCCCAGGTCGACAAATCCTATAAATGTGCCTTCATTGTCCTTTAGTCATTCTTGCCTCTCTGGTGCATTTACCTTTCCTAAAGCCAAACTGATAGTCATCTAACACATCCTCAGTTATCTTTCCCATTCTTCTGTACATTATTCTTGTCAGAAATTGGATGGATGAGCTGTTAAGCAGTTTTCCATAATTCTCGGACTTGTCAGCTCTTGCAGTCTTAGGAATTATGTGGATGATATTCTTCAGAAAGTCAGGTGGTACGTCGACAGACTCATATATTCTTCACACCAACGTGAATAATCGTTTTGTTGCAGTTCCCCGAATGATTTTGGAAATCCTGATGGAATCATATCTATGCCATCTGAATTATTCGATCTTAAGTCCCTCCAAAGCTCTTTTAAATTCTGAGTCTATTACTGGATATCCTATCTCCTCTAAATCGACTTGTGTTTCTTCTTCTATCATATCTGACAAATCTTCCCCCTCATAGAGGCTTTCAATGTACTCTTTCGACCCTACTGTACCCTCATATGCATTTAACAGTGAAATTCTCACTGTACTCTTAATGTTATCACCCATATTTTGATTTCACACAAGGTTGCATTGACTTTCCTGTATGCTTACTCATTCCTTCCAACAATAATTTCTTTTTCGATTTCTTCACACTTTTTAGGCAGCCATTTCGTCTTAGTTTCTCTACACTTTATGTTTATTTCATCCCTCAGTGACTTGTATTTCTGTATTCCTTAATTTCCCTGTACATTTTTGAACTTCCTTTTTTCATCATGTATAATACAATAAATACTTGAGTTATTTCTTTTATTACCCATGGTTTCTTCGCAGTTAGTTTCTCTGTACCTATGTTTTCCTATCCAACTTCTGTGATTGTCCTTTTCAGAGATGTCCATTCCTCTTCAACTGTACTGCGTACTGGGCTATCCCTTATTGCTGTATCCATAGTGTTACAGATCTTCAAGCATACCTCGTCATTCCTGAGTGCTTCTGTAACTGACATCTTTGCATATTGATTCTTCTTGACTGATCTCTGATACTTCAAAATACTCCATCATTACTAGATTGGATATGAGTATATATCTGCTTCTGTGTACGCCTTACAATCCAGTATCTGATTTCAAAATCTCTGTCTGACCGTAATGTAATCTAACTGTAGACTCCCCATATCATCCAGCCTTTATCAATTATACATCTTCCTCTTGTGATTAAGAGTATTCGCTATTACTAGCTGAAATTTATTACAGAACTGAGGTAGCTTTTCTCCTGTCTCACTCCTTGTCCCAAGCACATATTCTCTAGCAACAATTTCTTCTAGGTCTTCCCCTACAACTGCAATAGTCCCCTATGACTATTAGAGCTTCATCTCCCTTTACGTACTGTATTACCCTTTTCATTATCTTTATATACTCTATCTCTTTATTTTCAGCTTCCAGCGTCGGCATGTATATCTGAACTATCGTTGTCGGTGTTGGTTTGTTGTCGGTTGTGATAAGCACAGCTCTATCACTGAACTGTTCACTGTAACGCACACTTTGCTCTACATTCCTATTCATAATAATCCTACTCCCATTATACAAGCATCAAAAAAAATTTTGGATCACCCGGTTCCCAGAACTCCTCAAGACAAAGGTAGACTGTGGATATTGTATCATAGACACAGTCCCTTTGACTGTTCAGAGGTTTCACTAAACCCGCCCAAACATGTAAACAGCCATGCATGAGCAGCGCCTATCAGATGGAGGGGGTCCGACAGCCGATTAGTTGCAGTCATTCCACCTAGAACAAAGCTCATGTTGTCTGTAGTTCAACATTGCCTAGACAGTCAATACCGTGGTTCGATCGCGTTCGCATTGTTACTTTGTGCCACAAAGGGCTCGCAACAAGAGAAGTGTCCATGCGTCTTGGAGGACATACAGAGAGACAGGAACTGTTAATGACACGCCTCGCTCCTGCCGCCCAAGGACTACTACTGAGGGGATGACCGCTGCCTACGAATTATGGCTCGGAGGAACCCTGACAGCAACGCCTCCATTTTGAATAATGCTTTTCTTGCAGCCACTGGATGTCGTGTTATGACTCAAACTGTGTGCAATAGGCTGCATGATGTGCAACTTCACTCCCAACGTCCATGGCGATGTCCATCTTTGCAACCACTACACCACACAGTGCGGTACAAATGGGCCCAACAACATGCCGAATGGATCACTTAGGACTGGCATGACGTTCTCTTCACCAATGAGTGTCACATATGCCTTCACCAGACAATCGTCAGAGACGTGTTTGGAGGCATCGCAGTCAGGCTGAACGCCTTAGACACACTGTCCAGCGAGTGGAGCAAGTTGGAGATTCCCTGCTGTCTTGGGGTGGCATTATGTGGGGCCGACGTATGCCGTTGGTGTTCATGGAAGGGGCCGTAACGGCTGCACGATACGTAAATGCCATCCTCTGACAGATAGTGCAACCACATCGGCAGCATATTGGCGAAGCATTCGTCTTCGTAGACGATAGCTGCACCCCCATCGTGCACATCTTGTGAATGACTTCCTTCAGGATAACGACATCGTTCGACTAGAGTGGCCAGCATGTTCTCGAGACATGAACCCTATTGAACATGCCTGGGATAGATTGAAAAGGGCTGTTTATGGACGACGTGACCCAGCAAACTCTCTGAGGGATCTTCGCCGAATGGCCGATGAGGAGTGGGACAATTTGGAACAACAGTGCCTTGATGAACTTGTGGATAGTATGCCACGACGAATACAGGCATGCATCAATGCAAGATTACCTGCTACTGGACCAGTGGAGTAGGCTTCTATTCACCGGCAAGCACAGGTTCGAATGTACCGTTGCGTACAGCAATCTGGACCACCACCTCTGAAGGTCCGCTGTTTGGTGGTACAACATGCAGTGTGTGGTCTTCATGAGCAGTAAAAAGTGTGGAAATGATGTTTATGCTGAGCTCTATTCCAATTTTCTTTCTAGGTTCCGGAACTCTCGGAACCGAGGTGATGCAAAACTTTTTTTTATGTTTTTAATATTTTCTGCTACTGTTGATATTACCATATACTCATCTAACCAGAAATCCTTGTCTTCTTTCCATTTCACTTCACTGACCCCTACTATATCTAAATTGAGCCTTTGCATTTCCCTTTTCAGGTTTGCTGGCTTCCCTATCAGATTCAGTCTTCTGTCATTCCACGCCCCGACATTAGAACGTTATCCTTTCGTTCATTATTCAACCTTTTCCTCGTTTTCATCGCCCCCTTGGCAGTCCCTTCCCAGAGATCCCAATTGGGGCTATTCTGGAGACTTTTGCCGATGGAGAGATGATCATGACACTTTTCAGTTGCAGGCCACATGCCTTGTGGATACACGTTATGTGACTTTAATGAATTGTTTTCCATTGTCTTCTGCATCCTCATGCAGCTGATCATTGCTGATTGTTCCGCCTTTAGGGGCACATTCCCATTTCAAGGGCAAGAGAGGGTGACTCTTATGCTGGAAGTCTTCGGCGACCAATGCTGATTATTAATGAAAATTTAAGCACTGACAGGTATCGAATCCAGGAACGAGGACTTTTGGATTGCTAATCAAAGGCGCTACCTACAGAGCAGCTACAGCAGTGTCGGGTACCCATCCACAATAGCAGCCCAGAATATGACCGACTTGTCTCTCAGCTGAACCCATGGACAGAGGCCTGCACCGATTGCTGGTAAGCTACACAGTCTTGTATGACGAGCCCCAGGCGTCATTCGAACCTGTACTCGCCGGTGAATAGAAGCCCACTCCACTGGTCCAGATTCCGTTTCACATGACCCCTTAGCCAATTTCTTTGCCTTCCAAGGTCCTAGGTAGTTTTTTTATTGTTGTTCATAATGGACGCCTAGGAACGAAATTCATCGAGTGCAGCTGGCTATTTACTGATTTAAATTAGTATTATATTAATACCTTCAGCTTCTGATGGGCATTGATATATATCACCGGGGGCAGGTGAAAATGCGTGCCCCGACCAGGACTCGAACGTGGGATCTCCTGCTTACATGGCAGACGCTCTATTCATCTGAGCCACCGAGGGCACAGAGGATAGTGCGACTGCAGGGACTATCTCGCGCACGCCTCCCACGAGACCCACATTCTCACCTTTCATGTCCACACACTACATTCATAGTGTCCCACCCCAACGCACTCATTACTCGTGGAAGACATTTTTACCACGTCCCGTAAGAGTTTGGGGAATATGTGTGCATCTGCACAGAAGAAAAGGTCATGACCGGTATTGCCAGAACTACACTCCTGGAAATGGAAAAAAGAACACATTGACACCGGTGTGTCAGACCCACCATACTTGCTCCGGACACTGCGAGAGGACTGTACAAGCAATGATTACACGCACGGCACAGCGGACACACCAGGAACCGCGGTGTTGGCCGTCGAATGGCGCTAGCTGCGCAGCATTTGTGCACCGCCGCCGTCAGTGTCAGCCAGTTTGCCGTGGCATACGGAGCTCCATCGCAGTCTTTAACACTGGTAGCATGCCGCGACAGCGTGGACGTGAACCGTATGTGCAGTTGACGGACTTTGAGCGAGGGCGTATAGTGGGCATGCGGGAGGCCGGGTGGACGTACCGCCGAATTGCTCAACACGTGGGGCGTGAGGTCTCCACAGTACATCGATGTTGTCGCCAGTGGTCGGCGGAAGGTGCACGTGCCCGTCGACCTGGGACCGGACCGCAGCGACGCACGGATGCACGCCAAGACCATAGGATCCTACGCAGTGCCGTAGGGGACCGCACCACCACTTCCCAGCAAATTAGGGACACTGTTGCTCCTGGGGTATCGGCGAGGACCATTCGCAACCGTCTCCATGAAGCTGGGCTACGGTCCCGCACACCGTTAGGCCGTCTTACGCTCACGCGCCAACATCGTGCAGCCCGCCTCCAGTGGTGTCGCGACAGGCGTGAATGGAGGGACGAATGGAGACGTGTCGTCTTCAGCGATGAGAGTCGCTTCTGCCTTGGTGCCAATGATGGTCGTATGCGTGTTTGGCGCCGTGCAGGTGAGCGCCACAATCAGGACTGCATACGACCGAGGCACACAGGGTCAACACCCGGCATCATGGTGTGGGGAGCGATCTCCTACACTGGCCGTACACCACTGGTGATCGGCGAGGGGACACTGAATAGTGCACGGTACATCCAAACCGTCATCGAACCCATCGTTCTACCATTCCTAGACCGGTAAGGGAACTTGCTGTTCCAACAGGACAATGCACGTCCGCATGTATCCCATGCCACCCAACGTGCTCTAGAAGGTGTAAGTCAACTACCCTGGCCAGCAAGATCTCCGGATCTGTCCCCCATTGAGCATGTTTGGGACTGGATGAAGCGTCGTCTCACGCGGTCTGCACGTCCAGCACGAACGCTGGTCCAACTGAGGCGCTAGGTGGAAATGGCATGGCAAGCCGTTCCACAGGACTACATCCAGCATCTCTACGATCGTCTCCATGGGAGAATAGCAGCCTGCATTGCTGCGAAAGGTGGATATACACTGTACTAGTGCCGACATTGTGCATGCTCTGTTGCCTGTGTCTATGTGCCTGTGGTTCTGTCAGTGTGATCATGTGATGTATCTGACCCCAGGAATGTGTCAATAAAGTTTCCCCTTCCTGGGACAATGAATTCACGGTGTTCTTATTTCAATTTCCAGGAGTGTATATACTTATATGGATGTGGTGTCTGTTCTTACGGACATGTCCTGCAACTACTTCCTTAATTACCTAGGTGTCTCACTTTTCCTGTCACTGTCACCTAAGCAGCTCTGCACGAACCTATGAAAGTCGTTTAAAGTCGTATTTTAAATCAGCTGAACCACATTTCTAGAAACTACTGGGGTGGAAATGCAGACAAACAAAAGAACGCTGTAATTTCTCTTGCATATTGAGCTGCTGCATATTGTGTTAAAGCGAGGGAGAACAGCGCTCATACAATTAACACGAAAGGGGCCACGTTGGCTATTAATGGCATTGCTACAACAGCTCCCGCTTAGTGGTTACCTGCTCTGTCCAGTTTTGTCCCTGCTAATCTCACAATCAAAGATGCCAAGATGCTAATTCTCGAGGCAAAGTCCAGTAAGAGTTCAGTCCTAAATAGCGGAGACCACCAACTGAATAAGGTTGCACAGTATGGTCTTTCTTGTCACGAAAGCTCAAGATGGTGCCGAGGGGCAGACGCTGAGGCATGTTGTGGGGGAGCGCCCACTCCATGTTTTTAAAGGTGGTCTGCCGTGCTTGTCCTGTCGTTGTCCTGGCTGCATGTTTGTATGTGAATTCTTGTATTTCTTGAGAGACGATCAGTCCACCAGAATATGTCAGCAGACTTCCATACCGGTCATAATTTACGCCAGAATACTTGTCTGACACCTTGCTTCGACACTAATGAGCTGGTGACCCCTATCAATGAGAAACGTAAAACCTGGAGAAAGGACACGTTGAGTTTAGTATTCGCTGTTCTATTCTACAAAATACAGTCAAGTTTCAGAATATCATCTGTTACATCTGCTGGCTCCGTTTTATTTTGAAAAGTTGAACAACATGGAATGGAACATTACAACGCTGCAGAGGGATGATCTGAGGCATGACGTCGTGTCCCAGTCACTGCGTGCTGTTCGGAGAAGCACAAGAGCCGTGGTCGCCAGGGAAAGATGTGAGAGCCACCGTCTGCGTAATTACAAGTGGAGGGACTTGAACAAAGCTGGTGAGTATCTTATTTGTGAGTACGTTATTAAGAAATAAAGCGTGAAGTGCTCCTTAAGGTATTCTATAACAAATCCCATATGAGTTAATGTACACATGATGATGGAGTTGCGACGGACTGAAAACTCTGTCCAAATTATACATAGAAATAAAAACATTAGATCTAAATAATAACAGCACTGGATAAAAGAAACAGTTATCTACTGACAACCGATCGCATCGAACAAGGGAAGATCACCAATTTGGTCTCATATAAAAAAAAGCAGACTTGCAAAATATTAGCCCAAACTATAGATCTCGGGTGAAGATTTGTGCCATAATTCTGAGAGTACGCAGTTATGACCTTCTGAACACATAGCTTTTCAACGCTCGTGTACCACTTGTTTCTGACACCCTCCAACCCACTGCGGTCGACCATTGTCAGAGCACGAACTACTGTACGGTACAATGAGTGAGAGCTTTGTGTTTATAATGTCGGTGAACCAACAAGCGATAGTGTGGCACCTCCAGGATCAGTATACAGTGACGATCAAATTGCAACGATTAAACCTCAAAGCTCGTGAAAGTTGTAACTCGTAATCTTCGTTACATGTGGCTATTCGACTAACTCTTACACGTGGGAAATGAAAGTGTGCAAGTGTTTCTTTCTGATATTATTTGTACCTTATCATAGAGAACATCTGGTAAATGTAGACAACAAAAGCTGAGTGACGGTAGAGTCTTCTTTATGAGAGGAAGACGGTGACAACGATGACGATACGCTTTCACAAAAAACCAGTTTCGTCAAACGATTTCATTGATACAGTGGAACAGAGACGTAAAATCAGGAATTGACTGATTAAGAAGCTTGCTTTGAAGATTTAATATTGTCAGGTTTGACCTTGTCCCTGACCACAACAGAGATCTATGTATCAGTGTGTGTGTTTTATATAAAACTGCTTGAGAATGTCAGTACTAGAATATCGCTAAACAATGTTGATCATATATATACTATCTGCTCGTATTGCTTACCTGTTTTACATGTTAAATAACATGTGTTCCACTTGTAGAACAATATTTCGAAACACATGGGGCAGGCGTGACTGGTTCCACTCAGCTCCTCCCACGCTTTCAACATGAAGCGAGTATGAGGGGTCTGGATGTCACCCCCCCCCCCCGCCCCCCACCCTGTACAGTAGTCTGCACTCGTGTATTAGGCATTTGCAGTGGGAAGGAGCCAGTGACAGGCAACCTGCACGTGCAAAAGGTTAAAAGCAGTGCATTCAAGAAGTCTTCATTTAATGTTTTCATAATTATGCACATTTATTTTAAGAGGGAGCGGGTGTTCGGTTGCTATGGATGAGATCTTGCAAGTGTACCTTTTTTTCCTTAAAACACAAGGTCAAGTTGGTTGTGTTTACTTGGAAGGTTACATGAAGGTTGAGGACAGATTTCAGTCGATGTCAGATAAGGAGAGATCATGCTAACACAGCAGTAGAGCACACCGCCTCTAGCCTTGACAAGGGCCTGAGTTCACCGACAGAGAGACTCCACAAGTCTCTCCAGCTGTGTCGTGCTCAGCTGACGTCACTCAGCAGATCCCGTAGAGCCACCAGATCGCAGGGACTTTGGGACCTTCACTTTCCACACGCTGGTCGCAGACATTTCCTGTGAATCGAATCGTTTGGCGGGCATATGGGGACGTGACAGGACGCCTGAGTGGTCGTAAAGCCAGGAGCGCGTCCACGCAGATCTGTGAACACGGCTGCTGTCTCGGGAGAGTCCACAGGATACTCAGCATGAAACCAGGGCACAGGTTCGGAATTAAAAGACCACTATGTGATGTGATGCGATCAAGACTGCATGTACACATAATTTCAGCACAAATCTCTGACACGTGATCTTCTAAGACTCCTGCCCATTGTCGTTCTAATAAAAGCTAGAATGGAGAAAGGTGGCGCCATTCTCTTCCGAAATGTTCAGATCTTTGAGGCCATTTGGTGTTGCGTGTGGCCCGCTGACACACATACGCTCCAGAGGGTACGGGGACCCACTACACGATACCAACCCCAGCAGAACAGACACAATGAGTCGCAAGAAAGGGCAGAGCCGGTGGCCTTAGAAATAGTTTAAAGTGGATAACAAGCACTAGCGTATTTTGCCACATTTTGTACATTTATTTACTTCTTTACTCGTTTATTTCACCTGATAAAATGAAGGCATTCGTGCACTCACCTACAAATGCCTCTGAGCACTATGGGACTTAACTTCTGAGGTCATCAGTCCTCTAAAATTTTAGAGCTACTTAAACATAACTAACCTAAGGACATCACACATCCATGCCCGAGGCAGGATTCGAACCTGCGACCGTAGCGGTCGCGCGGTTCCAGTCTGTAGCGCCTAGAACCACTCGGCCACTCCGGCCGGCGCACTCACTCACATATAACCTGACATCTTAGTGAGTCAACACTACAACAGTACCACGTAGTAGTGATAATTATACTACTATTACTAACAACAACAATAACAATGCACAGATAAGAACACACGTTTCTCTAGACGGGACATGCACAAGTGTTGATATTCATCACCAGTGATAAAATCAAATACAGTTCGAAAATTTTGCAACTGTAGCTCGTCTTATCACTGATGACTGAAATTTATATAAATTGTATATGTTGTGCTTTATATCAGAATACACATACTACAAAAATTGTAGCTCTGCATCTTTGACATAGATGTAAAACAACGTAAAACATCTATTTTTGGATCAACTGTTTCAAACTGTGAATGCATTAATTTTACATGTCTCTTCGCCTTTCTATTAACGAATTACATAATGATAAGAATATCAAAATTTTACGTACCGCAATTTCATAATATTATGGTTGCAGTACAAACAATCATGATCGTACACCAGGTTTGGCCTTGGAGCGGAGTGGATGCGAGGGGAATCCTTTTCTCTCTCTCTCTCTATCTTTCTCCGTCGTTCTTCGTTTTAAGTCGCAACAGTCGCCGGCTATCGAAAACTCTTGCTTCCCCGCAGCACGTATGCTCATAAAACGATCGAGGCACAGGAAAGTCCCAGGTGAGGCTACGTCCTGGTATCGATGTCAGTCGGCGGGGCCTGGCTCGAGTCGGCGTTCCTAAACATACCAAAGGTGCTCTTCAGGATTCAGGTCAGGACTCTGTGCAGGCCAGCCCATTACAGGGATGTTGTTGCCGTGTAACAACTGCGCCACAGGCCATGCATTATGAACAGGTGTTCGATCGTGTTGAAGGATGCAATCGGCATCCCCGAATCGCTCTTCAACAGCGGGAGCAAGAAGGTGCTTGAAACATCAATATAGGCCTGTGCTGTGATAGTGCCACGCAAAACAATAAGGGGTGCAAGTCCCCTCCATGAAAAACACGTCCATACTATAACAAAACCGCCTCCGAATTTTACTATTGGCACTACACACGCTGGCAGATGACGTTCACTGGG
Organism: Schistocerca cancellata; assembly: GCF_023864275.1. Classification (NCBI taxonomy): domain Eukaryota; kingdom Metazoa; phylum Arthropoda; class Insecta; order Orthoptera; family Acrididae; genus Schistocerca; species Schistocerca cancellata. The sequence continues at coordinate 156,215,740 of NC_064636.1, forward strand.
CATTCACCATACCCACAACCTGCCATCGGAGCGCCAAATTGTATATCGTCACTCCACACAACGTTTTTCCACTGCTGAATCGTCCAGTGTTTACGCTCTTTACTCTAAGCGAGCCGTCGTTTGGCATATAGCGGCGTGATGTTAGGCTTCTAAGCAGCTGCTCGACCGTGAAATCCTAGCTTACTGACCTCCCACCTAACTGTCATAGTACTTGTACTGGATTCTGACGCGGTCTGGAATTCTCGTGTGATGGTCTGGATAGATGTCTGCCTATTACGCATTACGACCCCCTTCAACTGTCGGCGCTCTTTCTCTGTCAACAGACGAGGTGGGCCACTACGCTTTTGTGCAGTACGTGCCCCTCCATGTATCCACTTCACTATCACATCGGAAACAGTGGACCTAGGAATGTTTGTCCGCAGCTCGTGGTCGTGCGGTAGCGTTCTCGCTTCCCGCGCCCGGGTTCCCGGGTTCGATTCCCGGCGGGGTCAGGGATTTTCTCTGCCTCGTGATGACTGGGTGTTGTGTGCTGTCCTCAGGTTAGTTAGGTTTAAGTAGTTCTAAGTTCTAGGGGACTGATGACCATAGATGTTAAGTCCCATAGTGCTCGGAGCCATTTGAACCATTTTGAACCTAGGAATGTTTGGCAGTGTGGAAATCTTGCGTACAGACGGGTGCCACAAGTGACACCCAGTCATCTGACCACGTTCGAAGTGCCTGAGTTCCGCGGGGAGCCCCAATCTGCTCTCTCACGATATCTAATGTCTCCTGAGGTCGCTTATAAGGAGTAGCCGGCAGTAGATGGCAGCACAATGCACCTAATATGAAAAACGTATGTTTTCGGGCTGTCCGGATACTTTTGATCACATAGTGTCTATACAGAGGAATGGAAAAGCAAATAGAGGATATAACAGATTACGATCATAGAGCAGCACGTCTGACGTTGTGATTGATGACGGAAGCAAAACTTTAAAATAAAATGGACACATTCATAGGACCTGTAGACCTAGAAGAATCATCTGGAAACGTAAAATTGTGCAATATGTTCAAAATATTGAGAAAAGTAAGAATACGATTCAGTGAAATACGAGTAATATACAATACTTACAAGATCCAACAGACAACGATAAGAATGCAAGACCAAGAACAAAATGCTGTCCCACCTTCCTACCAACGTGTTCCGCAGGTTCCATTCTTCAATGTTCTGCTAAAATCCTTATTATTTCTTGTCTTATCAGTCCATCTAATTTTCAACGTTCTTCTGTAGCACCACATCTCAAACGCTTCGATTTTCTTCTGTTCCGGTTTTCCCAGTGTCCTTGATTCACTTTCATACAATCTCCATGTTCAGTTATTCGTCCTCAAACTAAGATCGACATTTGATAATAGTTGACTTATTTTGGCCCTGAATGTCCTTTTTGAATGCTCTTGTCTACTTATTACGTCCTCTCTAATTTGTGAATTATGAGTTACTTTGTTACTAAGGTAGCAAAATCTTTTCAGTTCGTCTAGATCCTCATCTACAGTTTTGATGTTAAGTTGAACAATAATCTCATTTCTGCTACACTTCATTAATTTAGTCTTTCTTTGAATTTGTGCGAATCTTCTCACACTAATCTGCACTTGCAAGCATCTGAACTGTGTGAGTGATATTTTCCTAAGATTCTGATTGTCTATCTCTGGAAGAGTCTACAAACCAATTGGGATAATAGTTTCGTTTCCAAATCTCTCAACAGTTTTCCAAATTCCGACGGACTGTTCCATATGCCTTCCAAATGATTTGGTCGCAAGTCTTCCTCAGCTCTGTTTGTTTCCGTGGGCTGGAGAGGCAGCCATGTCTATGACCGCTGCTTGCCGCGACCTCCAACCAGGTCACCTGAGGACAAAGCAGCGTCGACCTGACGGCCACAGGCAAAAGCGACACCCGCCGCCCAACACCACAGAACGCTACTCAGTGCCCCAGCTGACTCTGGCTCCACACTACACTGCCTGTGGTACGGTGTCAGTGGCAACCACAGACCTCAAGCCCGATTCCATCAGTCTGTCTGTGATGGCTGGTGATCTCACCACTCCATTGTATCGACCTCGTCCCGTCGCTACACGTTCTGCAGTTGTTGCCCTACTGCGAAATGTCAGTGTAATGGCAGTGTCAGTGTAATGTCCCTCATGCCGAAGATTCGATCTTCTACAAAGTCTGAAGGATGCCCATAAACTGAACGTGCACGTTCTTTGGACATTTTCTTTTGTGATCTGCCCGTGAATAATTCCAATAGCGTTAAACACACACAATAACCATCGTGTACTCACATCATTCTCCATCTGTAGGTATATCTTTTCTGCACTGAAAATAAGCTCGCGTAAGGACTAAACTCGAATTCATCTCACACGCATAAGAGTAATGCAGTATGATTTTTTAAAAGACAACATAGCAGAAATTAACTGTAAAAATTATTTATTTCCACAACTGCAGTTTCAATCTTATTTCCATTATAAAGCGGTCTACAGCAAAAGCTGGAAATGAAGGACAGAGGGCATGCGCAGAATGGCACTATCATGCCATCCATACTACAGTTGCATTACAAAAAATGCTAAAAACAACGAATCACTTACATTGTGCCTCAGTAGATGTCAAAATTACGAACCTTCTGACGTGTATATACCTTACCGTTGTATCTATATGTTGAGTATTCTTACTCTGAGAGTACATCATCATTAAATGAGCGTAAGGATCACAGAAATGGCATAAGGTACATTTATTGTTACCAATGTCAACATAATTAACATGAATCTCATCAAATCACTGTTCATGTGCACTGTTTACATGGCAACTGAGGCAGTTGGCTGGGGAACATATTCACAAGTCGTTTTTCCTTAGCTCTCATCAGTGATCGTACATCCAACAGCAAATGTTTTATATCAGAGTATCTTTATCCCACGTTTACATTCGTTAACAGAATTTACCATCCTATATTACGATACAGTCAAATGACATAAAGGAATAACGTGAGAAATTTGTTTATTATCATAGGGCGTAGTAGCACATATGGTATCTACCTCCAAGACTTACAGTAGCTTGGATACTCATAAAAACATAGCATTAATAATCATATACATTTCATTTTACATGTAAATTCATTGTACCAAATTAACAACACAAAGACATAAATCGCAATTACCATAGACGAATTGATCCACACGAAAAATAAAAAAAAAGAAGTACAATAAACTGAGATAAGAATATGTGATGGGATACTTTCCACAAATTACAGAACATTATGTGTAACACTACCTAATTGTAAAATGCACTAACAGTATGTAAGATACCATACCAGTACAAATGTAGTCAGAGATTTCCATGGTCCCTAGAACGTTTAGGGGGAGAAGGGCTTTTTCAGTAGCACTTGCAAAACACCTCATACAATTTTTTCCTGAATTACTAAAATATATTACCTATCTTAAAATAAAGACATCCCAAGTATAAAAACGTGTACGAGTGGACATGATTCTTCCTCGTTTTCATACAAATCATACAACTCATAGGAAAGGTCATAAGGACTACTCACATTATAAAACCAGCATAGACACGATTCTGTGCAAATCGTTACTTCCTATGTTTTTCAGTAAGTCAATTCCAAATAGGCAAACTACACATCCTCATTTAACTTACCTTTTATTATTAGGACATAAAAATGATTGGAAATTACCTCAAGATCTCTAATTGCTTAAGACTGTCTCATTGCTGAGCAAGTCGTGTGGGTGATTTTTTAACTAATTTTGTATTACCATTTCTTCAGATTAGTTGATAGTGGTTCATGGTGCGGGTTCCTGTAGTCATGTCCTAGTTCATGAACCACGGGCAATGTATGAGTGGCCAAGTAAGTGGTCCCGACAGTCGAGATACCAGTTACTTTGGAATAAGGTTGGGCATCTCGGACATATTCTGAGTCGTGGTCACCTTTGTGCTCATACGGCAAAGACTACCAAATCCACCAGTTAGTCCCTCAGCCGTTAGGGGTAAAACCCAATGGGACTCAGGGCAAGTAAGGCTAGCAACCTGCTTCACTGGTACTTTAAATATGATGCTGGCAACAATCAGAGAAAAATGCCTCGCACCTTTGGAGGTGACGGAGTCCCACCTCTAACTGACAAACCAGGGACTCCTAAGATACAACTTGGCAAACAAATGGTAATGAGATGGGGAGCTATTAATATCAATGGGGGCTACTCTGGAAAGAAGGTAGAGCTGGTAGAGGCTGCAAGTAAGATGGGGCCGGACGTTTTAGCTGTTATGACATTCGGGTAAGGGGTGAGAAAGAAGAGGAAGTGGGAGAATACAAGGTCTACCTGTCAGGAGTCAAAGCAGGAATAGCACAATGGGGAGTAGGGCTTTACATCAGGAAAGAAATGGAACCCAGCGTAGTTGCAATAAGGTATGTAAAAGATCGACTGGTGTGGATAGATTTGACAGTGTCTAGCAAGAAAATTAGGATTGTGTCAGTATATTCGCGTTGTGAAGGGACAGATCAAGATAAGATGGATAGTTTTTATGAGGCACTCAGTGATGTAGTTGTTAGAGTAAAGGACAAGGACAGTGTTCTGCTCATGGGTGATTTTAACGCCAGGATTGGAAATCGAACAGAAGGGTATGAAAAGGTTATGGATAGATTTGGAGAGGATATGGAGGCCAACAGGAACGGGAAACAACTTTTGGATTTCTGTGCCAGTATGGGCTTAGTAATCACAAACTCCTTTTTTAAACATAAGAACATTCACCGGTATACTTGGGAAGGCAGGGGAACCAGATCTGTCATTGACTATATAATAACAGATCAGGAATTCAGGAAGGCTGTGAGGGACACACGTGTATTCAGGGGATTTTTTGATGACACTAATCATTATTTAATCTGCAATGAAATTGGGATTGTGAGGCCGAAAGTGCAGGAGGTCAGGTCCATATGTAGGAGGATAAGAGTGGAGAAACTTCAGGATAAGGAAATCAGGCACAAGTACATAACAGCGATCTCAGAAAGGTACCAGTTAGTTGAATGTAGTCAGTTACAGTCATTGGAAAAGGAATGGACAAGGTACGGTGACACAGTACTAGAAGTGGCTAAAGAATGTCTTGGAACAGTAGTATGTAAAAGTAGGATGAAGCAAACAGCTTGGTGGAATGATACAGTCAAGGCAGCCTGTAAAAGGAAAAAGAAGGCGTATCAAAAATGGCTACATACCAGAACCCAGGTAGACAGAGAAAGTTATGTTGAAGAAAGAAACAAAGCCAAACAGATAATTGCAGCATCCAAGAAGAAATCGTGGGAAGACTTTGGAAACAGGTTGGAGACTATGGGTCAAGCTGCTGGAAAACCATTCTGGAGTGTAATTAGCAGTCTTCGAAAGGGAGGTAAGAAGGAAATGACAAGTATTTTGGACAGGTCAGGAAAACTGCTGGTGAATCCTGTGGATGCCTTGGGCAGATGGAGGGACTATTTTGAAGAGTTGCTCAATGTAGGTGAAAATGCGATCAGTAATGTTTCAGATTTCAAGGTAGAATGGGATAGAAATGATGATGGAAATAGGATCACATTTGAGGAAGTGGAAAAAATGGTCAATAGATTGCAGTGCAATAAAGCGGCTGGGGTGGATGAAATTAAGTCGGAACTCATCAAATACAGTGGAATGTCAGGTCTTAAATGGCTACACAGGATAATTGAAATGGCCTGGGAATCGGAACAGGTTCCATCAGACTGGACAAAAGCAGAAATCGCACCAATCTTTAAACATGGAAACAGAAAAGATTGTAACAACTACAGAGGTATCTCTTTAATCAGCGTTGTTGGTAAAATCTTCTCAGGTATTGTTGATAGGGAAGTGCGAGTATTAGTTGAGGACCAATTGGATGAAAATCAGTGTGGGTTTAGGCCTCTTAGAGGTTGTCAGGACCAGATCTTTAGCTTACGGTAAATAATGGAGAAGTGTTATCAGGGGAAAAGGGAATTGTATCTATGCTTTATAGATCTAGAAAAGGCATATGACCGGGTTCCTAGGAGGAAGTTATTGTCTGTTCTACAAGATT